>NC_044563.1:20914845-21214845 GCF_007565055.1 Rhinopithecus roxellana | reverse complement strand
TTGGCTCACTGCAACCTCTGCCCCCCGGGTTCAAGCGATCGTCTTGCCTCAGCCTCCTGAGTAGCTGGGATTACTGGTGCTCACCACCATGCCCAGATAATTTTTGTATTTTTAGTAGAGACGGGGTTTTACCATGTTGGCCAGGCTGGTCTCGAACTCCTGACCTCAGGTGATCCACCTGCCTTGGCATCCCAAAGTGCCAGGGTTACAGGCGTGAGCCACTGTGCCTGGCCCCATTCTCCCAATTTTGTTTGGCCTTGAAAACAGGAGTGCTGAATGGATGGGCAGAAGAACCTGTTCTACCTGAGATGGTATAGGTCTGGTAGTCCTGTCAATGAGTCAGCCAGCCTTCTGGGCTGTGGCCACTCCCTAGGCTTTAGAGCTTTATGATCATTGCCATAGTCTAAGGACAAGCCCCAACAACTCCTGAGCTCTGGCCTCATCTTCCATCAAAGGCAACAGATTCATACAGGCCACTTGGGGTAGTCACCTAGGAATCTGGCAAAGTACCATAGCAACGGAAAACCTCTCCTTAAATCAAGCAGAATTTGGGATATGGCAAGAACAGGCTCTGCTCACACATGCCTCTCCTTGGTGGGGTGTTCCTTACAGTGCTGATTGGAAGCAATGGTTCTGTGAATCTAGGAGCAAATATTGCCCATGAAGTTGTTATTTGCATCATTTCTAGATTCTGGCACTGTGGGGGCAGACTTCATTTTGGCAACAGATACTGGAATTCCATTCCAGGATTACACACTTTATCTGGAACAAGTTGATATCCAGAAGGTTGTAGGGGTCAAGTTCATCATCCAGGGGTAGGTTAGCAGGATCCTCAAGAAATTGAGTTGCTTTGCTTAAAAATAAAACTGGCTGGGCATGGTGGCTCATGTCTGTAATCCCAGCACTTTGGGAGGCCAAGGCGGGCAAATCGCTTTGAGCTCAGTGGTTGAGTCCAGCCTGGGCAACATGGTGAAACCCTGTTTCTACAAAAAATTAGCCGGGCGTGGTGATGTGCATCTGTAGTCCCAGCTCCTCAGGAGGCTGGTGTCGAGGATCACTTGAGCTCAGGAGTTTGAGGCTGCAGTGGGCTGTGATCTTGCCACTGCACTGCAGCCTGGGCAAGAGAGCGAGACCCTGTCTCAAAAAACAAAACTGAAGAAAGAGTTGAGTCGGAAAGATTGACATGAGCCTGCAAGAGGTTTCATATCTTGTTCTTATTCTCCTTAGTTTCCCTCAGGGATGGAGACTAAGGTGAATATTTCTTTCAGAAGCTCAAGAGGCCACAGTGGCCAGTTGTAGGAATGAGACTTTTAAATCATGGGCACCTCAGTGTTCTAAGGATTTAATTTCTTTTTCCCTTCTAATTATCTTCCCAGGCAGTAGGAGTCAAGTGAGTCACCCTTTCTCTTCTTCCCCAGGCGGAAATTGAAGTGACAACTTAGTACTAGGGAGGGGCTCTGACCTGGATGACTGGTTTTCAGTTTCTCTCCCTCCCTCTTAAGGAACCTAGGAGATCAGGCTTTGGGGTGAGGCAGTGCAGGAACTCTTCTTTTTGCTTATATTCCACTCCAAACCCTGCCAATGTATGGAGACATCTTTTCTGAACCAAAGAACTCATAGAGGAAGAAGCTTCTATGGGGGGCTTTCTTTGAGGATAGTATAGAACTGTGACTGAAGGTCTCTTTAGTCCCTATAATTGAGGCCCTCGCTCCAGCTTCATTATTTTGTCTTCTAACTGTGTACTGACATATCAAGAGAACCAAACAGCTAATTGATATTTACTATCTAAAAAGCCTGGCATATAATAAATATTAAAAACTTTTTTAAATGAATGGCTGAATGGAATTTGAATAAATAGATGGTGGTGGTAAAGATTTGTGAGATGCTTTGTGACAGTTTTGTCTCTTATCTTTGGTTTACTTATATCTCGTTAAGGAACTGAGTTCCTCCAAACTGCTCTGAGTCAGTGTCAGGGCTGTGCTTTTTGTTTTGGTGGGTGCAGATATCTTTTCTTCACAGAATCCAGGACTGCTGTGGATTAATTCTCTAGAATCATATGCTGTCTTGTCCTCCTGTCCTCTTCTTCCTTTCCTTCAGTGAGTTCTTCCTTCCTTTGACTGGTCCAGATAAAGGGGACAAGGACAGATGCTGTCCTCATTCTGGAGATTAAGTTCTCAGCCACAAAGTAGATTAGAGTATTTAGCCACTGTCTTGGTAGTGGGAAGTTCTCCCTGAGCTGTGACAAGAGTGTTTGATACTACTGACAAAACAAGCAGTACATCATGTTCTTCCAAAACTTCTAGCTCCCAGGAAATCAGCAGAGAAAGGAAGAGCTCTGGAAGCATTCCTATGTAGATTCATATCCTGAAAGAAACTGAGTTTAATTCTGGACTAGAGAATTGTTTATTGGTCAAGAAAAGTTACCTTGAAGCATGTCTCTTGAGTTGATTGCTGTGGAATACTGGGTATGTTTGGGTAGTTTCTTTTTCCTACAAAATTGAGGACTTCTTTGGTCTGTTAGTCTCTATCCTCCCCCATTCCTGCTTCATTTTTAGACATCAAAGAGTTTACTTCTGTGTCTTGATATCCATTCCCATCTGTGTGTTTTAAAAGAATTTCCCGACCTTAGGAACTGGCCTCTGGTTGAATAAACTCTCAGGCATATCCAATGCAATGAAGAAACTTTAGGCACTTGAGTGGTTCAGAGTCACCTGGCAAGGGGGAGCGGGGGCTAGAGAGGTAGGTGGTATCCCATGCTTTGGGCCAATGTGCAGGTCAGTGGGACGTGGCTGGGATCGTGAAACCTCAGGCTGCTCCAGAGAAGGGAGTGTAGCTGGTATCAGTTACATAGTTAGTACCTAGTTCTCATGTCTGGTTAGAAAGGAGATAAGGACAGATCTCAAAACATGTGGGAAGATCCACAGGGTAAGAATGAATTGGGGGCCGGGCGCGGTGGCTCAAGCCTGTAATCCCAGCACTTTGGGAGGCCGAGACGGGCGGATCACAAGGTCAGGAGATCGAGACCATCCTGGCTAACACGGTGAAACCCCGTCTCTACTAAAGAATACAAAAAACTAGCCGGGCGACGAGGTGGGCGCCTGTAGTCCCAGCTACTTGGGAGGCGGAGGCAGGAGAATGGCGTGAACCTGGGAGGCGGAGCTTGCAGTGAGCTGAGATCCGGCCACTGCACTCCAGCCTGGGTGACAGAGTCAGACTCCGTCTCACAAAAAAAAAAAAAAAAAAAAAAAAAAGAATGAATCGGAAGCACAAAGACCTTAGTGCAAGGGGTTAAGATGGGAGAGATTCTGAGTCTTGTACTTTTATCTAAAGTGAGCAGTTCCCATAGAAAACTAGACTCACTTGGTGGGAAAGATAAAGATAATAATTTGGGGTGGCAAGGGTAAACCATACAAGATTTATCTATAGGTAGGGGGCTAAGTCTTTACTGATTTTTGTGTGTATGGTTCGTGTCCAAAATATTACAGGCAACCCCTCATTTTCTTTATTGTCTGTGCAGGTGTCCAGGACTAAGCCTGTATGTGTCACCTGCAGTGCCCATCTACAATGCAATTATGTTTCTCTTTGTGTTGGCCAACTTTAGCATGGCCACCTTCATGGACCCAGGGATTTTCCCTCGAGGTAAGATCTGCTTCTGTCTTAGAAGCACCTTTGAAAAGCACCTTTGAAAAACAATGATTTGGCCCTACGCAGTTGATCTTGGGCCTTAAGAGTCCTGAGATTTTGGGATATGAAAAATAATGATTTGGGCATACGCTGTTGATCTTGGGCCTTAAAGTCCGGGGATTTTGGGATACTTTTATCCTTCTCTGATGATGAAAATCAGGTCAGGGCCTTCAGGAATATATGTCATAACTTCTAGTCCTATGATTCACTTTGGGTCAAATCTTTGAGTTTTAGTTATTTGTTCAGCAGAAATTTATTTAAAGCATATGGGTTGGATGCTATTTTTAGGTACAGTAATACCCACAGTGAATTAAGACACTTATAACAGTGTGATGCAGACTATAGTGGAGGCATGAGCAAGGTTCTGTGAGAATATAAAACATTGAGAACAAAGAAATATGAGAACATATTTTGCCCATATAAATTGGGGAAATGCTGCTGAAAATAGGTGGGAAGGACTTTAACAAGTAGAATATAGGAGGGAAGGGCATTTTTAGGCAGAGGAAACAGCACATGCAGAAGCTTATAGCTATGAAATGGCAAACTTAGTGGGGCTAGAGGATGTTATGCATGGTGCGACCAGAGGGATGGGAAGTAAACCCAGAGCCAAATTGTCAAGGACTTTATATACTAAGTTAAATAGATCATACTTTTTCCTTTGGATAGGAAGAGGTCTTTAATTGGAGGACTTAACATCAGTATTCCTTTTAGAAAAATAATTCTTTTTTTTTTTTTTTTTTTTTTTTTTTTGAGACGGAGTCTCGCTCTGTCGCCCAGGCTGGAGTGCAGTGGCCAGATCTCAGCTCACTGCAAACTCTGCCTCCTGGGTTTATGCCATTCTCCTGCCTCAGCCTCCCGAGTAGCTGGGACTACAGGCGCCCGCCACCTCACCCGGCTAGTTTTTTGTATTTTTTTTAGTCGAGACGGGGTTTCACCATGTTAGCCAGGATGGTCTCGATCTCCTGACCTCGTGATCTGCCTGTCTCAACCTCCCAAAGTGCTGGGATTACAGGCTTGAGCCACCGCGCCCGACCACACAAAAATAATTCTTATAAGAATTACAGGCCAGGCGCAGTGGCTTACGCCTGTAATCCCAGCACTTTGGGAGGCCGAGGCGGGCGGATCACCTGACGTCAGGAGTTTGAGACCAGTCTGACCAACATGGTGAAACCCTGTCTCTACTAAAATTACAAAAATTAGCTGGGCATGGTGGTGGGTGCCTATAATCTCAGCTACTCAGGAGGCTGAGGCAGGAGAATCGCTTGAACCCAGGAGGCAGAGGTGGCAGTGAGCCACGATCGCGCCATTGCACTCCAGTGTGGGGGACAAAGCAAGACTCCGTCTCAAAAAAAAAAAAAAGACCTGCCTTTTGGGAGGCTATGGAAATAAACCAGATGAGCACTTGAATTCAAGGCTGAATTTACAGATTTTTTAGTAGTAGACTCAACAGTTTTTCATGACTTTTCATGATTTTATTTGGCAAGAGAGAGAAAGTGGAGGAATTATCTAGAGTAGTTTCAAGGTTCATAACTGGGAGATAAGTTGAATACTGATTTTTATAAACCAGAATATGAGATACAAGAATGTCAAATGGGTTTGGAGGGAAGACAGAGAATAAATACTCTTAGACGTGTTGAATTTGATATACTTGAATCAGCCAGGTAGAGTTACCCAGTGGGCAATTGAATAGTCAGTGTTGAAGACCTTGATTTAATAATCTTCATCCATGTGATATTTGAAGCAACAGGAGTAAGATTGTCCAGAGAAAATACTGTGAGATTATGAAAGAACTGAGGTTAGATCTGATCAGCACTGACATTTCTGTAACGATCAGAGGAGGAGGAAGAGGAAGGATTGAGTGAGAAGAGTTAGTAGGAGGAGAAATAGAACAAAGTGGGAACTAAGGAAAATTCATCAGGTAGCTGATGGTTGGCAGTATTGAAATTAGAGAGCTCCAGTAGTATGGAAACTCAAATTTCCCATTTCTTTTGGTAACTAAGAAATAATTTTTTTGGGGGGGGGACAAAGTCTGACTGTCGCCCAGGCCGGAGTGCAGTGACGCGATCTCAGCTCACTGCAACCTCCGCCTCCCGGGTTCACACCGTTCTCCTGCCTCAGCCTCTCAAGTAGCTGGGACTACAGGCGCCCGCCACCACGCCTGGCTAAGTTTTTGTATTTTTAGTAGAAACGGGGTTTCACCGTGTTCGCCAGGATAGTGTCCATCTCCTGACCTTGTGATCCACCCGCCTCGGCCTCCCAAAGTGCTAGGATTGCAGGCGTGAGCCACTGTGCCCGGCCTGTTTTTTTTTTTTTTTTTTTTTTGAGACAGGGTCTCACTCGGTTGTCCAGGATGGAGTGGAGTGCAGTGGCGTCCTCACGGCTCACTGCAGCCTTGACCCCCTGGGCTCAGGTGATCCTCCCACTTTAGCCTCTGGAATTGCTGGGACTACAGGCACCGGCCACCACACCCAGCTAATTTTTCTATACCTGTTTTTGGTAGATGGGGTTTCGCCATGTGGCCCAGGCTGGTGTCAAACTCCCAGGCACAAACAGTCCACTCGCCTCAGCCTCCCAAAGTGCTAGGATTATGGGCATGAGCCACCATACCTGGCCTGAAATAATTAATTATAACAAAAATAGATATATGTGTGTATGAGGAAGAGATACTGCTAAATATCTAAGTTGTATAGGTTTGGAAGGCAGTGAGTGAGAAATGAGAAAACAGGCAATGACTATCAAAATTACTCTTTTTCTTTTTTTTTTGAGACGGGGTCTCGCTCTGTTGCCTAGGCTGGAGTGCCATGGCGCAATCTCGGCTCACTATAACCTCTGCTTCCTGGATTCAAGCAATTCTCCTGCCTCAGCCTCCCGAATAGCTGGGACTGTAGACTCCCACCAGCACGCCCAGCTAATTTTTGTATTTTTAGTAGAGATGGGGTTTCCATATTGGCCAGGCTGGTATCGAACTCCTGACCTTGTGATCCGCCTGCCTCAACCTCCCAATGTGCTGCGATTATAGGCATGAGCCACTGCGCCTGGCCCAAAATTACTGTCTTAAGAAGTAAGCTGGCTAGGCACAGTGGCTCATGCCTATAATCCCAGCACTTTGGGAGGCTGAGGTGGGCAGATCACCCGAGGTCGGGAGTTTGAGACCAGCCTGACAAACATGGAGAAAATCCATCTCTACTAAAAATACAAAAAATTAGCTGGGCATGGTGGCATATGCCTGTAATCCCAGTTACTCGGGAGGCTGAGGCAGGAGAATTGCTTGAACCCAGGAGACAGAGGTTGCAGGGAGCTGAGATCTCGCCATTGCACTCCAGCCTAGGCAACAAGAGCAAGACTCTGTCTCAAAACAAAACAAAACAAAACAAAGAAAAGCCATGAAGGCAGAAGTTGGAGTAATACCGTATGGGAGAAGGGGAGGGTTTTTTAGGATACAGAATTTAACTTGTTTGTGGCGTGAAGAGATGGAACCAGAGGAGAGACAAGCTGAGACTGAAGAAAGGTGATAATTGAAATTGGACTTTTAGAGGAAGGAGATGCTTTCCAGTACATATCTGAAGGTTATGCTTGCAGAAGAAGTAGGCTCTTTCTGGAATAGGAGGGGAGAGAACTATCATCAGTGGACTAAAAGGTGGAAAGAAGATAAGTTGACAAAGGTTGTCACTGATGACATGTAGTTTTCCTCTCAAATGTGAGGTTATTTTGCAAGAGTGAGACAAGTAGTTTCGGGCTAGCAACTCTGGTGAGATGAAGTGTTTCTGAAATTCACTGTGGGCTGGGCGTGGTGGCTTATATTTTTTTTTTTTTTTTTTTTTTTTTGAGACGGAGTCTTGCTCTGCCGCCCAGGCTGGAGTGCTGTGGCCGGATCTCAGCTCACTGCAAGCTCCACCTCCCGGGTTCCCGCCATTCTCCTGTCTCAGCCTCCCGAGTAGCTGGGACTACAGGCGCCCGCCTCGTCGCCCGGCTAGTTTTTTTTTTGTATTTTTTAGTAGAGATGGGGTTTCACCGTATTAGCCAGGATGGTCTCGATCTCCTGACCTCATGATCCGCCCGTCTCGGCCTCCCAAAGTGCTGGGATTACAGGCTTGAGCCACCGCGCCCGGCCGGTGGCTTATATCTTAATCCCAGCACTTTGGGAGGCCAAGGTGGGCAGATCACCTGAGGTCAGGAGTTCAAGACCAGCCTGGCCAACATGGTAAAACCCCGTTTCCACTGAAAAACACAAAAATTAGCCCGGCATGGTGGCCGGTTCCTGTGATCCCAGCTACTCGGGAGGCTGAGGCAGGAGAATCGCTTGAACGGGGGAGGAGGAGGTTGCAGTGAGCCGAGATTGCACCATTGCATTCCAGCCTGGGCAACAGAGCAAGACTCTGTCTCAAAAAGAAAGAAAAAAAGAAACTCATTGTGCTCCCAAAGCCTACATCATTGTGCTTCATTTGTGACTTCCCTTCAAAGATTGAAGTGAGGGTGAGGGAAAGGAACTTTGTGTCCCTAAAGCCAAGGAAGGCTATTTTAATGAGCCTTTAATATTCATTCATCAAATATTTATTGATGTAATATGGAAGGCACTATGATGGTCATTTGGGGTGATGTTTTTAAGAAGGTCATTGCTGGCCAGGTGCGGTGGCTTACCCTTGTAATCTCAGCACTTTGGGAGGACCGGGGCGGATCACTTGAGGTCAGGAGTTCGAGACCAGTCTGGCCAACATGGCGAAACCCCACCTCTACTAAAAATACAGAAATTAGCCAGGTATGGTGGTGCACATGCCTATAACCTTAGCTCCTTGGGAGGCTGAGGCAGGAGAATTGCTTGAACCTGGGAGGTGGAAGTTGTGGTAAGCTGAGATCACCCCATTGCACTCCAGCCTGGGCGACGAGCAAAACTCCATCTCAAGAAAAATAAATAAAAAATAAAAAGGTCCTTCCTTTCAAATAGCTCAGACTGGAAAGGAAGATAGGAAGACACCTCTATAAACAAATACACTGTGGGCCAGGTGCGGTGTCTCACGCTTGTAATCCCAGCTCTTTGGGAGGCCCAGGTGAGTGGATCACCTGAGGTCGAGAGTTTGAGACAAGCCTGACCAACATGGAGAAACCCTGTCTCTTCTAAAAATACAAAATTAGCTAGGCGTGGTGGTGCATGCCTGTAATCCCAGCTACTTGGGAGGCTGAGGCAGGAGAATCACTTGAAGCCAGGAGGCAGAGGTTACCGTGAGCCGAGATTGCGCCACTGCACTCCAGCAATAGTGCGAGACTATGTTTCAAAACAAACAAAAAATACATTGTGATAAGTTGTAAGAGTAATCAAAGAGATCACTTCTGGTAGATGATAATGTAGAACGATCAGACATTTCAAAATAAGGAGCATGTCAACTGGGCATGCTGGCGCCCATCTGCAGTTCTAGCTACTTGGGAGGCTGAGGTTGGAGGATCAGTTGAGCCCAGGAGTTCAGGGCTGCAGTGAGCTGTGGTTGCAGCACAGCACTCCAACATGGGTGATAGAGCAAGATTCTCTTAAAAGAAAAATAGCATTTGAATTTTTTCCCTTTAAAAGAAAAAAATCTTATTTTGAGACGCAGTCTCTCTCTGTTGCCCAGGCTAAAGTGCAGTGGCGCCATCTTGGCTCACTGCAACCTCTGCCTTTCGGGTTCAAGCAATTACTCTACCTCAGCCTCCCGAGTTGCTGGAATTACAGGAGCGTGCCACTAGGCCCAGCTAATTTTTGTATTTTTAGTAGAGATGGGGTCTCACCATGTTGGCTAAGCTACTCTGGAACTCCTGACCTCAAATGATCCAGCTGCCTCGGCCTCCCAAAGTGCTGGGATTACAGGCATGAGCCACTGTGCCTGACCAAAAGAAAAAATCTTTTATTTAAAGATTTTAATAAGTAGTGCACATTCATTACGTACAAAGTATAAAAAAGACAAAACATTACCTATAATTTCACAGACCAGAGCTAACTACTCTTGTGGTATATATCCTCGCAATATTTTGAAGACTTAAAAAATATGTGTGTATATTTATGTATACCATATATCTGTATCTGCAGTATATATTTATGTGTGTGGTTTTTTTTTTTTTTTTTAGACAGTGTCTTACTCTGTCACCCAGGCTGGAGTGCAGTGGCATGATCTTGGCTTACTGCAACCTTTGCCTCCCAGATTCAAGCCATTCTCCTGCCTCAGCCTCCCAAGTAGCTGGGATTACAGGCGTGTGCCACCACCCCTGGTTAATTTTTATGTGTTTTTGTAGAGATTGGGTTTCACCATTTTGGCCAGACTGGTCTTGAACTCCTGGCCTCATGTGATCTGCCCTCCTTGGCCTCCCAAAGTGCTTATAATCCCAAAGTGGGATTATAGGCATGAGCCACCACACTCGGCTGTACAGTTCTTTACCTAGCATTTCTTGCCATGTAAATATGAAAAAATGCTATGAAAAGAAATCAGTAAAATTTGAAAACTTAATTTTTAATCCCACACTATCATTTATTTAATTTTTCCTTCCCACATTTTTTTTTCTAGGTTAATAAAAAATAAAAATTGCTCTGGGTGTGGTGGCCCATGCCTGTAATCCTAGCACTTTGGGAGGCTGAGGTGGGTGGATTGCCTGAGCTCAGGAGTTTGAGACCAGCCTGGGGAACACGGTAAAACCCTGTCTCTACTAAAAATACAAAAAATTAGCCGCTGAGGTGGCATGTGTCTGTAATCCCAGCTATTGGGAGGCTGAGACAGAAGTATCACTTGAACCCGGGAGGGGGAGGTTGCAGTGAGCCAAGATCACGTCCTTGCACTCCAGCCTGGGCAACAGAGCAAGACTCCATCTCAAAAAACAAAACAACAACAAAAAACAAAAAACAAAAAAAAATTGCTAATTGTATATGAGAAGGCAAATAATGTCTTTTAAGTTTTGAAATGGGATGGTGGGTTTCTGATAGCTGAAAATTGAGAGAAAGGGCATTTATGCTTGTGCAACAAATAATACTGAAATATGTGTATATATAGAAAATTCATAGAGTAGGGGAAGAGATTTTGGGAAGGGATTTGGTTTTTTTCTTTTTTTTTTAAGATGAAGATGGAGTCTCGCTCTGTTGCCCAGGCTGGAGTGCAGTGGCGTGACCTCAGCTCACTGCAACCTCCGGCTCCTGGGTTCAAGCGATTCTCTTGCCTCAGCCTCCTGAGTAGCTGGGACTACAGGCGCCCGCCACCACACCCGGCTAACTTTTGTATTTTTAGTAGAGACGAGGTTTCACCATGTTGGCCATGCTGGTTTTGAACTCCTGAGTTCAGGCAGTCCGCCCTTCTCGGCCTCCCAAAGTGCTGGGATTACAGGCATGAGCCACCATGGTTGGCTGGGCAAAGGATTTGTGCCTGGAAAAAAAGGTTGATGTTAGTTCCTCTCTTGAATTGCTATAGTTCACTCATATAAATATAGATACTGAACTCTTATGTAAACTCATTATGTATGTGCTTTGGATATGTAAACTATTTGTTTAAAATATATTCATATACTTAAGCCAAATAACACCAGCAGATGCATACAAGAGCTACCTCTTGAATCATTTTATCTTGAACCTCACTTCCCAATGCAGAATAAATTGCTTCCTCATCCGTGTTCCCATAGTGTTGTATAAAAACCTGACCTCACAGTCTTATAGTTCCTAGTTCCTAGTCTCACTCATTAGAATGTGAATTCCTCAAAGGCAGAAGCTATATTTTAAACATCATTGGATCCCTAGCACTTACTACAGTTCTGGCATAGTTGTTTTTAATTGACTTTTCCTCTCTACAGCTGAGGAGGATGAGGACAAGGAAGATGATTTCCGAGCTCCCCTTTACAAAACAGTGGAGATCAAGGGCATCCAGGTGCGCATGAAATGGTGTGCCACCTGCCGCTTCTACCGTCCCCCTCGATGTTCCCACTGCAGTGTCTGTGACAACTGTGTGGAGGTAAGCACCCTAGGTGGGGTAAGACTTCATGCTTAACCTTCATTGTCTTCATCCTAACCATATAATAGATTCTTAGCTTTGGATGTGGTATAGTCCTGCCTACGTTGGCCACATGGTCCAGCTCTGTCACATGGTGTTAGTAATGACATAACAGGAGAGGCAGAGCATAAATATTATTGTAGGAGGGAAGCTTTAACTCAGTATGGGCATAGACTTTCTTTTTTATTTACTTATACTTTCTGTAGTGATGAGGTCTCCCTGTGTTGCTTGGACTGTCTCAAATTCCTGGCTTCAAGTGATTCTCATGCCCTGGCCTCCCAGAGTGCTGGGATTACAGGCATGAGCCATTGCACCAGCAGGGTGTAGGCTCTCTTGACACCAAGATTTATAGTTCTAGCCTTCTAGCTGTTGGCTCATCTTTGGTTATTTATCCTGGCTTTGAGTTTTCTCTTCCAGAAAATCATGCCATTGTGTTTCAATTTGTTGTAGTTCTTTTCCTGCCTGTCCTTCTGTATCCCTTGTCCTTTTTCCATTCCATTTTCATTTGGCTGTAAGCAGTTACCTGCCAAATTCTCCATCCAATCCTCTTATGAATCTTGATGTTTTTGCAAAGCCGCTGACATTCATCACTTTTAGAGTTCTTTGGTCACATAGGATAAGCTTTGAGAACTGGCCTTGGCCTTTTCTTTTTTTTTTTTTTAGAGGTGGGGTCTTGCTGTGTTGCCCAGTATAGTGGCTATTCACAGGCAGTCATCATAGTTCACTACAGCCTTGAACTCCTGGGCTCAAGCCCCAGCCTCCCAAGTAGCTGGGACTACAAGTGTGCACCACTACGGCTGGTTTGGCCTTGGCCTTTGACCAACCTCTGGAAGGTCTCCCTTGCAGATTTATAGAGCAAAATAAACTGGATTTAATTTTGAACTAATTGGTGACCATGATCATAAATTACTAAAACCAAAACTTAGCTGCCATTTGTTTCTTTTCTTGACAGAAGTAATTTAATGCTGTGGTCCAGGGATACCTCTCATCTGTCTCTTTTTGTCCCTAGGAATTTGATCATCACTGCCCCTGGGTGAACAACTGTATTGGTCGCCGGAACTACCGTTATTTCTTCCTCTTCCTCCTTTCCCTGACAGCCCACATTATGGGTGTGTTTGGCTTTGGCCTCCTTTATGTCCTCTACCACATAGAGGAACTCTCAGGGGTCCGCACGGCTGTCACGTATCCTTCAAGGCCTTTTAGGTTGTGGGACTGGAAGGGGGAGGAATGAGGGCTAAAGGGAAAATGGCTGCAGTAGGGGCTGGGGAAAGTGAGATCATGTTGCTCTGTTCTCCTTGATTGTTTGGCATCAGAATGGCAGTAATGTGTGTGGCTGGCTTATTCTTCATCCCTGTAGCTGGCCTCACGGGATTTCACGTGGTGCTGGTGGCCAGGGGACGCACAACCAATGAACAGGTATGGAGAGAAGTGACGAGAGACCCCTGAAGAGCAGGGCATGTGTCTTTAGCCCTCTGATTAGTGTGCAGTGTAGTGCTTCCACAAAGAGATGCTTAGTGAATACTTTTCATGATTATGTAGAGATTAATGGTAGGGAGTGAGGTAGTCCTAATTCCTCATGTAAGCATAGAGGCCATGTAAGAATAGAGGCCATTTCTCACATATACACCATGGAATACTATGAAGCCATAAAAAAGGATGAGTTCATGTCCTTTGTAGGGACATGGATGAAGCTGGAAACCATCATTCTGGGCAAACTGTTTCAAGGACAGAAAACCAAACACCGCATGTTCTCACTTATAGGTGGGAATTGAACAATGAAAACACTTGGACACAGGGTGGGGAACATCACACACTGGGGCCTGTTGTGGGGTGGGGGAGGGATAGCATTAGGAGATATACCTAATGTAAATGACGAGTTAATGGGTACAGCACACCAACATGGCACAGGTATACATATGTAACAAACCTGCATATTGTGCACATGTACCCTAGAACTTAAAGTATAATAAAAAAAAAGAAAATAAATTCTCAAAGAGATGCTAAGACAATAGAGATAAAGGCTGAATTTTGCCCTAAAATATCTTTTTTTTTTGAGACAGAGTCTCACTCTGTCGCCCAGGCTGGTGTCCAGTGGCGTGATCTTGGCTCACTGCAATCTCCGCCTCCTGGGTTCAAGTGATTCTTCTGCCTCAGGCTCCCCAGTAGCTGAGATTACAGGTGTGCATCACCACGCCCAGCTAATTTTTGTATTTTTAGTAGAGACAGGGTTTCACCATGTTGGCCAGGTTGGTCTCGAACTCCTGACCTCAGATGATCCACCCACCTCGGCCTCCGAAAGTGCTAAAATATCTTTTGTAACAAAATAATGTCTATCTCCAAAGAAACTCTTGGATGGTTTGGCATCATCACCTGAAATATCAATTGAGAGATCCAAACCAAACTGAAATTAGACAATATAGCATAAAGAATAAGATGATAGTTTTTTAAACAATACTCACCATAGAACTTGGTATCCAAATAATAGTATTCTTTATTTAGTTTGTCAAAAATTATATTAATAGTTTAAAGTGTGGCAAGACATATATGTATATGTATATATATGCTCATCATATGCATGTATTTAAGATCTTCCTGCAAAAAAAAAAAAAAAAAAGAGCCATTTCTTAGTTAACAGACATTTACTGTATGCCCACTGGATACTGGAGAATTTAGGCTCTCAGTTTATAGAAACAACAAAAGAGTTGGACTAGCCCTCAAGAAACTTATAGTGCTGCTTACAGGAAAGCAATGATTTTTGTGCATATAATAGTAGCTAACCTTAATTGCTTTTTTTTTCTTTTTTGAGACGGAGTATCGCTCTGTCACCCAGGCGGGAGCCCAGTGGCTGGGGCGCAGTGGCAGGATCTCGGCTCACTGCAACCTCTGCCTCCTGGCTTTGAGCAATTCTCCTGCCTCCGCTACCCAAGTAGCTGGGATTGCAGGTGCCTGACAGCACGCCCGGCTAATTTTTATATCTTTTTATAGTAGAGACAGGTTTTGCCACGTTGGCCAGGTTGGTCTCGAATTCCTGACCTCAGGTGATCCACTTGCCTCAGCCTCCCAAAGTGCTGGGATTACAGGTGTGAGCCACCATGCCCAGCCCTTAATTGCTTATTCTTTATCTTAGTTTTCAATATTTAGAAAGCTATCCCATTTTATATGAGGAAACTGAGGTTTTGGGTCAGCAACCATGAGGTAGACCTAGGATTTGAACTAAGGACTCTGACTGTAGATTCCCTGCTCTTAACCATAACATATATAAATTTCTTGTGTTTTACTCATTTGCGTATCCCTCAGATAGTGAGTGCACAATAATTTGTAATAGATTTGTATTTTGGCCTTTGGAAGTCAAGGTCTCATCTTCTTTTTTTTTTTTTTTTTTTGAGACGGAGTCTGGCTCTGTCGCCCAGGCTGGAGTGCGGTGGCCGGATCTCAGCTCACTGCAAGCTCCGCCTCCCAGGTTCACGCCATTCTCCTGCCTCCGCCTCCCAAGTAGCTGGGACTACAGGCGCCCGCCTCGTCGCCCGGCTAGTTTTTTGTATTCTTTAGTAGAGACGGGCTTTCACCGTATTAGCCAGGATGGTCTCGATCTCCTGACCTTGTGATCTGCCCGTCTCGGCCTCCCAAAGTGCTGGGATTACAGGCTTGAGCCACCGCGCCCGGCCTAAGGTCTCATCTTCTAACCTGGTATTTTTTTCCTCCCTCTAGGTTACGGGTAAATTCCGGGGAGGTGTGAACCCCTTCACCAATGGCTGCTGTAACAATGTCAGCCGTGTTCTCTGCAGTTCTCCAGCACCCAGGTACACCTATCCCTTTGGTCTAGTGTTTACCATTGGTCAGAACTTTTATCTTCTTTGGGCTTGTTCTGGTAAAGGAGGGATCTGGTGGGAGACAGCCTTTAGGAAGGGTTCTCTATCTTAGAATGGTAAGTACCTACATGACCATCCTTTAGTGCAGTGGTCCCTAACCTTTTTGGCAGTAGGGACCAGTTTCATGGGAGACGGTTTTTCCAGAGATGGGGGCTAGGGCGGGGTGGTTTCAGGATGAAACTGTTCCACCTCAGATCATGAGGCATTAGATTCTCATGGCTGGGTGTGGCGGCTTACACCTGTAATCCCAGCACTTTGGGAGGCCAAGGTGAGTGAATCACTTGAGGTCAGAAGTTTGAGTGCAGCCTGGCCAATATAGTGAAACCCCGTCTCTACTAAAAATACAAAAATTAGCTGGGCAAGGTGGCAGGCACCTGTAATCCCAGCTACTTGGGAGGCTGAGGCAGGAGAATAGCCTGAATCCGGGAGGCAGAGGTTGCAGTGAGCTGAGATCACACACATACAACCTAGATCCCTTGCATGTGTAGTTTACAACAGGGTTCTAGGGTTTGCGCTCCTAGGAGAATCTCATGCCTTCACTGATCTGACAGGAGGTGGAGCTTAGGTGGTAATGCTCGCTGGCCCACTGCTCACCTCCTGCTGTGTGGCCCAGTTCCTAACAGGCCACGAACCGGTACTGGTCTGTGGCCCAGGGGTTGGGGACCCCTGCTTTAGTGGACACTGTGAATTCCATTGATATTCTTCAGGTATTAAGGTAAATCTCCTTTGAAAATTGAGAGTGAATAAGATACACTCTAAAGTGCTTTCCTTGAGCTAGGTATCTGCTCAGAAAGGCCTAGTCTTGCTTCAGTCCTTCACAGAATCAAAGAAATCTGTTTATTGCTAAGTAAGTGATGACCAAAACTGCAATTACTTTTGCACCAACCTAATAAAAATGCTTTACGCAAACTGTAGATACTTGAAAATAAATGAATGAAAGCTCTCTCTCTTGACACTTAGGTATTTGGGGAGACCAAAGAAAGAGAAGACAATTGTAATCAGACCTCCCTTCCTTCGACCAGAAGTTTCAGATGGGCAGATAACTGTGAAGATCATGGATAATGGCATCCAGGGAGAGCTGAGGAGAACAAAGGTGAGGAATTTAGGGAAGTCAAGCTAGATAACATGGAAATCTAACTCAAGGCAAAGGGATGGAAGCTTGCTTTAGTTTGCTTTTTTTTTTTTCTTTTGAGACAGAGTCTTGCTCTGTTGCCCAGGCTGGAGTACAGTGGTGCGATCTCGGCTCACTGCAAACTCTGCCTCCCGTGTTCAAGCAATTCTCCTGCCTCAGCCTCCAGAATAGCTGGGATTACAGGTGCCTGCCACCTTGCCTGGCTAATTTTTGTATTTTTAGTAGAGATGGGGTTTTGCCATGTTGGCCAGGCTGGTCTCGACCCCCTGACCTCAGGTGATCCGCCCACCTTGGCCTCCCAAAGTACTGGGATTACAGTCATGAGCCACTGCGCCTGGCCCATATTTCTTACAGTGTTTATCACTTACTGATTTGTGTTAAAATTACTTCAATATAAATCTTGTTTTCTACATTGGCTTTTTTTTTTGAGAGGAAGTCTTGGTCTGTTACCCAGGCTGGACTCCTGTGGTATGATCTCAGCTCACTGCAACCTCTTCCTCCCAGGTTCAAGCGATTCTCATGCCTCAGCCACCCAAGTAGCTGGGACTACAGGCGCATGCCACCACGCCCTGCTAATTTTTGTATTTTTGGTAGAGGCAGGGTTTTCCTATGTTGGCCAGGCTGGTCTCGAACTCCTGACCTGAATTGATCCACCTCCCTCAGCCTCCCAAAGTGCTGGAATTACAGGCGTGAGCCACTGCACCTGGCCCTATATTAGATTTTAAGTTCATTAACAATAAAAAATGAATTCATTAATTTCCATGTCTTCATAGGACTTAGCAGCTTACAGCTAGATGGTAGGAGCTAAACAAGTAGTTGTTGGTTTAAATGGGCAAATAAGTGACAGAATTAAAACCTTTTTTTTTTTTGAGACGGAGTCTCACTCTGTCACCCAGGCTGGAGTGCAGTGGCCAGATCTCAGCTCACTGCAAGCTCCGCCTCCCGGGTTCACACCATTCTCCTGCCTCAGCCTCCCGAGTAGCTGGGACTACAGGCGCCGCCACCTCGCCCGGCTAGTTTTTTGTCTTTTTAGTAGAGACGGGGTTTCACCGTGTTAGCCAGGATGGTCTCGATCTCCTGACCTCGTGATCCGCCCGTCTCGGCCTCCCAAAGTGCTGGGATTACAGGCTTGAGCCACCGCGCCCGGCCTAAAACCTTTTTTAAACCTTTCTTCTGCCGGGTACAGTAACTCATGCCTATAATCCCAGCACTTTGCAAGGCTGAGGTGGGAAGATCGCTTGAGTTCAGGAGCTCAGCCTGGACAACATAGCAAGACTCCATCTCTAAAACAGACTAAAATAAAAAATAGAAAACTTTTCTGGCTGAGCACAGTGGCTCACGTCTGTAATCCCAGCACTTTGGGAGGCTGAGGTGGGTGGATCACCTGAGGTCAGGAGCTCAAGACCAGCCTGACCAACATGGAGAAACCCCATCTCTATTAAAAATATAAAATTAGTCGGGTGTGGTGGCCCTTGCCTGTAATCCCAGATACTTGGGAGGCTGAGGCAGGAGAACTGCTTGAAGCCGGGAGGTGGAGGTTGCAGTGAGCCGAGATCATGCCTGTTGCACTCCAGCATGGGCAACAAGAGCGAAACTCCATCTCAAAAAAAAAAAAAAAAAAAAAAAAATTAGCCAGGCGTGGTGGCACATGCCTGTAATTCTAGCTGATTGGGAGGCTGAGGCATGAGAACTGCTTGAACCTGCAAGCCAGAGGTTGCAGTGAGCCAAGATCACGCCACTGCACTCCAGCCTGGGTGACTGAGCAAGACTCCATTTAAAAAAAAAAAAAAAAAAATTTTCTTCATCTAATACTATACCCAAACTGATTCTTGTGCCTTGTCTTCCAGTCTGGTTTAGAAATATATGATAGGCAGTGGCTCATGTCTATAATCCCAACACTTTGGGTGGCCAAAGTGGGGTGGTATTGCTTGAGGTTAGGGGTTCAAGACCAGCTTGGGCAACATGGCGAGACCCCCGTCTCTACAAAATAAAGTAAAATAAATTAACTGGGTGAGGTGACATGTACCTGTAATCCCAGCTACTTGGGAGGCTGAGGTTGAAGGCTGAAGGCTCAAGGCTCAAGGGAGCACTTGAGCCTAAGAGTTGCAGGCTGCAGTGAGCCATGATCGTGCGTGCCACTGTACTGCAGCCTGGGCAAGAGTGAGACCTTGTCTCAAAAGAAAAAAAAAAAAAAGAAATACATGAGAATTGACTCCCAAATACCTCTCTCTTATACCAATTTAATACTTTGAGTTGCCGTAATGCTCAATTTCCAAATCTGACTATTCCCTCCCCTCATCAATCCAGTCTAAGGGAAGCCTGGAGATAACAGAGAGCCAGTCTGCAGATGCTGAACCTCCACCTCCTCCTAAGCCAGACCTGAGCCGTTATACGGGGCTGCGAACACACCTCGGCCTGGCTACTAATGAGGGTAAGGGCTGCCTTGATTTGTAAGATACTAGAACTAGGGGCAGGATTGAGAAGGTTATGAGCTTTAGAGGACATGCAAGGGCTGGGAGATATTTCTTGTGTTGTGACTTTAAATACCCAACAGGTGGTACTTGTGCCACTTTGCAACTGGAAGAGAAGAGATGCCATTTAGCTATTGGCAGTGATTGGGACTTTTGCCGGGAAAATGATCAGCCTCTAGGCAGACCAGAGAACATCATAGGACCTTTTTGGTGCATTTACCCACTCTGAGTTCTGGGCTGGTTTAAGTCTTTAGTCTTGATTTCAGCGAAGGGTATATCCCTACCTTGTCCTCTCCCTGTACTTAAGGAACCCTAGGCAGATAAAGTGAACCACTCATAGGCTAGACACAGTGGCTCACACCTGTGATCCCAGCACTTTGGGAGGCCAATGCAGGAGGATTGCTTGAGCCCAGGAGTTCAAGACCACCCTGGACAACATAGCAAGACTGTCTCTACAAAAAATAAAAAAAAAAATTAGCTGGGCATGGTGGCATATGTCTGCAATCCAGCTACTCAGGAGGCTGAGGTGGGAGGCTGAGGTGGGAGCCCAGGAGTTCAAGGCTCCAGTGAGCTATAATCGTGCCACTGCACTCCAGCGTGGACAGCAGAATGAGACCCTGTCTCTTAAACCAAAACACCGCTTGTAAAGTAGTGCCCCCTTGGCCTTTTTTCTTGCAGATAGCAGCTTACTGGGCAAGGACAGCCCCCCGACACCTACCATGTACAAGTATCGGCCGGGTTACAGTAGCAGCAGTACATCAGCTGCCATGCCGCATTCCTCCAGCGCCAAGGTACTGAGTACTCTAAGAGGTGGGGTAATAACATGCCAACTGACTGGACACAGTGGCTCATACCTATAATCCCAGCACTTTGGGAGGCCAAGGTGGGTGGATCACAAGGTCAAGGGATTGAGACCATCCTGGCCAACGTGGTGAAACTCCGTCTCTACTGAAAATACAAAAATTAGGCCAGGCATGGTGGATCACAAGGTCAGGAGTTCGAGACCAGCCTGGCCAATATGGTGAAACCCCATCTCTACTAAAAATACAAAAATTGCGGGATGCAGTGGCTCACGCCTGTAATCCCAGCACTTTGGGAAGCCAAGGCAGGCGAATCACGAGGTCAGGAGATCAAGACGACCCTGGCTAACACGGTGAAACCCTGTCTCTACTAAAAATACAAAAAAATTAGTCAGGCGTGGTGGCTGGTGCCTGTAGTCCCAGCTACTCGGGAGGCTGAGCCAGGAGAATGGCGTGAACCCGGGAGGCGGAGCTTGCAGTTAGCTGAGATTGCGCCACTGCACTCCAGCCTGAGACCTTGTCTCAAAAAAATAAATAAATACAGAAATTAGCTGGGCGTGGTGGTGGTGGAGCACCTGTAATCCCAGCTACTCAGGAGGCTGAGGCAGGAGAATCGCTTGAATCTGGGAGGTAGAGGTTGCAGTGAGCCGAGATTGCGCCACTGCACTCCAGTCTGGGCGACAGGGTGAGACTCCGTCTCAAAAAAAAAAAAAAAAGTTAGCTGGACGTGGTGGTATGTACCTGTAGTCCCAGCTACTCGGGAGGCTGCAGTGAGCCGAGATCCCACCGCTGGATTCCAGTCTGGTGACAGAGTGAGACTCCACCTCAAAAAAAAAAAAAAATTAAAAAAAGGTCGAGCATGGTGGCTCAAGCCTGTAATCCCAGCACCTTGGGAGGCCGAGGTGGGCAGACCACCTGAGGTCAGGAGTTTGAGACCAGCCTGGCCAACATGGTGAAACCCTATCTCTACTAAAAATACAAAAATTAGCTGGGCGTGGTGGCAGGCGCCTGTAATCCCAGCTACTTGGGAAGCTGAGGCAGGAGAATCGTTTGAACCTGGGAGGCTGAGGGTGAAGTGAGCCAAGATTGTGCCATCACACTCCAGACTGGGCGACAGGGTGAGACTGTGCCTCAAAAACACACACACATACACACAAAATACATGCCAACTGTTCTGGGAAAAAAAGATTAGGGGAAGGGAAGAGAAGAAAACAAAGGACATTTCACTAATTGTTGGCATTCGTGGAACTGAATCTCCTTGATACTGTGTCCTTCATCAGACTGGGCAATATAGCATAATAGATTAGTGCTTGATCTGAGTTTATAACCCAGTTCTGCCCACGGGCGAGATACTTAACCTTTGTACGCCTTGGTTTCTGTATCTGAAAATGAGATGATATTTGTTTGAATTCAGTTTTTCTTGCGGGATTAACCCACATAATGCATTTAAGAGTTCTAAGCATATTACTAGCACATAATCCTCTTTTTGACCAACTCCTTGGGCTCTGGGATCTAGCTTCTGTCACAAGAGGAGCACTAAGAGCCTGCTTTACTTTCTTCCTTAGTTGAGTCGTGGGGACAGCTTGAAGGAGCCAACCTCAATTGCAGAGAGCAGCCGTCATCCCAGCTACCGCTCAGAGCCCAGCTTGGAACCAGAGAGCTTCCGTTCTCCTACCTTTGGCAAAAGTTTTCACTTCGATCCACTATCCAGTGGCTCACGCTCCTCCAGCCTCAAGTCAGCCCAGGGCACAGGCTTTGAGCTGGGCCAGTTGCAATCCATTCGTTCAGAGGGCACCACCTCCACCTCCTATAAGAGCCTGGCCAACCAGACACGCAATGGAAGCCTATCTTATGACAGCTTGCTCACACCTTCAGACAGCCCTGATTTTGAGTCAGTGCAGGCAGGGCCTGAGCCAGACCCACCTTTAGGCTATACCTCTCCCTTCCTGTCAGCCAGGCTGGCCCAGCAACGGGAAGCTGAGAGACACCCACGTTTGGTGCCAACTGGCCCAACACACCGAGAGCCCTCACCAGTCCGTTACGACAATCTGTCACGCCACATTGTGGCCTCCCTCCAGGAACGAGAGAAGTTGCTGCGCCAGTCACCCCCACTCCCAGGCCGTGAGGAAGAACCAGGCTTGGGGGACTCAGGCATTCAGTCAACACCAGGCTCAGGCCATGCCCCTCGTACTAGTTCCTCCTCAGATGATTCAAAGAGATCACCTTTGGGCAAGACTCCACTGGGACGCCCAGCTGCCCCCCGTTTTGGCAAGCCAGATGGGCTAAGGGGCCGGGGAGTAGGGTCCCCTGAACCAGGCCCAACGGCCTCATACCTGGGCCGATCGATGTCTTACAGCAGCCAAAAAGCCCAACCTGGTGTTTCTGAGACAGAAGAAGTGGCCTTGCAGCCATTACTGACACCCAAGTAAGTATTAGTACTATCCTGACCCTTAGCCAATTTCAAATTGGCATACTGCTCTGCAAAAGCCATTAGGGCTTCTGTTGTACATCCTAATGTAGGTGGACCCATGGGTATCCTGGTAGCTCTTTATTTTCACTTTGACTCCACCTGCCTTCATGGGCAATTCCTGTTAAGAGACTGAAGATTAATACTTTTTCCACAATCCTATCTTCCTAAAAGTATTTGCCTGGGAGTAAGTACATGTTATAGCTGTTACTAGAGAGTAGTAGTAAATAGGAGAGATTGAGAATCAGGCTTATTTTAAGCAGAGCAATAAAGGGGAACGTTTGGGTAAGAAAGTATGGATATAGAAAAGAACATCATTTTTTTCTCTGAACCTTTGAAACTGTCTCCCTTTCCGATGTTTTGTGTCCCATTTCCTGACACCTGTCTCGTCTCTTCTTTCCAGAGATGAAGTACAGCTGAAGACCGCCTACAGCAAATCCAACGGGCAGCCCAAGAGCTTAGGCTCAGCCTCCCCTGGCCCAGGCCAGCCATCTCTCAGTAGCCCCACGAGGGGAGGAGTCAAGAAGGTGTC
Organism: Rhinopithecus roxellana; assembly: GCF_007565055.1. Lineage (NCBI taxonomy): Eukaryota > Metazoa > Chordata > Mammalia > Primates > Cercopithecidae > Rhinopithecus > Rhinopithecus roxellana. Next base: position 21,191,899 of record NC_044563.1, on the reverse strand, counting down.
AGGGGTTGGTGGTACCACCTATGAAATTTCGGTGTGAGCCTTCGGCGCCTCCCCTCCCCAACGCCTCTGCGCCTACACCAAAGGGCCCCAGGTGGCCACCTTCCTTCCCTCAAGGGGCTCTCCTCCCCTGCATGGACATTTTTTAAACCACCAATTCCAAGAGGATGAGGAGTGTTTTCTAAAATGCAGTGGGCTTGGGGAGTCGGAGAGTTGGGGCCCTGAGACTGGGGTAGCAACCCCCTCCTCTTATCTTTTAAGACCTTCCCTTCCTTGATCCCTGGACCAGACTCAGTGGACATTTGTGCAATTGCTCGCCCTGGAGGGAACCAGATCATTTTTAAACCAGAAATAATTTTTTTTATTATTGTTACGGATTCTATTTTTTTCCTCTTCTGCATTACCAGGTGTGTGTGTACATATAATATATATATATATATATTATAAATATCAAAGAAATTATATATCTATCCTGGGATGGGAAAATGAGGGAGGGATACATATACAGAGGGGGATCTTACTCTTCCCATTCCTCAGACCAGCAGGAAAAGAGGGGAGACGTCAGTCTTTTCCCTGTGGTTCCCTCTCATTTGTTCCAGTTACTAAGGAAATAGCATCCTCTGTTGGTGCTAAGTGTGATTAGGAAGAAGCCTGGGGAGAGGCGAGTCTGGGATTTTGGTCACAAGAGGGGGGGACTTGGAGAGGAGAATTAGTTTTCTAGGTTCATTGGCATTTAGTTTCCCTAGGAAAGGGGTCAAAACTTCAAGACACTGGTGGTGGGGGGAGATCAGGAAAATAACTTGGCCTAGCTCAAACAATGTTGGATAATCTCCTCCTTGTGGGAGAGGGATTTGAGTGGGCTCCTTCTACTGGCCCCTTGGAGCCTCCCCTAGCTTACACAGTTAACTTGATTTTAAAATCCAAGGCCAGGAGAGAAGAATCCAAAAAGCAATATTTTTCATCACATGCCAAAAACGGGGGATAGAGAGAAGGAGTGGTAGGCCTAGGCCCCTCCAATTGTCCCTTGGGGGTTACCCCTCAGCCCACCTCACTATGGTGCTGGGTAGAGGGGATACCTGGGTTCTAACCTCTAAATAGGGGAGATCCCAGCCTCCACAAAGAGGCCCTTTTATTTTTTATTCTGATTAGCCATTTTAAACCAGCGAGGAATAAAAAGAAATCCTGATCTAACCAGCGCCCCCTGACTTGTGTTATTTTGTCTGGTTGAGACAAGGTGAACAATTTCTGGTGGGAAGTTACCACAGTGACAACCTCATAAGCTTCTCTGGTCCCAGCCCTTCTTTAGGCAAGACTATAATGAAATTAGCCACTTAAAACAACAACTACTAAAAAAATAGAGACCGAGTACGGTGGCTCACGCCTGTAATCCCAGCACTGAGGGAGGCTGAGGCAGGAGGATCACATGAACCCAGGAGTTCCAGGCCAACCTTGGCAACATAGAGACTCAATTTCTAAAAACAACAGGTCCTGTTTTTATTTGGGTAATTTAATTAAAAAATACCTGGAAAAAAAGTCTCTTGAAACCACCAAAGCTGTTATTTGAAAGCTCAGAGAACTCTTAAAAGTTGTTTCTTTCTTTCTTTTAAGAGACAGAGCCTCATTCTGGTTGCTTAGGCTGGAGGGCAGTGGCACAATCAGATCACTATACCCTCAAACTCCTGGCCTCAAGGGTCTTCCCACCTCAACCTTCTGAGAAGCTAGGACTTAACAGCAGCATGCCACCATGCTTAGCTTTTTTTTTTTCAGTAGAGATGGGCTCTCGACCAGTTTTGCCCAGGCTGGTCTCGAACTTCTGGCCTTGAGCAATCCTCCTGCCTTGGCCTCCCAAAGCGTTGGGATTACAGGCATGAGCCACCATGCCCAGCTACAGCTTTTTTTTTTTTTTTTTTTTTTGAGATGGAGTCTCGCTCAGTCGCCCAGGCTGGAGTACAGTGGCATGATCTTGGCTCACTGCAAGCTCCGCCTCCCGGGTTCACGCCATTCTGCCTCAGCCTACCAAGCAGCTGGGACTACAGGCGCCCGCCGCTATGCCTGCCTAATTTTTTGCATTTTTGGTAGAGACGGGGTTTCACCGTGTTAGCCAGGATGGTCTCGCTCTCCTGATCTCATGATCCACCCGCCCCCGCCTCCCAAAGTGCTGGGATTACAGGTGTGAGCCACCGCGCCCAGCCTACAGTTGTTTTTTTAATATAGGATTTAGTCTCTGGAAAGTAAAGCTAATTTTGGAAACAGCCAAAGGTGAGATAGATATGAAAGCCTGTTGAAAGCAGGTTAACTAGATACTGGTGTCAGTTCAATTAGATAGACTTGTCTTCTATTGGACAAAAGCTGTGCTCTTAATTTTCAGTAGGTATCCTTAGACACTAAATCTCAAGCAGTTGGCCAGAACCCTTTAATTACTCAAAATGTAAGAATATAAACTCTTATTTGGGTGCGGTGGCTCACGCCTGTAATCCCAGCACTTTGGGAGGCTGAGGTGGGTAGAGCACTTGAGGTCAGGAGTTCAAGACCAGCCTGGACAACATGGTGAAACCCCATCTGTACTAAAAATGCAAAAATGAGCTAGGTATTGGTCACGGGTACCTATAATCCTGGTTATTTGGGAGGCTGAGGTGAGAGAATCACTTGAACCCAGGAGGCACAGGTTGCAGTGAGCTGAGATTGCACTACTGCACTCCAGCGTGGGTGACAGAGCAAGACTCTGTCTCCAAAATTAATTTAAAAAAAAAAAATATATATATATATATATATACACAAAAATTAGCCAGGCATGGTGGCACGCACTTGTAGTCCCAGCCACTTGGGAGGCTGAGGTTGCAGTGAGCCGAGATCACGCCACTGCATTCCTGCGTAACAGAGTGAGACTCTGTCAAAAAACAAACAAACAAACAAAACCCCCAGCAAACTCTTATTCTGAAATCTGGATTTACACCAGTTGAATGAGTGGTTTTCCACCCACTGATTCAGGAACAACCTTGGCTTTCACAGCAACAGATTTTAACTGTGTGTTAAATTTAAAGTCAGGTTACATTAATTCAAGTTTTCTCATGAATGTTTTCAGTTACCTAACCAGCTGGAAAAACTAAAGGTTTTTCTTTTTTTCTAACATTTTGATAGGTTAGGTTACATTTTGTTGCTGTTTTAGAAATGTTTTCACATCAGCTAAGTAACTTTATTGTCTTAACTAAGGAGTGAAGCAGGTCAAAAGTTATTGTAAAGAGAAGAGAAGCATTTACCTTTGCTTGCCAGAAGTTCATTTCAAAAGATCACAGGCTTCTGACCTAAGAACCAATCTTGTTGAAATACATGGGTGACTGTCCATGTGTTTTCAGTTGGCTATTCTGTTTCAACACATAATTGACCTAGAATACACCGTTGAGCCCTACCTGGATCAGCTCTTCAGATGGAGCCTGAGATCACCCAGGCACCTGGTTCTCAACATAACGGGCAGAGTGTTCTGTGTCTGCTGTGGAGTATTAGTAAGCTTGGGTCATTTTTCATGTTGGTTGGTTCCCTGCATAATGTAATGACAAGACCCAAATCCCCTCAAGTCTTAGCAATGCCTTGTCTTAAATCCTGACTCACAGAAAGGCACATACCTCTTAACAGCAGTCACACTTCAGCCAGTTTGATAAATGTAATTTTTTTTTTTTTTTAAGAAAAAACAGAACAAGTCCTAAATCAGACAACTTGCACAAGAGAGAGAGAAGAAAATTGTAAGCTTCCTGGGAGATGTCCATGAGAAAACCAACTAGGATAAGCCTACAAAAGCATGTCCCTCTCTCTCCTAATGTACTTAGTCTCAACTGAGCCCAACAGGAGCTGGTCTCTGTCCCAGCTGCAGGATGCTCCCAAGGCAGTGTCCAGGAGCCTGGAAGGCAGCTTTTGTCAGCAGGTTCAGTACAGCAGGAAAAGCCATCCTGGCAAAGAGTCCAGTGGTCCTGTTAGCGTAGGCTGCTGCTGCTGCTGGCTTGGGAGCTGCCCATACCTGGGTGGTCTGGACTATGCCGGTTCTGGGAGAGAAAGAAGGAGGGGTAAGAACAACTAGGAACTAGCCTTGGCTTTGATCAGGCTGTACAGGAGAAACCTGCAACCTGCCTTGGGTTTTCAATCTTGGGTCCAACCTGAGGCAAAGAACTCTTTAGGGTATTTAGGACAGGGGTGAGATCTAGGGAAACTCACTGGGTTGTGGCAATAGGCCTCTACTCTACCTTCTTTTTCTTCTTCTCTTTCTTCTTCCTTTTCCGTTCAGGATCCTCTTCTTTTTTCTTTTTCTTCTTCTTGTGATCTGAATCAGATGGTGTTTCTGTAGGAGACATTAGGTACCTATCACCTGTAAAGCTTAAAATCCTCTGCTGTTATGAACCACTGAAAACTACAGGAAAATCCCAAATCAGGGGCAACTGCTTTTGTCCAAATGGCCAGAAGGGATACAGAGGTGCTGCTACAGTCCTTGTCCCAAGTCCCAAGAGACCACAGTACATTGGTTTCCTCTTCAGGGGAATTTAGGAGTCCAGAGCTCCATACTGAACTTAACTGGGTTTACCTATGGAAGTTCAAACCAGATTCAGGTCAGGTTTTTTTTTCTTGGTTTGAATAGAACTGCTTCTTACCTGGGGGGACAGGATCCTGGGTACGGCTCTGTTTATGCTTGTGCTTATTCTTCTTCTTGGGAGGCTGAATATGCATCAGACGACACTGCTCTGGCAACTGAAGGAACCAAAGGAAGGTCCAGGTGAGTAGAGGGAGGAAATCTCTCCTCCTCCTATCATCCGTTCTGCTCCATTATGAAGGAACAGACTTGGACAGAAAAACCATCTCCATGTTTAGGCCTCCCCATTTGCCTTCTTCCTCCAACAGGACTCACCGGGCCAGTGTGGAGGCGGAAGCCGGCCAGCATGGTCCCTGTGATAGGATTAAAAGAGCTACTGAGAATAGGGGGCTTCTCAATGAGAGAGCGGAGGCTGCTATTATCATGGGAACCAGGCAAATCAATCATCCCTGGCAGGTCAGGCAGGAAGTTACTTAGCTTCTCCTTCACCTTCTTCCCACAGAATTTATTATAGGCTTGTTCCAAGTTGTAGTGTGTGATCAGATTTGTGCTGCCCGTCAGCTCTGTGCTACCTAGACAACGCAGAATAAAAATAAAAAAAGATCAGTCTTCAAAGTAGACCCAGGGAGTGAAGGACTATATATTAACCTAAATAAGGAATTTTTAAGTGCAGATTTTAAAATTTAAAATTTATTTTTAAAGAAACAGAGCAGGCCGGTCACGGTGGCTCTTGCCTGTAATCCCAGAACTTTGGGAGGCCGAGGCGGGCGGATCATGAGGTCAGGAGATTGAGACCATCCTGGCTAACACAGTGAAACCTTGTCTCTACTAAACATACAAAAAATTAGCTGGTTGTGGTAGCATGTACCTGTACCCAGCTATTTAGTAGGCTGAGGCAGGAGAATCACTTGAACCTGGGAGGTGGAGGTTGCAGTGAGCTGAGATTGCGCCACTGCACTCCAGCCTGGGCGACAGTGAGCCTCTTGTCTCAGAAAAAAAAAGAAAAACACAGCAAAAGTAAATAACATGAAAAATATAATACAACACAATGGTAGCTTCCAATGGGAAGGGGAAAAACAGGCAAAAATCCAACAGGGCAGAGACAGGAACTGCTCTAGTCCAATGAAGGAGACACTCTACTCTCTTAGATTAACTAGAGTTGATTTACATGCTTGCTTGCTTCATGGTAAATGCTGTTCTGAGTGCTTCTCATAAAATGTACTAGTGAAAAATAATATTCTCTGCAACAGCCAGGAAAATACTACCTCACAGCTTAGCTACAACCATGCTAAGGGGGCTAAATATGACCCAGTGACTTAAGGGTCTTGTCAAGGACATATTTTTGTACTAGCAAGAAACACTAATCACCTTTACATAAGAAAAGAACTGGGAGATTTTTCTAGCTACCACTGCCTAAATTGTTACCAACATCTTTATTCTTCCTCATGATACTGAGTATGATGCCTTGCCTAAAAGGAATAAATGTTTTTTGTTTTTGAGACGGGAGTTTTGCTCTGTTGCCTCGGCTGGAGTGCAGCGGGGTACGATCTTGGCTCACTGCAACCTCCACCTCCCGGGTTCAAATGATTCTCCCACCTCAGCCTCCCAAGTAGCTGGGATTACATGCACGCACCACCATGCCTGGCTAATTTTTGTATTTTTTTTTTTTTTTTTTAGTAGAGATGGAGTTTCATCATGTTGGCTAGGCTGGTCTTGAACTCCTGACCTCAAGTGATCCACCCGCCTCGACTTCCCAAAGTGCTGGGATTACAGGTGTGAGCCACCATGCACGTCCAGGAAGAAATGTTTTATTAGAAGTCAGTCAACTAATGACCAGGTGAGGTGGCTCACGCCTGTAATCCCAGCACTTTGGGAAACCAAGGCGGTCAGGAGTTCAAGACCAGCCTGGGCAATAGTGGCGCACACCTGTAATCCCTGCGAGACGGAGGTTGCAGTGAGCTGAGATCAGGCTACTGCACTCCAGTCTGGGTGTGAGAGTGAGACCCTGTCTCAAAAAACAAAAAAAACAAGTCAGGCAACTAGAATTATTCTGGCTGTCTTCCATGCCTCAGTTTCCTCTTATCTGTGGAATGGAATAATAGCTATCTTACATACACATCATTTTATCCCAAGGTGCAAATGAAAATATACTAAAAAGCATAAAGTATCAGGCCTGGCACAGTGGTTCATGCCTGTAATCCCGGCACTTTGGGAGGCCAAGGAAGGCAGATCACTTGAGGTCAGGAGTTCGAGACCAGCCTGGCCAACATGGTGAAACCTCATCTCTACTAAAAATACAAAAATTAGCTGGGTGTGGTGGCATGCGCCTGTAGTCACAGCTACTTGGGAGGCTGAGGCAGGAGAACTCCTTGAACCCGGGAGGCGGAAGTTGTGGTGAGCTGAGTTTGCACCACTGCACTCTAGCCTGGGTGGGAGAGTCAGATTCCATCTCAAAAAAAAAAAAAAAAAAAGTATTATATATATGCAAGGCACTATCTATATAAATATTGCATGTCTGACTTTTTAAAAAATATATACATTTATTAGTAACTTAATAAGGAAGAAATGGCTAACTACAACTTCATTTGTAATTATGATAGACACAGAGGGGTACAAATGACAAAAATGGCTTGTTTATAATCATTCACTCGGGAAAACAGGTACTGAACTGTAAGCTCCTTGGAGGCACAGACAATGTCTTGTTCATTCATGTATCGCTAGTGCCTAGTACAGTACACACATTAGGTGCTTAATAAATACTTATTAAATAAACAAGACACTTTCCCTCTATACCGCTAGGCCTTATTTCACCCTTTTCCTTCCCTTTACTACCAAACAACTCAGCAGACTGAGCGAGGGTAATGGCAGGAGACCCAATGTCACAGTATCTCTCCTCATAACTCTGGGGACTGCCTCTTGCCATTACAATCTTCTGAATTTCCCCTGCTCCGCCAGCTCTCCTCTGTCCAGATGGTTATCCTTAAGACCCAGGTGAGAAGGCAGTCTGGGTTTTTTCTAAACTTGAGAGTTCAAATTCCAGTTTCAACTACTCTACAAGCATTATTTTTAATTTTTATTTATTTATTTTTTGAGATGGTATCGCTCTGTCACCCAGGCTGGAGTGCAATGGCATGATCTTGGCTCACTGTAATCTCTGCATCCTGGGCTCAAACTATTTTCCTGCCTCAGCCTCCCAAGTAGCTGGAACTACATGTATACACTGCCATGCTGGGCTAATTTTTATACTTTTTGTAGAGACAGGGATCTCCCTATGTTGCCCAGACTGGTCTTGAACTCCTAGACTCAAACAATCTGCCTGCCTCAGCCTCCCAAAGTGTTAGGATTACAGGCATGAACCACCCTGCCCAACAAGATTAAAAAAAAAAATTTTTTTTCTGTTTTGAAATTCCAAACCTTGCCAACATCACTCATGGCTTCTCTATTTCAATCCATGGCACCCACATGTTCCAGATATTTTTGGAAAGCAGTACTCCTCGGTTCACAAATCTTAATGGTTTCTTTTTGCCCTCAGGAGAATGCTCAAATTCCTTTTGACTGGCACTCAAGGCTAATTACATCTTACTCCAACTTAGCTTTGGGGCCTCATCAACCACTACTCCTCTATGCAAAATTTCTGATCTGTCCAAATGAATCTCCCTATCACCTCAAAAATACACCGCTCACATTATTTCATTTTAGGAAAATTCTTCCTAATTTTTCTTCACCAACATGAATTATTCAAGGTCTAGCTCAAGTGACATTTTATTCTTACTGTCATTTTGGATAGCAACACACTTTGAAAACCATTAGATAGTTCTTAATATTGATGGCTAAGATATTGTTAATTGCTGTTGTGAGGTATGAGCACAAAATGAGATGGAGTTGACAGGAAATATAGTCACTATCCTTAAACCACAAATTTTACATTCCTAACTAAACTCCTTGAAAAGCAATGACCAGCATTACTAATCTCTCTCTCCATCTCACCCTCCTCATACACCCAGCATTTGCCCAGAACAGATATTCAATCTGTCAACTGACTGATACAAATAGCTACAATCAGAATAGGGAAGGCAAAAGAAAGATTAAAAGAAACTGCTGGTGGACATCAATCACTAACTAATCAAAGGGATGTCAACTTCTCCATGTTTCAGTTTTTTCAATTATAAAATGTAGATAATAATCCTACCTCAAAGAGCTATTCTAAGTATTAAATACTACTTCATATAAGTGTGTTGTGAACTTTGAAGTACCATACCAATATCTGTCGCTACTTCCCTCAAGTCATGATGCAGAAATAAGACTTGAGACAATGAAAGGCATCTGGGAGGCCAGGCGTGGTGGCTCACACCTGTAATCCTGGCACTTTGGGAGGCCAAGGTGGGTGGATCACCTGAGGTCGGGAGTTTGAGATCAGCCTGACCAACAGGGAGAAACCCCGTCTCTACTAAAAATAAAAAATTAGCTGGGTATGGGGGCGCATGCCTGTGATCCCAGCTACTTGGGAGGCTGAGGCATGAGAATTGCCTGAACCTGGGAGGTGGAGGTTTCAGTGAGCCAAAATTGCGCCACTGCACTCCAGCCTGCGCAACAAGAGCAAAACTCTGTCTCAGGAAAAAAAAAAAAAAAAGAGAGAGAGAAAGGCAGCATCTTGGAGACCAAACATGTCCAAAACAACTCTTGATTTCCACCTCTTCAAACTTGTTCCTTCCTCATCTTCCAAGTCTCCGTACCCATACACCCAATTATTCAAGCTGAAAACTTAAAAAGGCATCAATTCCTCTATCTCCTTCACTTCTATATACAATATATATTTTTAACTGAGACAGCTTCTTCCTCTATCATCTAAGCTGGAACACAGTGGCACTGTACTCCACTCAACTGCAGCCTCAACTTCCTGGGCTCAAGTGATTCTACCACCTCAGCTTCCTAAGTAGCTGAGACTACAGGTGTACGCTGCTATCCCTAGCTAATTTACTTTTATTTTTTGTAGAGATGGGGTCTCATTATGTTGCCCAGGCTGGTCTCAAACTTTTGGGCTCAAGTAGTCCTCCCACCTCAGCCTCCCAAAGTGCTGGGATTACTGGCGTTAGCCACAGTGCCTGGCCCTATATTTAGCTTCTCAGCTCTACGTCTAACACCCTGTATCCATTTACTTCTCTAAATAAGTACATTTGACCAAGTTCCTATGTTAAAATGGCTTTCCTTGGCTAGGCACAGTGGCTCAGGCCTATAATCCTAGCACTTTGGGTGGCCAAGGCAGGAGGACTGTCATTGGCCAGGAGTTCAAGACCAGCTTGGGGGCCGGGCGCGGTGGCTCAAGTCTGTAATCCCAGCACTTTGGGAGGTCGAGACGGGCGGATCACGAGGTCAGGAGATCGAGACCATCCTGGCTAATATGGTGAAACCCCGTCTCTACTGAAAAAAAAATATGAAAAACTAGCCGGGCGAGGTGGCGGGCGCCTGTAGTCCCAGCTACTCCGGAGGCTGAGGCAGGAGAATGGCGTGAACCCGGGAGGTGGAGCTTGCAGTAAGCTGAGATCCGGCCACTGCACTCCAGCCTGGGTGACAGAGCAAGACTCCATCTCACAAAAAAAAAAAAAAAAAAAAAAAAAAAAAGACCAGCTTGGGCAACACAGTAAGACTCAGTCTCTACAAAAAATTTTTAAGTTAGCCAACTGTGGTGGCGCATGCCTGTAGTCCTAGCTACTTGGGAGGCTGAGGTGGGAGGACAGCATGAGCCTAGGAATTGGAGGTTACAGTGAGCTATGACTGTACCACTGCAGTCCAGCCTGGGTGACACAATGAGACCTTGTCTCTATAAAAAATTGTTTTAAATGGCTTCCTTTTGTATTTACAATCTAAATGCCTTTATTGCTTTATAAAAGCCTCTGCCTAACTCTCCCAGCTTCATCTCTCTCCTAACATTCTTTCCTTTTGTTCACTTCACTGGAGTCCAACTGATTTTCTGTCCCTCAGATATTCTAAGCTTTTTCTCACATCAGGGTTTCTGACCTCATTTCCTGTATCTAGAATTATCTCTCCCTCCTGTCCATAGCTGGCTGGCCCTTTGTCTATGCTTACATTTTAGTTCAAATGTTAGCTATGTGGAGAGAGCATCTCTGGCCACTCTAACTAAAGTAGTTCTGCCCCTCAATTTTTTTTTTTTCTTTTAAGAGACAGGGTCTCATCTGTTGCCTAGGCTGGAGTGCAGTGGCACAATCTTGGTTCACTGCAGCCTTGACCTCCTGTGTTCAAGCAATTCTCCTCCCTTAGTCTCCTGAGTAGCTGGGACTACAGGCAAGCACTACCACGGCCGGCTAATATTCTATGTTTTGTAGAGACTGGGTCTCGCCATGTTGCCCAGGCTGGTCTCAAACTCCTGGGCTCAAGGGATCCTCCTGCCTCGGCCTCCCAAAGCGCTGGGATTACAGGCGTGAGCAACGCGCCTGGCCACCTTCAATTCTTTATCATGTTTTCTCTTCCTAGCATTAACCACTCTCTGACATTATCTTGTTTACAATGCCTCCTACACTGAAATGTACATTCCAAAAAAGGCAAGCATCTTGTCAGTCTTGTTCACAACTGTATCTCCAGCATTTAGAAAAGTGCTTGGTACATAGGTACTCAACAAAATAATTTTTTGAATGAAAAGAGTTTGGTTCGATTCTTACCCCTTCTTTGATGAGACCAGGAAACGTGGAAACCTTAGAAGGAAGAGTGGCACTTGCCCCAAACCCACAGCAAGTCTGTGGGAGACTTGTAACTAAAACTTTGGGTCCCCAAAGATATTAAATCAGGCCTCTCAAGTTCCAAACTCAAACTGTTGATTTTTTGTTTGTTTGTTTTTGTTTTGAGACGGAGTCTCGTTCTATAGCCCAGGCTGGAGTGCAGTGGAGCAATCCCGGCTCACTGCAACCTCAGCCTCCCGGGTTCCGAGAGCTGGAATTAAAGGTATAAGCCACCACGTCCAAATAATTTTTGTATTTTTAGTAGAGACAGAGTTGCATCATGTTGGCCAGGCTGGTCTCGAACTCCTGACCTTAGGTGATTAACCCGCCTCCGCCTCCCAGAGTGTTGGGATTACAGGCGTGAGCCACTGCGCCCAGCCCTAGATCATTTTTTAGGGCGACATAAACCAGTGTCAGGAACAGAGCCTGGACATGGTGCAAAAGACAGTCACGGAGATGCACTACCCCCCTCCCCGCCATTCATCCCTTTGGTTGAATTCAACTCATCCTGGTTGAATTCAAGTCATCTCTCTGCTTGTGAATCCTAACAGCCCTTTCGACTTAGGGCTCCACAGGCAGGGTATGCGTTGCCTAGGTTACCTCGCACCTCCGTTAGCTGGCTGAGAGCCACGCCCAACACCTCCTCTCTAAGATTTGATTGGCTGGCTTTGGCAAGGCCGAGTACTCACCTGGCAGTTCCCTCATGAGGTAAAAAGGGCCACAGCCAGCTCCTGACTTGTCTGCGCCGGGAGGGGCCGTGGCCGCGGTGGGAGGCGGAGCCGTGCCGGGTCCCCCGCCAGGAGGAGGCGGTGGCGGGGGTGGAGGCTTTCCTGGTCCGAAGCCGAGTGCGGTTGGGGGCGGTGGTGGGTCAGCCTGAGCCCCAAACAGTGCCGTGAAATTCTCCATCGTCCCCTCCGCCCCGGCTCTGTCTCGGTGTCTGGCGTTGGTAATTTTCATTGGACAACGCTTTTAAGGAGTAGCCCCCTCCTTCTCAAGGAACCGCTTGTCATTGGATACCTCAGGCACCGCCTACCTTGTTTCAGCAACTACTTCCGTCGCCCTCTGTGAACGTTCAGGAAGTGCTATTTAACCTTATTAGTCTTCTGCTAGCTACGCTAGCTACAGTCCAATAAAATGACTTAGGCTGATAAAGCGACAGCTAGACCAACCAATAAAGTATTAAGTTTTTTTTTGCGTTCTGACATACCACAGCGTTGAGAGAACTACATCCGGGTTTAGAGGCCGTACGTTTGAGATGTAGCCCAATAGCAGTCGCTATGGTGGGGGAGGCGGGGCCGGACCTACGACGCCGCTGAGCAGTAGCCGTTGCGGCCGAAAAGATGGCGGTCTTGGCTCCTCTAATTGCTCTGGTGTATTCGGTGCCGCGACTTTCACGATGGCTTGCCCAACCTTACTACCTTGTGTCGGTCCTGCTCTCTGCTGCCTTCCTACTCGTGAGGAAACTGCCGCCACTCTGCCACGGTCTGCCCACCCAACGCGAAGACGGTAACCCGTGTGACTTTGACTGGGTGAGCGTCCTGCGTCTTAGTACCCCGCGACCTTGACTGTCCCTGCCCTTGCAGGTGCATCTGGGAACCCTGGGGTTTACCTTTCTGAGGACACCTGAGGTTCTGAGCCTGTAGCGGACTTATACAGACTATAAAGTGCAGAGTCCGAACCATCGTCGAGACTAAACTTTGTGTTTAATATGGGAAAACGGAACCTGTTAGTCGTAGCCCTGTACAACGGCCCAACAGCTTCTGACTGTTGAGTCCAGGTTTCTTTCCATTTCACCATTTAGACTAAGAAACAGCCCTGTCAAAACTTACATACACGTGTATAGCATTTTACAGTGCAGCTCATTATGTAAAGCCTCTTGAGGAGCCAGTAAGGTAGGGAAGGCAAGTAGTAGTATTCCTGTTTCATTGGTGAAGAAATGGATCTTGGTATATTTAGGCGACTTGCCCCAGGTCATACAACTAATGAGTGCCTGGGACTTGAAACTATTCTTCTGGCCACACTACCTGCACATACTGTCAGCCGTTTCTTAATTCAATCAACATTTCTAGAGTGTACACTCTAGGCACTCTGCTTGATCCTGAGGATGCGAAAGTGGATAAAATTTTGGGGCTACTGTAAAGCAATTGTAAAAAATAAGTTGTAAAGAAATCTTTGGGATTTCTTTGAGAAGTGTCCCAAGCTCCTTGCTGTGCTTCCTTGGAATGGGTGGAAGGACTGCTCAGAACATGAACTTAAAGCACTTTGCCCTCTGCCATATAGCATGTAAGGGCCAAGGAAAAGCTCCCCCTTTGCTCTCTGAGGGTTTGTTGAAAAATCAGCCGACAAAGGGCACGTTAATAGGAGAAAGGCACAGAAATTTTATTGTAACTTGCACAGCATGAGGGAATTGAAGGAGAATGACCCAGTGGGGTACAGAGGCTTATATACCCTTCTTCATAGGAATATGGGAGATGGGGAAATGTGGGTGATTTTAAGGTGGATCGTAAATGATTTTTAGAGTGATTCAGTGGCCTGGAGAACATACAGTGGTGTGGGACAATGACTGTCGGGCCTGCAAAGCAGACAGTGGTTTCTGACAAAAATCTGTCCGGGTGTGTCGACAGGCTTCAGTCTTTCTTCCTGTACTATGAGTTAAGTTAATGAAAACTCAGGGAAGAGTCCAGAAGTAATTGTTTTCTTCTTTGACAGGTCTGGACTTTAGGCAGATAAGGTAGTTATCAGAGTAAAGCTGCTTCCAGTATCTGCTGGTATCCAGGGACCTTTAATTTAAAATAATTAGCATACAGGATGCCATATTTTGGGCTGTGAGTCCCTGGTCTCCTTTATTTCCTTTGTCTGAAACTTCCTTAGAAGTTTCCCTATGAAAGCTGAGTTGGTGTCTGTGGAGAGAGAAATCGGGCTAGTAATTGAGCCGCAAAGGATCCCATTAAACCAGTCTCTCATTTTGGGGGATAGGCCAGTTCAGTTAAATTGCTGTGTCTCCTTTCAGAAGATGGCATTGTAGATGAGTTCTCAAAGCTAGGCCTCTATACATGATGTAGGCAAACAGATTTAATAAGAGAGACATTTCTATGGAACAAGGCAAAGCTTAATATCTGGTATAGTGTATAAACTAGTTTCTTTAGAGTCTGGAGGGCAGTCAGTTGGGAAGATTAATAGCAATCTATTTTCCTAGATTGTAGGTTGTGTGTAAAGTTTGTCCAAATATAAGCTGTTATGGTGATTTTTTTTTTTTTTTTTTTTTCAAAGACAAGTTGACTAGCTTTAGCTGGTAAGGCCTTAGGAAAAAGGCAGGGTTTTTAGTTTTTTCGGGTTTTTTTGAGACAAGATCTTGCTGTGTTATGCAAGCTGGAGTGCAGTGGTGTGATCATGGCTCACTGTAGTCTTAACCTCCTGGGCAAAGCCATCCTGCCACCTCAGCCTCCCAGGTAGCTGGAACCAAAGGCATGCACTACACACCTGGCTAATTTTTAAAAATGTTTTTCGAGGTGGGGTCTCTTTATGTTGCCCAGGCTGGTCCTAAGGAGCTGGGATTTACAGGCATGAGCCACTGCACCAAGTCAAAAAAAAGGCTGTTTTAATTTTTAGTGATTCTAAGTCAGAAGAGTGGGTGAAAAATGGGAAACATTAGTCTGGAGGTTAGCAATTTTATGAGTCCAGTTTTCTTTTATTTTCCTTAGACTTTGGAAATTTTTACCCAGTCCAATGATGCAGTTTCGAAGTTATCAGAAACCTGTATTTGTCAGAATTCTTCCCATGCTTTCCAAGAGCCTCCTTGAAAATAAGACACTCGGCCAGGCGTGGTGGCTGACATCTGTAATCCCAGCACTTTGGGAGGCTGAGGCAGGTGGATTTCCTGAGCTCAAGAGTTGGAGACCAGCCTGGCCAACATGGTGTAACCCCGTCTCTACTAAAAATACAGAAAATTAGCTGGGTGTGGTGGCGGGTGCCTGTAATCTCAGCTACTTCGGAGGCTGAGGCAGGAGAATCACTTGAATCCGAGAGGCAGAGGTTGCAGTGAGCCAGGATCGTGCCATTGCACTCAAGCCTGGGCAACAAGAGCAAAATTCTGGCTCAAAATCAATCAATCAATAAAATAAAAAATACATATATATAATATATGCTATATATTAATGTGCTTTTAATACTAATGCTAATTTTAATAAACTTTACAAACAAATCTGTCTAATCTTGATCGGCTTTGACTACACAAGATAAAATTTCCATAAACCTTTTATAACCTCTTAGAATTTGTTTTCATTCTTTCTTTTGTTTCCCCAGCTTTTTGTTGTTGTTATTTAGTTTTTATTTCATAATCATAAACTTAACTCTGGAATCCAGCTAGGCATGGAAGGGAACAAGGAAAACGTGGAACCCAAAGGGAACTGCAGCGAGAGCACAAAGATTCTAGGATACTGCTAGCAAATGGGGTGGAGGGGTGCTCCCCTGAGAGGAGAGCACAGAAGGAATGGTCTGGTGGTTAAGCTAAAACACAAGTCAAACTTACTAGAGTTATCCACAGTCAGCAATGGTGATCTTCTTGCTGGTCTTGCCATTCCTGGACCCAAAGCGCTCCATGGCCTCTACAATATTCATGCCTTCTTTCATCTTGCCAAAGACCACATGCTTGCCATCCAACCACTTAGTCTTGGCAGTGTAGATGAAAGACTGGACCGTTTGTGTTGGATCCAGCATTTTCCATGGACAAGATGCCAGGACCTGTATGCTATGGGATGAAGTTCTCATCTTCAAATTTCTCCCCGTAGATGGACTTGCCACCAGTGCCATTATGGCGTGTGAAGTCACCACCCTGACACATAAACCCTGGAATAATTCTGTGAAAGTAGGAACCCTGATAACCAAATCCTTTTTGTCCAGTGCTCAGAGCACAAAAGTTTTCTGTTGTCCTTGGAACCTTGTCTGCAAACAGCTCGAAGGAGACACGGCCCAGGGGCTCACCATCCACGGTGATGTCGAAGAACATGGTGGGGTTGACCATGGCTGATAGTACAGGGCTCCTAGTGGTGGCGGCAAAGCCTCTTTGCTCAACTTTTTGTATCTATTTAGTTTTATCTATATCATTGTTTTCCTCCATTCATTTATTCTGAAACAACCCCCCCTTTTTGAGATGGAGTCTCGCTCTGTTGCCCAGGCTGGAGTTCAGTGGCGTGATCTTGGCTCACTGCAACGTCCACCTTCTGGGTTCAAGTGATTCTCCTGCCTCAGTCTCCCAAATAGCTGGAATTTCAGGTACCCGCTACCATGCTCAGCTAATTTTTGTGTTTTTAATAAAGACAGTGTTTCGCCATGTTGGCCAGGTTGGTCTCAAACTCGTGACCTCAAGTGATCCACCCACCTTGGCCTCCCAAAGTGATGAGATTACAGGCTTGAGCCACCATGCCTGGCCTGATAATAAAAGATTTAAAACAGCCTGAGCAACATGGCGAGACCCCATCTCTACAAAAAATTAAAAATTAGGCAGGCATTGTAGTGCATGACTGTAGTCCCAGCAACTCAGGAGGCTGAGGAGGAAGGATCCCTTGAGCCCAGGAGGCCTAGGTTACAGTGCGCTGAGATCCCTCTACTTCACTGCAACCTGGGTGAAGAGTAAGACCCTATCTCAAACAAAAAATTTAAAAAAAAAAAAAAAAAAAGGATTTTTTTTTTTTTGTCTTAAGATGGAGTCTCACTCTGTCGCCCAGGCTGGAGTGCAGTGGCATGATCTTGGCTCACTGCAACCACCTCCACCTCCTGGGTTCAAGCGATTTTCCTGCCTCAGCCTCCCGAGAAGGTGGGACTACAGGTGCCTACCACCACGTCTGGCTAAATTTTGTATTTTTAGTAGAGATGGGGTTTCACCATGTTGGCCAGGCTGGTCTCTAACTCCTGACCTCATGATCTGCCTGCCTTGGCCTCCCAAAGTGGTGGGATTACAGGTGTGAGCCACTGCGCCCGGCCACAAAGGATTTTTAAAAAGAGCTTTCTGGTCAGAAGTTGGCTTAACTAAAAGCTGATATTCAGGCTCTAATTTTTTTTTTTGGATACAGAGTCTCGCTCTGTCTCCCAGGCTGGAGTGCAGTGGTGCAATCTCGGCTCACTGCAACCTCCGCCTCCCAGGTTCAAGCGATTCTCCTGCCTCAGCCTCCAGAGTAGCTGGAGCTACAGGCATACGCCACTATGCCCGGCTAATTTTTTGTATTTTTAATAGAGACAGGTTTTCACCATGTTGGCCAGGATGGTCTCCCTCTCCTGACCTCGTGATCCAGCTGCCTCAGCCTCCCAAAGTGCTGGGATAACAGGCGTGAGCCATTGCGCCTGGCCAGTTTTTTTATTTTTTGAAGGTTTTCTGCTTTTTCTCTTTTGGATCTTTTGGATCTCATGCCCTGGAAATTTTTTCAGTTGACTGAAACCCCCTTTAAAAAAGAAAAAAATTATGTTTAGTCCTTGTGTTCACTTCCTTTCTTGTTGGCATGATCTTTGCTGAGAAAAATGTAAAATTTCTTTTTTGTTTGTTTGTTTGTTTTTTGTGACAGGGTCTCATTCTGTTGCCTAGGCTGGAGTATAGTGGTGAGATCTCACCTTACAGCAACCTTGACACCCCCCGGGTTCCACCTCAGCCTTCTGAGTAGCTGGGATTACAGGCACATACCACCGCGCCTGGCTAATTTTTGTATTTTTTGTAGAGATGGGGTTTCACCATGTTGCCCAGGCTGATCTTGAACTCCTGGGCTCAAGTGGTACATTTCCCTCAGCTTCCCAAAGTGCTGGGACTACAGGCATGAACTACTGCACCCTGCCTTGAAAATGTAAAATTTCGGCCGGGCACGGTGGCTCAACCCTGTAATCCCAGCACTTTGGGAGGCCGAGACGGGCGGATCACGAGGTCAGGAGATCGAGACCATCCTGGCTAACACTGTGAAACCCCGTCTCTACTAAAAAAAATACAAAAAACTAGCCGGGCGATGTGGCGGGCGCCTGTAGTCCCAGCTACTTGGGAGGCTGAGGCAGGAGAATGGCGTAAACCCAGGAGGCGGAGCTTGCAGTAAGCTGAGATCCGGCCACTGCACTCCAGCCCCGGTGACAGAGTGAGACTCCGTCTCAAAAAAAAAAAAAAAAGAAAATGTAAAATTTCATTAGCCTTTTTGGGAAGCTTAAAATTGACTTCTCCAAAACTTGTTCTTCCATGTACTTTTACTTCTTTCTTTTGCCACTTTTGATAACCCTTGAAGGGGTCTAGATGGGACTTCTGACAACCCTGAGACCCCTTGAGGAAGACAAAAAAAGGGTGTGGTGGCTTATGCCTATAATCGCAGCACTTTGGGCGGCTGAGGTGGGTGGATTACCTGAGGTCAGAAGTTCAAAACTAGCCTGGCCAACGAGGTGAAACCCCATCTCTACTAAAAATACAAAAAAAAAAAAAAAAAAAAAAAAAGGAAAAAGGTGCCACTGACTCTCTCTTTTGGGGCCTCTTGTTTTCCTCATAGAGCTCCAAAAGTCACTAATGGGTTCATGTCAAGTTTAAAACTCTTCTCTTTTGAATTAAACTCTCTAGTCTTTGGCTTTTGTATAGATACATGTGCCTATATACGTATGTGCGTGTCTATACATGTGTTTATTATATATTGTCTATATGGTACCAATAACGAATGAGTACCCCCAAAAGTCAGGAGTCACAAATGGAAATTTAAAACAATTTTTTTTTTTTTTTTTAAATAGAGTCTTGCTCTATCACCCAGGCTGGAGTCCTTTAGCATGCAACCTCTGCCTCCAGATTCAAGCAATTCTCATACCTCAGCCTCCTGAGTAGCTGGGATCACAGGTGTGCACCATCACACATGGCTAATTTTTGTATTTTAGCGGAGACAGTTTCGCCACGTTGGTCAGGCTGGTCTCGAACTCCTGGCTTCAAGCCATCCGCCCGCTTTGGCCTCCCACAGTGCTGGGATTACAGGCGTGAGCCATCATGCCTGGCCTCAAACTAATTTTTATAAGTGTTTCTTTTTTTTCCCCTGAGTTAAAAGACTTGTATCTGCAGTGGACTAGTACCTTATGAGGAATTGAACCCAAACTGCAGCAGTGAACCATTTTATTGCCAGCCACTAGAGCACAGATCACAGTGCCTTTTTGCAGGCCCTTCAAGGGATCCAAAACAAGCAGTTTGAGTGTACAAAGAATTTTAACTTGTGTTTTGAATCTGATTTCTGTCTTTTAAAAATCTTGCCAAGGGAGTTTCCAAGGCTGTGTTCTTTCTGTATCTTTTTATAGGTTCCAGAAAGATAGCTGTTTAAGATAAGAGCTATCTAAATATTTTTTTTTCAGGCCTATTACAGTGGCTTATGCCTGTAATCCTAACACTTTGGGAGGCCGAGGCTAGTGGATTGCCTGAGCTCAGGAGTTCGAGACCAGCCTGGGCAACATGATGAAACCCTGTCTCTACTAAAATACAAAATATTAGCTGGGTGTGGTGGTGTGTGCCTGCAGTCTCAGCTACCCGGGAGGTTGAGGCAGGAGAATTGCTTGAACTGGGAGGCAGAGGTTGCAGTGAGCCGAGATCCAGCCTGGGTGACAGAGTGAGACTCCATCTCCAGTCAGTCAGTCAGTCAATCAATCAAACAATCGTTTTATTTAAATAAATAAATAAATAAATAAATGTGTGTGTGTGTGTTTTTTTTTTTTTTGAGATGGAGTTTTGCTCTTGTTGCCCAGGCTGGAGTGCAGTGGCTCAGTCTCGGCTCACTGCAACCTCCACCTGCCAGGTTCAAGCGATTCTCCTGTCTCAGCCTCCTGAGTAGCTAGGATTACAGGCATGCGCCACCATGCCTGGCTAATTTTGTATTTTTAGTAGACATGGAGTTTTCCATGTTGATCAGGCTATTCTTGAACTCCCAACCTCAGGTGATCCACCAGCCTTGGCCTCCCAAAGTGCTGGGATTACAGGTGTGAGCCACCATGCCTGGCCTCAAATGTTTTTTAAATAAAGCCAATTAGCGACTTAAGCCAATAAGCTTTTTTCATGGTAAGTCTCAGAGGTAACTTTCTAGGTTCAGAATACCAGATGATATAACCCTCACATTCCCCCAAAACATTCACTTTCAAAGATAGGCTAAGATAGCGAAAGACTCTTGTTGTCATAGACAGTTAAGGATGGTGTTTATGTGTGTGGTTCCTGTAGTATCCCACCAATATGTGGGGGGCTGCCAATCATAGACCCATTAATAGACACCAGGGAGGCCCTCCTTGGATTGGACTCGCCCAGGACTAACCAGGCAATAAGAGTTGAGACTTCTTCCTTCTCAGTGAAGTAATTTCATTTATTTTTTAAATTAAATTTTAAAAATTGAGGGGGCAGACAGGGTCTCGCTGTCTTACCCACGCTACAGTGCAGTGGCATGATCACAGCTCACTACAGCCTCAACCTGCTGCGCTTAAGCCATCTTCACGCCTCAGCCTGTCAAGCAGATGGGACTACAGGCACGTGCCAACATACATGCCAGCTAATTTTTAAAAATCATTTGTGGAGAGGAGGTCTCACTTTGTTGCCTAG
Organism: Rhinopithecus roxellana; assembly: GCF_007565055.1. Lineage (NCBI taxonomy): Eukaryota > Metazoa > Chordata > Mammalia > Primates > Cercopithecidae > Rhinopithecus > Rhinopithecus roxellana. The sequence continues at coordinate 21,171,033 of NC_044563.1, read as the reverse complement.
ACTGGTCTCGAACTCCTGAGCTGAAGTGATCCTCCCAAAGTGCTAGGATTACGGGTGTGAGCTACTGCGCCCAGCTTCAGTGAAGGAATTTTTTAAAAAGGAAAAGAAAGGCTGGGCGCAGTGGCTCAAGCCTGTAATCCCGGCACTTTGGGAGGCCGAGACAGGCGGATCACGAGTTCAGGAGATCGAGACCATCCTGGCTAACACAGTGAAACCCCGTCTCTACTAAAAAATACCAAAAAAAAAAAAAAAAAAAAACTAGCTGGGCGAGGTGGTGGGCGCCTGTAGTCCCAGCTACTCCTGAGGCTGAGGCAGGAGAATGGTGTAAACCCAGGAGACGGAGCTTGCATTGAGCTGAGATCCGGCTACTGCCTGGGCGACAGAGCGAGATTCTGTCTCAAAAAAAAAGGAAAAGAAAAAGATAAAAAAGTTGAGACAATAAAATCAGGCATGAGCACCCGGCCCTCTTTCTTTTTGAAAAGGCCTTGAAAGATGGCTCTCTCCTTCACCTTTTGTTGTGTCCTGTAACTTTTACTAATTATCTAAAGTAAGGGAGAAAAATTGTTTTTGAAAACAGGCAAATAAAGTATCTTTTGAACATGGCTTTTATTCTGCATGCCTGTTAACATCTGTATCTTTATATATGTCATATAGAAGTGATATTTCACTACCAAACTACATGAAAGAGCTCTAATCAAGTAATTTAAAAAATGTAAGTGCTTATCAGATTGGTAAAAGCTAGCTCAGATGCCTTTTAATTTACATAACCTTGGTAAAACTCTCCAGTAATTTAAAAATCTTAAAGTCATGTTTAAACCCTCAAGTTTTTTTTCCCCACTGGAAATCTGGGTTACTAGAAGTTAAGACAGTAGAAACATAAAATACGCTTTTATTAAAATTTTATCAGCCGGGCGCAGTGGCTCAAGCCTGTAATCCCAGCACTTTGGGAGGCTGAGGTGGGCGGATCGCCTGAGGTCAGGAGTTTGGGACCAGCCTGGTCAACATGGCAAAACCCCGTCTGTACAAAAATACAAAATTAGCCGGGTGTGGTGGTGTGCACCTGTAATCCCAGCTACTTGGGAGGCTGAGGCAGGAGAATCCCTTGAACCGGGAAGGCGGAGGTTGCAGTGAGCCGAGATTGCGCCAATGCACTCCACCCTGGAGGATAGAGCAAGACTCCGTCTCAAAAAAAAAAAAAAAGAAAAAAGGCCGGGCGCGGTGGCTCAAACCTGTAATCCCAGCACTTTGGGAGGCCGAGACGGGCGGATCACGAGATCAGGAGGTCACGAGGTCAGGAGATCGAGACCATCCTGGCTAACCCGTTGAAACTCCGTCGCTACTAAAAAATACAAAAAAACAAACAAACAAACAAAAAAAAAAACTAGCGGGGCGTGGTGGCGGGCGCCTGTAGTTCCAGCTACTCTGGAGGCTGAGGCAGGAGAATGGCGTAAACCCGGGAGGCGGAGCTTGCAGTGACCTGAGATCCGGCCACTGCACTCCAGCTTGGGGGACAGAGCGAGACTGTCTCCAAAAAAAAAAAAAAAAAAATATATATATATATACAAGATGTCAGGCCGGTTGCGGTGGCTCAAGCCTGTAATCGCAGCACTTTGGGACGCCGAGACGGGTGGATCACGAGGTCAGGAGATCGAGACCATCCTGGCTAACATGGTGAAACCCCGTCTCTACTAAAAAATACAAAAAACTAGCCGGGCGAGGTGGTGGGTGCCTGTAGTCCCAGCTACTGGGGAGGCTGAAGCAGGAGAATGGCGTAAACCCGGGAGGTGGAGCTTGCAGTGAGCTGAGATCCGGCCACTGCACTCCAGCCCGGGCGACAGAGCGAGACTCCGTCTCAAAAAAAAATAAATAAATAAACACAAGATGTCAATTCTCAAAAAAATGTAAGTTTCTTTTTTGTTAAGAAACTAAGTGGCTTGGGCTGGGTGCAGTGGCTCACGCCTGTAATCCCAGCACTTTGGGAGGCTGGGGCAGGTGGATCACCTGAGGTCAGGAGTTGGAGACCAGCCTGACCAACATGATGAAATCCCATCTCTACTAAAAATACAAAAAAAATTAGCTGGGTATGGTGGCGTGCGCCTGTAATCCCAGCTACTCGGGAGGCTGAGACAGGAGAATCACTTGAACCCGGGAGGCAGAGGTTGCAGTGAGCCGGGATTGTGCCATTGCACTCCAGCCTGGGCAACAAGGGCGAAACTCCATCACACACACACAAAAAGAAACTAAGTGGCTCATGCCTGTAATCCCAGCACTTTGGGAGGCTGAGGCAGGCGGATCACTAGGTCAGGAGTTCAAGACCAGCCTGGCCAACCTGGTGAAACCCCATCTCTACTAAAAAAATACAAAAATTAGCCGGGCATGGTGCCGTGTGCCTGTAATTCCAGCTACTCTGGAGGCTGAGACAGGAGAATTGATTGAACCCGGGAGGTGGAGGTTGCAGTGAGCTGTGATCATGCCACTGCACCCCAGCCTGGGCGACAGAGCAAGACTCTGCCTTAAAAAAAATAAAAATAAAAATAAGCTAGGAGTTGCTTTATAATGAAGAAAAATATACAGATAAAACTAAATGGATTAAAAAAAAAAAAAGTGAAACAAAACAAGCCAGGGTAACAGGTTACCAAGAAAATAGTCGATATAGGGGAAGGGCAAAACCAAGTAACTATTTAAAACCAAAGGGTGTAATGTAAAGGAATTGTTCCATCTTGTAGATTAGTATCATTCAGCTTCTTTTTTTAAAAAAAAAACTTTATTATAGTGAATTGTAAAAATAACCACTTTAAGGACAAAATTCTTAATTTTAAATGCTACAGAATTTAAGAGCTTGTTTGGATTAATGCAGGACCCACAGCTCATTACTGAACAGTCACTGAGTATACATGATCCAAACGCACAGGAGGTTTATTCCTGAAAAAAGCAATCAGCTCGTGGGCCAGATAATGCCATTATAAGGTCTGTTTGCCCTGAGAAGGGAATTGCCCAACTCTCCCTTTGAAATACCAAGTGAAGTACCCGAGATGAAGCAGTTAGTATGTTTCATATACAAGCCATGTTGGACTAGCTTTATGCTAACTGGGATATCCTCCCACCAACTATGTCTGTTACCCAGGTCATGGTAAATTTGTAGGTTAAGAGGGCCTGTTTTACATGGGTGCCCGTCCCACAGAATCATGGGTCTGTTTAAGAAGCCTTATCAAATATCTTATCCTTCATAGGTCTTATAGATGCAACCCCCTGCTGAGAACCCAAGCCCTTTGCACCAGAAAAGGTAAAATGGTTTGGGGATTTAAAAAAAAAAAAAGCTTCCTGGGACCAAAACATAAAAACATTCAGGTTAATAGAACTGTAAAATGTAAGATGTTTAAACAAGCTTTATGTAAGGTAGTTGTAATTCCTTTTACCTCAATGTCTTATGAAAATGGGTACTATAAGGTTGGGCACGGTGGCTCACACCTGTAATCCCAGCACTTTGGGAGGCCAAGGCGGGTGGATCACAAGGTCAGGAGCCTGGCCAAGATGGTGAAACCCTGTCTCTACTAAAAATAAAAAAATTAGCCAGGCGTGGTGGCAGGCACCTGTAATCCCAGTTACTTGGGAGGCTGAGGCAGGAGAATCACTTAAACCTGGGTGGCAGAGGTTGCAGTGAGCTGAGATCGCACTACTGCACTCCAACCTGGGCAATAGAGTGAGACTCTGTCTCAAAAAAAAAATGGGTACTATATCTAATTGGGGGATGTTTTCCCTTTCTAGTACTATAAAACTGAAGACGTAAATCAGATCATGTAAATCCTCCATTGCATAGTCTTTTGTGTGGAGCATTTATTGAGGCTGATAGCAAAAACTAAGTACTTTTCAATTTTTTTTTTTTTTGACGCTGTCTCAAAAAAAAAAAAAAAAAAGGAGGGTCCGGAAGAATCTTTTTCTTTTAAGTTATTTGGGTAAAGTATGTACTTGTAAGCAAATTTACCTTGCCCAAGGTCTCCAAACTTAGAACTATAATTTTATAACAGTATAGTTGTCTGCATAAGTTCAATAATAGTTAAAAAATAATTGTTTTAAGGGAAAAGTGTGATACTTAATACTAGATTTCAGCCCTGTTTTGTTTTGTTGTTTTTTGGGATGGATTCTCAGACACTCTTTTTGCCCAGGCTGGAGTGCAATGGCACAGTCTCAGCTCACTGCAACCTCTGCCTCCCAGGTTCAAGCAATTCTCCTGCCTCTGCCTACCAAATAGCTGGGATTACAGGCGCCCTCTACCACGCCTGGCTGATTTTTGGATTTTTAGTAGAGACTGGTTTCACCATGTTGGCCAGGCTGGTCTCGAACTCCTGACCTCAGGTGATCCGCCCACTCCTGCCTCCCAAAGTGCCGGGATTACAGGCGTGAGCCACCGTGTCCAGCCTCAGCCCTAACTTTTTAAGTGCAGATTAAGCCATTATTTATCTCTCCTTGTTTTACTTTGAAGGAAACCAAAATCGTGGTATTCTGAAAAGTAGAAACATGAATCTCCCTTATTTGGTATCCCATTGACCCTGGATCTGTTTCACTGCTAATGCTCTGCTGCTAAAACTATACAAGCTGCCTCCCTCTAGGCCCAAGGACTATCTTGGAAGAGGTGGGCGCATAAGGTTATAAGGGATGGTTTTGAGGGATAAAATTAGGTCAAGATTGGCTGGTTGAGATGGCTCATGCCTGTAATCCCAGCACTTTGGGAGACCGAGGCGGGTGGATCACTTGCGGTCAGGAGTTTGAGACCAGCCTGGCTGACAGAATGAAACCCTGTCTCTACTAAAATTACAAAAAATTAGCCGGGTGTGGTGGCACATGCCTGTAATCCCAGCTACTTGGGAGGCTGAGGCAGGAGAATCACTTGAACCCAGGAGGTGGAGGTTGCAGTGAACGGAGATTGTGCCATTGCACTCCAAGCTGGTTGACAGAGCGAGGCTCTGTCTCAAAGAAAAAAAAAAAAGGTCAAGATTAAACCCTCCAAATCACGAAGGGGGTACTAAAAATGCCCAAACAGCTGGTAAAACAAAATTGGTTGCCTTCTAAACTATTATGTGTCACTTTTGCATCCAACCTAACCATAAAAATTTTCTGCTTACTATAAAATTAAGGAAAAATATTTACTGACATGATAAAATACTGTGGACAAAGCCTGCTGGGTATAATACTCTGAATTATAAGTTGTGAAGATAAATGTATCTACAGATACAGATATGTATATATACATATTTTTAATTATTTTTCAGAATGATGCTTATGTTTTGTATAGCTAATTGCTATAAGTCTGTAACAGAAACCAAGCTTACAGTAGCTCAACACATAAAAGTTAAACATAAGTCAGTCTGCTGGGTGTGGTGGCTCACTCCTGTAATCCTAGCACTTTGGTAGGCCGAGGTGGGTGGATTGCCTGAGCTCAGGAGTTTGAGACCAGCCTGGGCAACATGGTGAAACCCCATCTCTACAAAAAAACAAAAAATTAGCCAGGCGTGGTGGTGTGAGCCTGTAGTCCCAGCTACTCGGGAGGCTGAGGTAGGAGAATTGCTTGAAGCCAGGAGGTGGAGGTTGCAGTGAGCTGAGATCACGCCACTGCACTTCAGCCTGGGCGACAGAGCCAGACTCCGTTTCCATAAAAAATAAAATAAAAAAAAAAGAAGTCAGTCTTGTAACTTTGTTTTTTGGGTTTATTGTCGGCTTTTTTTTAAAAACTTAAAATTATTTTAAGAAAATAAAAAATTTTAGGCCGGGCGCGGTGGCTCAAGCCTGTAATTCCAGCACTTTGGGAGGCCGAGACGGGCGGATCACGAGGTCAGGAGATCGAGACCACCCTGGCTAATACGGTGAAACCCCGTCTCTACTAAAGAATACAAAAAAAAAAAAAAAAACTAGCTGGGCGACGAGGCGGGCGCCTGTAGTCCCAGCTACTTGGGAGGCGGAGGCAGGAGAATGGCGTAAACCCGGGAGGCGGAGCTTGCAGTGAGCTGAGATCCAGCCACCTCACTCCAGCCTGGGCGACAGAGCCAGACTCCGTCTCAAAAAAAAAAAAATAAATAAATAAATAAAAAATTTTAAATAATAATTTTAAAATAATTTAATAAAAAATTTAAAAAATTTTTTAACTTAAAAAAATAAAAGTCAGTCTTGTAACTTTGTTTTTTGGGTTTATTGTCGGCTTTTTTTTTTTAACTTAAAAATAATAATTTTAAGAAGTAATGAATGCCTGTCCACATCCATTCCTATATGGCCTAAGACAATTAATTGACTGTAAGTCTTTTGACTCTCAAGGCCCTCAGCCATAGGGAGTCCTGCCGAGGAAAAAAGACTGTAGAATTATATGACTTCTGTGACAAAACCTTTTCTTCCAAATACCAGTATATGGTGCAATACAAAAGTTGTGGGAAAAATAGGTTTGTCTACTTTTAATAAGTCTGTAACAATTTAAAAACCAAGGACCAGGCATTTCTCCCATTTAATTTATATTCTCCCTCAGAATGCTATACCTGTGGAGATAAATTGGCCGGAAGCGAGAATAAATGTATTACATTCTAATTTAATGTTGGTATCACAATTTTCAAGTAAGATTTATCACAGGGTGCAAATAACCCTTAATAAGGAGTATAAACAAATTGTAAGTCTATTCAAAGAATATGATGAGGCATGCAGGATTTTTCCTGGCTGATTGGGTTGTTGACTGCCCTCAGATTCTACCTATAACCCTGAACGCCCAAATCTTCACTGTCTTTATGATATTTGTTATTAGCATTAGATATTTCTTGTAAATATTATGCCAGATACAGCAAAAGGGAAATGCACAGTTAAAGACCCAGATCATAATAGCTCAGCAAATAGATCTGATCTGGGATTTTTTTAGACTAAGCCTGACCCCATTTCATCCCTTAAACAACTGGTTATTACATCAGGTCATACCATGTCCTCCCTCCATTATCCAAATCGCTAATATTTAAAACTATGACCATCAAATCAAAAGGACTCTAGAAACAAGCCTTCCTAGTCCTGTGGGACCCTGTCAGATGGCCAAATCAAACAACTCTAGGAATGAGGTTTCCTAGTGCGTTGGGACCTGCTGGTGTTCGTTGGCCTACACATATATTCTATGGAATGCTTTTTGGCCAAGAGGAGGGACTGAGGACTAAGCTGTGATTTTTTTTTTTTTTTTTTTTTTTTTTTTTATCTTGCCCAAATTCCTTTCTAAAGGGTCTGGGGAGTCATGCCCTACAAACCATAAATTCTCATCAGACAGGTTTTATTTAACCCTGGATATCTATTGTGACTTACTTTCCAATCTGACTCTGGCATAACAAGGAAGACTAAAAATGTTTTACCCCAAAATCTCTTTCCTTCCCATACCTTAAAATTGCCCTGCAAAGTCTCTTCTGGGAAAAATCCACATTGTATAGAGAATCCCTTCTCCCCTTTGTTTTCCTTCCTTCTTTCCTTTCCAGATCCAGGAGATAATCACCTAAGAGCTGGGCACCCTTTTAAGCCCAGTAAGAGACAATTTACAACCTGCTGTCTAAGAAGTCTGCTGAGAGCTTCCTCTGCACAATAAAACTTGGCCTCCACAGTCCTTTATCATAACCTGAACATTCCTTTCTGTGAATCCCATCTTTAGACGACTCAACCAATTGTCTGCCAGAAAATGTTTAAATTTACCAGTAGCCTGGAAGCCCCCGCTTTGAGTTGTCCTGCCCTTCTGAACGAAACCAGTGTATTTCTTAAATGTATTTGATTGATGTCTCATGCCTCCCTAAAATATTAAACCAAGCTGTACCCTGACCACCTTGGGCACATGTTCTCAGGACCTCCTGAGGGCTGTGTCATGGGGCGTGGTCACTCATATTTGGCTCAGAATAAATCTCTTAAAATATTTTACAGAGTTTTTTTTTGTTTGTTTTTTTGTTTTTGAGACGGTGTCTTGCTCTGTTGCCCAGGCTGGAGTGCAGTGGCATGATCTCACTGCAACCTCTGCCTCCCGGGTTCAGCCATTCTTCTACTTCAGCCTCCCGAGTAGCTGGGAGGACAGGCACCCGCCACCACGCCCAGCTAATTTTTTGTATTTTTAGTAGAGACGGGGTTTCACTGTGAGTTTGACTCTTTTTGGCAACAATAATATGGTGCCCAACGTGGGTCTCAGAGAAGACTCAGAACCCCGAAGGAGTTGCCCGAAACCGGAGGTAAGGTACCAGCAGGAGCCCGTTGAAGCCCCACTGAGTTCGAGCTTCTCCTCGGGTGGAACTGTTAAGTTGTCCTGAGCCCTGGACCTCCCCCTTCAAGGGCTGATGGTCCTTGATTTATTCTGAGCTGGTTTTCTCCTAGGAACTTGTTGTTTAAGGATCCTAATTGTAGTTTGGATATGCATTCTGAAGGGAATTCTCTATTGCTTTTTCTCCTAAAATTTATCTTGATTCGGTTCTTCTGTGTGCATTTGTGTGCGGAACTGAACTGTTGTTTTCATAGAGACTGAGTTTTCCAGCTCTGAAGAGAAAGGGCATTTGCTCTTCCCAGCCGAAAGGTACCCTTGGATGACTGGGGGCCTCATGGGAGTGTCCAGGGGGTTGACTCCCAAGACATACAGTGGCCCTGCACTTGGGAAATCCCCCAAAAACAATTTTAAAAATGGTTTATCCAGGAAATGCATGTAAGGGCTGATCACCCAGCATTTTGAGCCCTCTTGGAGGTTACAGACCTCTGGAGAGAGACAGATAAGAGGGCAGAAACGACTCAGTGGTGACACTGTGGAGTCCTGCCCACAAGCAGCATGCATCAATCCACCACACAAGAACTCGAGGCTACAGCTCAGCTCCTCTTTCTAAGGAAAAAAAAAAGGGCAGGGAACAAATCTAAGAATAAGGAGAAAATGAGGAGATGTCCCCTTTTTGGGCCCTCCGTAGGTTTCTTGGCATCTCTACTTGCCAGAGTTGATATAAAATGGAAGTAATATGGTCTTTGTGCACATTTGCATTAAAGAAAAAGAGTCCTAAGGTCGAACTGAAAACGAGTCCTAGGTTCTGGTTTTTTTTCTGCCCGCTTTAAATCGGCTGTTACTTTTCAACTTAAAAACCACTGTTCTCTGTTTTTTTGCAAGTCGGTGAAGTTGTATTTGTCTTATGGCGAAAGTACTGAATTAATAGCTATGGGAAGTGTGTAAGTGTGTGTGTGTGTATTTAAAGGCCTTTAAAATAGACATATAATTTTACATTCAATTGGCAATTGAAACCCTTTTAATCTCCCTCTAGCACACTAGACTTTCTCTTCTTACCTTATGATGTAAATTTTGCTGATGTTCACCTGAGTTGCCTTTAATATGCAAATTTAAGGCCATTTAGCTGACAGCTGCCTAGTGTAAGATTTTTAAAAATGGAAAAAAAAGGAGGTCGTTATGAGTCAATGCCGTGTGCTTCTATCGGCATACCTAATAAGTCTGTATATTTATGTGTGTGTATACAATATTTTCACTACTGAAAATATATAAAGAGCTCTAATTAATTGGCTTAAAAATACATAAAAGCAGGTAGGGCGCAGTGGCTCATGCCTGTAATCCCAGCACTTTTGGGAAGCCGAGACAGGTTGGATCACAAGGTCAAGAGTTCGAGAACAGCCTGGCCAACATGGTGAAACCCCGTCTCTACTAAAAATACAAAAATTAGCCGGGCCTGTTGGCGTGCACCTGTAGTCCCAGCTACTAAGACTGAGGCAGGAGAATCGTTTGAACCCAGGAGATGGAGGTTGTGGTAAGCCACACACATATATATATATATATGCATGCAGCGGGTATGATGCCTCACATAATCCCAGTACTTTGGGAGGCCGAGGCCAGTGGATCACCTGTCAGGAGTTCCAGACCAGCCTGGCCAACATGGTGAAACCCCATCTCTACTAAAAGTACAAAAATTAGTCGGGCATGGTGGTGGGCGCCTATAATCCTAGGTACTTGGGAGGCTGAGGCAGGAGAATCGCTTGAACCCGGGAGGTGGAGGTTGCCGTGAGCTGAGATCACCCCATTGCACTCCAGGCTGGGCAACAAGAGTGAAACTGCGTCTCAAAAACAACAACAACAAAGCCCAGGCATGGTAGCTCATGCCTGTAATCCCAGCACTTTGGGAGGCCGAGGCAGGCAGATCATCTGAGGTCAGGAGTTCGAGATCAGCCTGGCCAACATGGTGAAACCCCATCTCTACTAAAAATATAAAAATTAGCTAGGCATTGGTGGTGGGCGCCTGTAATCCCAACTACTTGGGAGGCTGATGCAGGAGAATCGCTTGAACCCATAAGGCGGAGGTTGCAGTGAGCCGAGATCGCACCATTGCACTCCAGCCTGGGCAACAAGAGTGAAACTGCGTCTCAGGTTGGGCACAGTTACAGCTCACACCTGTAATCCCAGCACTTTGGGAGGCCGAGGCGGGCGGACCACTAGGGTCAGGAGATCGAGACCATCCTGGCTAACACGGTGAAACCCCGTCTCTACTAAAAAATATAAAACATTAGCCGTGTGTGGTGGCAGGTGCCTGTAGTTCCAGCTACTCAGGAGGCTGAGGCAGGAGAATTGAACCCGGGAGGCGGAGCTTGCAGTGAGCCAAAGACTGAGCCACTGCACTTCAGCCTAGGTGACAGAGCGAGACTCCATCTCAAAAACAAGCAAGCAAACAAAAAAACCAGAGTGAAACTCCGTCTCAAAACAAACAGAAACCAAGAATCTTGTAGAGTGAATTTTTACCCTCAAATAAAATAACTGGGTTGCTAGAGAAAGATTTAGGGTAAAACAGCCTAACCACTGTGAATGGTCTATGTAAGTCATAATAAGGTTAGTAAGAAGGAATTTTTAAAGGGGTTGTATAATTCAGTTGGCTATGATTAAAGGAAAACATACCTTTCTAGAGATTAGTCTTTTTGGCCGGGCGCGGTGGCTCAAGCCTGTAATCCCATCTCTACTAAAAAAAATACAAAAAACTAGCCGGGTGAGGTGGCTGGCGCCTGTAGTCCCAGCTACTCGGAGGCTGAGGCAGGAGAATGGCGTAAACCCGGGAGGCGGAGCTTGCAGTGAGCTGAGATCCGACCACTGCACTCCAGCCCGGGCGACAGAGCGAGACTCCGTCTCAAAAAAAAAAAAAAAAAAAAAAAGAGATTAGTCTTTATTTATAAAAATGCACTAACGGCCGGGCGCGGTGGCTCAAGCCTGTAATCCCAGCACTTTGGGAGGCCGAGACGGGCGGATCACGAGGTCAGGAGATCGAGACCATCCTGGTTAACACGGTGAAACCCCGTCTCTACTAAAAAATACAAAAAACTAGCCGGGCGAGGTGGTGGCGCCTGTAGTCCCAGCTACTCGGGAGGCTGAGGCAGGAGAATGGCGGGAACCCGGGAGGCGGAGCTTGCAGTGAGCTGAGATCCGGCCACTGCACTCCAGCCTGGGTGACAGAGCAAGACTCCATCTAAAAAAAAAAAAAAAAAAAAAAAAAAAAAAAAAAAAAAAAATGCACTAACATAAAACTTAAATTAGCTAAAACAAGATTTTATTGCAAATATTATTTTTAGTTCAAGAACTTTTTAAATGTTTAAATTCTGCACTGTGTTTTCTTTAACATTCTTCAAATTGATACCTTAAAAGTGCTACTCTTTCTCTTTTTTTTTTGAGACGAAGTTTCGCTCTGTCTCTCAGGCTGGAGTGCAGTGGTACAATTTCCACTCACTGCAACCTCCGCTTACTGCAACATCTGCCTCCCGGGTTCAAGCGATTCTCCTGCCTCAGCCTCTCGAGTAGCTGGGATTACAGGCGCCTGCCACCACACCCAGCTGACTTTTTGTGTGTTTTTAGTAGAGACGGGTTTCACCCTGGAGGCCAGGCTGGTCTCGAATTCCTGACCTCAGGTGATCCACCCGCCGCAGCCTCCCAAAGTGCTGGGATTACAGGCGTAAGCCACCGCACCCAGCTGATAGTGAGGAATTTACAGATGAAACGATGTAGCTGGAATTTGCTTTAAGTTTCTCTAAGAAAAAAAAATGGGTAGTATATATGAATTGGAAATCACAGTGGCAAAATATTGGTTACTGTTGGAGCTGGGTAATAGGGGTTCATTCAATTATCCTCTCTTCTGTATGCTTCAAATTATCCACAATAAAAAGTTTTAAAACAATTAAATAGACCAACCAAGGACTCTGCATTATAGAGTCATCCTAGAACCCAAGGCTCATTTTGTCTTCAACCTGTGGCCTTGGGTCATCCCAGCATCATCTAGCCAGCAAATGAAGAAAAGCTGGAATGCAAGGGCACACCCTTTGTTAACTGCCTTGAACCCAGAAGTGGTAAATCACTTTTATTCACATTCCATTCTCGAGTACTAGTCAAACAGTTCTACCTGGATGCAAAGAAGCAGGGAGAGAGTCTAGTTGCAGTATGGGGAAGAAAAGAAATGAAGTTTGCAGTAGCAATAACTAGTCCCTCCATAGACCATTGTCTGTCCTTTGAGAATTTATTTTGGGGCCGGGCGCGGTGGCTCAAGCCTGTAATCCCAGCACTTTGGGAGGCCGAGACGGGTGGATCACAAGGTCAGGAGATCGAGACCATCCTGGCTAACACTGTGAAACCCCGTCTCTACTAAAAAAAAAAAAAAAAATACAAAAAACTAGCTGGGCGAGGTGGCAGGCGCCTGTAGTCCCAGCTACTCGGGAGGCTGAGACAGGAGAATGGCGTAAACCCGGGAGGCGGAGCTTGCAGTGAGCTGAGATCCGGCCACTGCACTCCAGCCTGGGCCATAGAGCGAGACTCCATCTCAAAAAAAAAAAAAAAAAAAAAAAAAAGAATTTATGTTGGTCCTACCTTTGGTCTCCTGGTTAACTACAACTCTCTTTTAAAATTCATCTTTCAGCCGGGAGCAGTGGCTCACGCCTATAATCCCAGCACTTTGGGAGGTAGAGGCAGGTGGATCACTTGAGGCTAGGAGTTTGAGACTAGCCTGGCCAACATGGTGAAACCCTATCTCTACCAAAAATACAAAAGTTCACTGGGCATGGTGGCAGGTGCCTGTAATCCCAGCTACTCAGGAGGCTGAGGCAGGAGAATCGCTTGAATCCGGGAGGCAAAGGTTGCAGTGAGCCGAGGTTGTGCCATTGCACTCCAGCCTGGGCGACAGGGCAAGACTCCTCCGTCTCAAAAAAAAAAAAGAAAATTAAATTAAATTAAAATAAAATTAACCTTTCCACAACTTTCATTCCTAATTCTAACCCACCTAGTTTCATTCATGAAACTCTTTCCTGGCAGGGCAGGGTGGCTCATGGCTGTAATCCCAGCACTTTGGGAGGCCGAGGTGGGCAGATCACAAGGTCAAGAGATCAAGACCATCCTGGCCAACATGGTAAAACCCCGTCTCTACTAAAAATACAAAAATTAGCTGGGCATGGTGGCGCACACCTGTAGTCCCAGCTACTTGGGAGGCTGAAGCAGGAGAATCACTTAAACCTGGGAGGTGGAGGCCGCAGTAAGCTGAGATTGCACCACTGCACTCTAGCCTGGGCAACAGAGCAAGACTCCATCTCAAAAAAAAAAAACAAAATCTTTCCTAATTTCTGTCTTGGGTATAATATTTACTAAAGTCTGTCATACTCCCTCACCCCTATTTTCCTTTTTTTTGAGACGAAGTTTCACTCTTTGTTGCCCAGGCTGGAGTGTAGTGGCACGATATCGGCTCACTGCAACCTCTGCGATTCTCCTGCCTCAGCCTCCCAAGTAGCTGGGATTACAGGCACATGCCACCGTGCCTGGCTACTTTTTTTGTATTTTTTAGTAGAGATGGAGTTTTGCCATTTTGACTAATCTCGGGTGATCCACCCACCTTGGCCTCCCAAAGTGCTGAGATTACAGGCTTGAGCCACCGCGCCCGGCCAGAAGAGCTTTATTTCTCATAAACGTTTGCAGCTTGCAGGCTATCCTGTCAGGCAGAGAAGCAGAGCCTCCGCTCAGAAGCCAAAAACAGACACTTGGGAGTGCGGGGTAAAAGGAAACAGGAATTTATGCTAAGCAAGGTGGTCAAATACACATATTTAATAATCTATTGGCAGAGTCATGAATATTTATGAAAGGAGAAACATGTGCATGTTCAGTTGAGCTTCATGTCTGTCCATAAGACCCATGTTCAAAAGTGGTAAGTAATGTTAGTGTGATCTGAGGTGGAGTTTTCAGCCCTCTCAAGTCAAAAGGTGAAGCAGAGGACACAGAAACTGCATTCTCCTTAGCCTGGCCAGATCCACTGCATGGTCACTGGTCTTTTACCAGGAAGCAATGCTGGTTAGTTGTTTTGTCCTGACTGCAAAAGGGAGGGGCAGTGTCAGGCAGTTGGTTGATGTCAGGTGGAGCAAGTCTTTTCAAAGGGCTGGTTTCTGTTTAACTTTCTGTTTAAGAAAGCCTAGTGGTGGTAAGTGAAGGAGGGGGTATAAAGAGGTGTCTGACCTCACACCCTGTCACGGCCAAGAACTCAGTTTTCAAGGTTTTTCTGGGGTCCCCTTAGCCAAGAGGGAGTCTGTTTAGTCACTTCAAGGCTTAGAATTTTATTACTTCTCAGTGTCTTTGTCATGTTTATTATGTCTCACTTGCTCATTTGGTGGTTACATTCTAGAACAGGGTTATCCAATCTTTTGGCTTCCCTGGGCCACACTGGAAGAAAAAAAAAAAAAAAAATATATATATATATATATATATATATATAACATCTCATAATGTTTTAAGGAAGTTTATGAATTTGTGTTGGACCCCATTCGAAGCCATTCTGGGCTGCATGTGAGCCACAGGTTGGACCATAAGGTTGTTCTAGAAGGTGAGAAAACTGTAAGACAAGAGTATTGAAAAGGGCTTTTGAGAGCTCTGAAAGCCCCTTTCAGCTCTCAAATTATATCAAAAGTACGTGGATTATCACCATGAATATTGGGTGGGGAGGAATGATTAAGTAAAATTAAACATATGGGCGCTGGGTTCGGTGGACACACCTGTAATCGCAGCACTTTAGGAGACCGAAGCAGGTGGATCATCTGAGCTCAGGAGTTCCATACCAGCCTGGGCAACATGAGGAAACCTGGTCTCTACAAAAAATAGCCAGGTGCAGTAGTGTGCACCTGTAGTCCCAGCTACTTGGGAGGCCGAGTGAGGAGAAACATGAGCCCAGGTGGCGGAGATTTCAGTGAGCCAAGATTGCACCATTGCATTCCAGCCTGGGCGACAGAGCAAGACTGTCTCAAAAATAAAAAATTAAACACATGGAATAGCTAGATATTATATTAATGGGCTATTATCAAGAAAACTTACATGGAAAAGTTTTATTCTACAGGGGTCACACTGAGTTGATCTTAATAATCTTACGATTTTTTTTTTTTTTTTTTTTTTTTTTTGAGACGGAGTCTTGCTCTGTCGCCCAGGCTGGACTGCAGTGGCCGGATCTCAGCTCACTGCAAGCTCCGCCTCCCGGGTTTTTTACGCCATTCTCCTGCCTCAGCCTCCCGAGTAGCTGGGACTACAGGCGGCCGCCACCTCACCCGGCTAGTTTTTTTGTATTTTTTAGTAGAGACGGGGTTTCACCATGTTAGCCAGGATGGTCTCGATCTGACCTTATGATCGGCCTGTCTCGGCCTCCCAAAGTGCTGGGATTACAGGATTGAGCCACCGCGCCCGGCCTAATCTTACGATTTTATACCATATCATGCTTTATACAACTCTTTTTAATCTATTATTTAATTCCCCAGTAGCATTTTGAAATCGATACTGTTCAGTTGAGGAAGCCAAAGCTAAGGAATTAAGTGCTTTGTTGAAAAGCACCAGCAGGCTGGGCGCCGTGGCTTACGCCTGTAATCCCAGCACTTTGGGAGGCCAAGGCAGGTGGATCACCTGAGGTCAGGAGTTTGAGACCAGCCTGGCCAATATGGTGAAACCCACTCTCTACTAAAAATACAAAAAATTAGCCGAGTGTGGTGGCAGGCACCTGTAATCCCGACTACTTGTGAGGCTGAGATAGGAGAAACACTTTAACCTGGGAGGCAGAGGTTGCAGTGAGCCAAGATTGCACCATTGTACTCCAGCCTGGGCAACAAGAGTGAAACTCCATCTCAAAAAG
Source organism: Rhinopithecus roxellana (assembly GCF_007565055.1). Taxonomy (NCBI): domain Eukaryota; kingdom Metazoa; phylum Chordata; class Mammalia; order Primates; family Cercopithecidae; genus Rhinopithecus; species Rhinopithecus roxellana. The sequence continues at coordinate 21,154,903 of NC_044563.1, read as the reverse complement.
AAAAAAGGAAAGCACCAGCAAGTTTGTGGCAGGAGTAGAACCTGAATCCAGGTCTTCTGACTGATGTTTATCCCAGTACACCTTACCTAATTGCAGTTCGTTCGTTCTTGTTACCATTCCCAGTTTGGATCACTATTGGTTTTTATTACATATTTAGTTCCCTTTCCCACCTAAATTAGCTCTAGTCACTGCATTCCTGTTATAATACTTTGATTCTGTTCCAGAGAGAAGTGGAGATCCTGATGTTTCTCAGTGCCATTGTGATGATGAAGAACCGCAGATCCAGTAAGTTTAGCCCACTTCTCAGTCATAAGGTTAGATCTAATGCCCTTTGGAGGTCCTTTCCTTCGTGTTAAGAGAGTGGCAATCATTTGGTAAATTTGTCCTACATTTAATTCCAAAGCTGAATTTGAACTTGGACCTATTCCTCCCCGTCTCCTATATCAAAGTGCCCCATGAAGAGGGACAAAGAATGGCATATAGGAGTGCACAGCCCAGCCTGACCCTGTGACATCTCTGTGTTTCAGTCACTGTGGAGCAACATATAGGCAATATTTTCATGTTTAGTAAAGTGGCCAACGCAATTCTTTTCTTCCGCTTGGATATTCGCATGGGCCTGCTTTACATCACACTCTGCATAGGTAAGGAGACTACCTTGTTTTTTTTTTTTTTTTTTTTTGTAAGACTGTGTTGATAGCCGGGCGCGGTGGCTCAAGCCTGTAATCCCAGCACTTTGGGAGGCCGAGACGGGCGGATCATGAGGTCAGGAGATCGAGACCATCCTGGCCAACATGGTGAAACCCCGTCTCTACTAAAAAATACAAAAAACTAGCCGGGCGAAGTGGCGGGCACCTGTAGTCCCAGCTACTCAGGAGGCTGAGGCAGGAGAATGGTGTAAACCCGGGAGGCGGAGCTTGCAGTGAGCTGAGATCAGGCCACTGTACTCCAGCCCGGGTGACAGAGCGAGACTGTCTCAAAAAAAAAAAAAAAAAAGACTGTGTTGATAGACTTGATTGTGGAAACCACAGTCCCAACAGTTGCAATCCCAAACATGTTTCTCCATACCCTTCTTCCATATCTCGTACCTAATTAATTATATATGTAGCTCAGATGATAACAGTTTACAGAGACTGTATTTGTAGAGGTAGGGAATGTGTTGGTCATCTACATACATCCACAAGTGTGTATGTATTCTTTGGGGGCTGAAATCCTTGGGTTGGTTTGGAAGTAAATTCCCTGTGTAAGGCTTTTTATGTTTCCTCTGACATCTTCTTTCTGTGTTTAGTGTTCCTGATGACGTGCAAACCCCCCCTATATATGGGCCCTGAGTATATCAAGTACTTCAATGATAAAACCATTGATGTGAGTGCTCTTCCCCTTTTCTGTTTCTTGGGTCCCTTGTGGGTGATTTTGTAGTTGTGCTCTGCATTCACTAGGAGGAACAACAGTGCTTCAAAATGGATATCAAGGGCACTGTGGTTCATTATGAGAGCCGGGGGAGAGGGAACCCCAGGATGAGGAATTAGATGCTAAGGTGTAAAACTTCCCAGGAGGCTATGTGGATCCAGCTCACTTTTCTTCCCTGTATTTGGCAGGAGGAACTAGAACGGGACAAGAGGGTCACTTGGATTGTGGAGTTCTTTGCCAACTGGTCTAATGACTGCCAATCATTTGCTCCTATCTATGCTGACCTCTCCCTCAAGTGAGTAGTGCAAAAGGAGAGATGGTGGAAATGAAGATGCTGTGCCTTCCCTCTCACTGTTGTTTTTTTTTTCTTTTGTCCTTGATTTTTACACTTGGCAACCAAAGGCATCTCCCTCTCCCCTCTTAAATATCGATACTTCCACTTTCCTTGATCCATTGTTTTTTTTTTTTTCAGTATATTAAATAATATATTCTTTTCAGGTACAACTGTACAGGGTTAAATTTTGGGAAGGTGGATGTTGGATGCTATACTGATGTTAGTACGCGGTATGTAAAGACCTGGGCAGAGGGTCTGAGCAGGGAATCACTTTGAGTGTTATACACAGGGGCATTTAGAGAACTTTCTGGGCCCTGCAGGTACAAAGTGAGCACATCACCCCTCACCAAGCAGCTCCCTACCCTGATCCTGTTCCAAGGTGGCAAGGAGGTAATGCGGCGGCCACAGATTGACAAGAAAGGACGGGCTGTCTCATGGACCTTCTCTGAGGTACCTGAAAGGAAGGGCAGGTGCATGAAGGGTGTAGAACAGTAGGTGGGCTTTTGAGCCCTACCCAGCTTTGATTCACAGTTCTGCCACTTGCCCATTAGCTTTGAGGGTGTGGACTAGTTACTAGACCTCGTGTATTAATTCACTTAGCAAATATATATTATGTGCCAGACCTGCTAGTACTGGGGAACAATTATTAGTTTAAGATTTGGTCTCAGGCCAGGTATGGTGGCTCATGCCTGTAATCCCAGCACTTTGGGAGGCCGAGGCTGGCAGATCACTTGAGGTCAGGAGTTCGAGACCAGCCTGACCAACATGGAGAAACCCCATCTCTACTAAAAATACAAAATTAGCCAAGTGTGCTGGCTTATGCCTGTAATCCCAGCTACTTAGGAAGCTGAGGCAGGAGAATCGCTTGAACCTGGGAGGCGGAGGTTGCAGTGAGCTGAGATTGTGCCATTGTGCTCCAGCCTGGGCAACAAGAGCGAAACTCCATCAGGAAAAAAAAAAAAAGATTTGGTCTCGAAGGCCCCTGAACATATTGTCTGTAGGTGTTAGGTTCCTTGTCAGTTAATTGGAGGTAATAACCCCTGGCTTACAGGATTGCTTTGCAGATTACATTAAATAATTTAGGTATATATAATTCTTGGCACAGTGAATAAATACCCATTGAATAGTTAAATACCCATTGGCACATAATGGGTATTTAACTATTAGTTGACTTTTCTGGGTACCTAAAAAAGAGGAAGGTTAGGGAAGATTTTTGTCCTTTGCTTACTCCTTCCTTTCCCAGACTGTGTGTAAAATACCTTACTTCCCAGGCTCTTTACTCTCCCTTCCAACCCAGATCCTGATTTGTGCATCTCTTTTGTGCAGGAGAATGTGATCCGAGAATTTAACTTAAATGAGCTATACCAGCGGGCCAAGAAGCTATCAAAGGCTGGAGACAATATCCCCGAGGAGCAGCCTGTGGCTCCAACCCCCATCAGAGTGTCTGATGGGGAAAGCAAGAAGGACAAATAAGATCCTCACTTTGGCAGTGCTTCCTCTCCTGTCAATTCCAGGCTCCTTCCATAACCACAAGCCTGAGGCTACAGCCTTTTATTTGTGTTTTCCATTTGGCTGTGACTGGGTGGGGCAGGATGCTGCTTCTGATTTTAAAGAGGCATCTAGGGAATTGTCAGGCACCCTACAAGAAGGCCTGCCATGCGGTGGCCAACTGTTTCACTGGAGCAAGAAAGAAAGAGATCTCCTATGATGGAGGGGGAAATGGGTTTCCTCCAAGCTTGGGTCAGTGTGTTATCAACTCTTCAGACATCTCCATGGTTTCTCTATGAAACTATGGTTTCATTATTCCTTCTTACTTGACCTGCACAGCCTGGTTAGACCTAGATTTAACCCTAAGCTAAGATGCTGGGGTATAGAAAGCTAAGAATTTTCCCTCAAGGACTCTTGGTTCCTTAAGCCCTTCTGGCTTGGTTTATGGTCTTTACTAAAAGCATAAGCCTAACTTTGTCACTAGTCCTAAGGAGAAACCTTTAACCACAAAGTTTTTATCATTGAAGACGATATTGAATACCCCTTATTTTGTGGGGATTGAAAAGGGGTGAATAGAGGCTTGAGGCTTTCCTTTGTGTGATAGGACTTGGAGGAGAAATCCCCTGGACTTTCACTAACCCTCTGACCTACTCCCCACACCCAGTTGATGGTTTTCCACAATAAAAAGATTGGGATTTCCTTTTGATTGCGCCTTTGTGTGTTCCTGTATTAGAAAAGCCTGGCAACTGCAGAGGAATTGCCCATCTTGACGTCAAAGGTCATCCTATTCGGTTTTACCAAAGGCCGGGCGTTGATCCCCAGGATTGGCAAGAGTTGCAGAAGGCTAGTTTCCATAAGCCTAGAATAGGGGCCACTGTTGTTAGGTGGTGGGTTTAGTTTGGGATTGGTTCGCAGTTGCCAGGGAGGAGAGTTTGGCGGCGCATCGTTGCACACAACATGTAGCGCGACGCAAAAGTACAGAAAAGACGGCGTGAAGCGAGGCTTGCAATAGGACCTTTCTTGTCTCCGCCCCTTCCTGCTGTGTTCACCATCCCAGCGTCCCGTCTCGTCGACCCGAAGCGATGGGTGGTTCCGTCTGGCGCTTCCCGCACCTCCCCTCTCCCTGCTTGCAAAGTGGTTGTGCCCCACGGTCCGCCTCCAGGCCACGTGGGCGCTGCGGACCACGCTTTCCGTTCCTTGGGGAGAGGTTTCCGCTGCAGGAGGGTAGCTTCCGGGCTGCCGTCTTTGCACCCCACCCACCAGGCCCACTGCATTCTCGGCCGGGCTCTAGGCGCCATGGCCCCCCGCAGTAGGAAGCGGAAGGCTGAGGCCGCGATGGTCGCCGCAGCCGAGAAGCGAGAGAAGCTGGCAGACAGCGGGGAGGGAATGGAGGAGGCAACCGTTGTTATCGAGCATTGGTGAGGGGCCTGGAGAGTAACGGGGGAGAGGGAACAGTGGCGCGGCGGGGCCAGGGGCCCCGGTCTCTAACCTCCCCTTCTCTCCCTAGCACGAGCTGACGCGTCTATGGGCGCAACGCTGCGGCCCTGAGTCAGGCGCTGCGCCTGGAGGCCCCAGAGCTTCCAGTAAAGGTGAACCCGACCAAGCCCCGAAGGGGCAGCTTCGAGGTGACGCTGCTGCGCCCGGACGGCAGCAGTAAGTGGGGACGTGGGTGTGGGGGAGGGGGGCGGAGGGGAGAGCGACGTGGGTTCCGAAGAGAGGAAGCGCTATTCTCAGAAACCGCGGCAGTCTCATGACTTCAGAGACGTGCCGGTGGGTTCCGAAGTATTGTAACTTCGCTTCATTTTGTCCTTTCGCAGGTGCGGAGCTCTGGACTGGGATTAAGAAGGGGCCCCCACGTAAACTGAAATTCCCTGAGCCTCAAGAGGTGGTGGAAGAGTTGAAGAAGTACCTGTCGTAGGGAGATTTGGGTAGAAGTCCTCATGCTGAGGTTTGAAATGGGAAGTGGGGGGGGCGCGGGCGCTGTTGAGGAAGAGAAGGGATTAATCTTGGTGTGGCTACAAGTACCCACCTGGCGTGGGTAGCTCACACCTGCAGTCCCAGCATTCTGGGAGGTCGAGGCAGGAGTGAATGGCCAACATAGGGAGACTCCGTCTATTTGAGAAAAAAAAAAAAGACACAATATTGTTTTCTATCTAGTGTGCCCTAAGTGCAATTTATGTCCTTTGGAAGACTGTAGTTGACTGTTGCCCTGGGGGTATGGACAAGTTTTCCATTTGGAAGTTTATTTCATGTTACTTCATTTATGTTTCTCCCTACACTCTTCTGTTTGGTTCTAGGGTGTTCTGTTACTGTCCCCCGTGTTAACACTGCACTACAATACCATCACATTTGGTTACAAGGATTTTGACCCTGTCTTTGTCCCTAGTGCTTCATACAGCGTTTTGGCATGTTCTGCACTTATGTTGAGTGAGATTTGCAGGAAGGATGCAATCCTTGAGCTCCAGGGTTTGTGAGTTCAAGGGTTGGGGAACGTGACTTCCTCAGTCCTTATCATTGCCTGGATCCTTTCTCTAACCTTATTTCCTTTCTCATTTTTGCAGCTTTGTGTCCCTGGTGATGTTGGAACATTAATGATGGAACATGGCCAAACTTCAGTCATGTGCCTGAAGCCATGGTTTCTTCCCCGCCAGAAATGAAGGTTGAGTTGTGGGGCAACCCTCTAGTAAGGCATTGCAAAAGTTACTGGATTTGGTTTAATAAAAGTTGAAATAAAGTATTTGAGTAATAGAGTAAAACTTAATTTTAAGGGATGGACAAAGCCAGCCTCGTGGAGTTGGTAGTCCTTGTGTTTTTCATAGCCCAAGATAGCCATATGACCTGGAACTTTAAAAAAAAAAAAATTGTTTTTTTAAGAGCCAGAGTCTCACTTCGTCACCCACGCTGGAGTATAGTGGTGCTCTCTGCAACCTCTGTCTCCCAGGTTCAAGCAATTCTCCTGCCTCAGTCTCCTGAGTAGCTGGGATCACAGTTGCACAGCACCACGCCTGGCTAATACCTATTTTATTTTATTTTTAGGAAAGGCAGTGTTCACCATGTTGGCCAGGCTGGTCTCAAAACTCCTGACCTCAAGTGATACACCTGCCTTGACCTCCCACAGTGCTGGGGTTAACAGGCATGATGAGCCACCATACCTGGCCTGACCTGGAACTTTTAGGGTCTCTGGTAAAACATGAAAAATACTTGTAAAAATTATGGCAGCAAAGTAAATAATTTATATTTTAAAAAAAGCAACTATCTTTTTCAACTTACTTTTTGGAAGTAATGATGGAAGTACATCTTCTTGTCCCCTGCAGAGGTTTTAGCTAGACTTCCTAATACTGGCAGTGAATAAGCCCCATGTTAGGTGCTGGACAGCATCCATCACTCCTACCCACTTAGTATTCCACCCAACACTGTTTCACACCTTCCTCTGGAACATTTTCTTAAACAGTACACCACCACAGGTGTTCTTTCCCAGCTTTTCCTAAATAACTAGTGACTGGATGCCTTATGACCTGAGAGACCTGACCTTGGCTATTACCTATGACCCACTAGAACTGGGGAGCACACAGTTTGTTAAGTTGTCACTAACTGGAAAATAGATTACAAAGAAATAAGATGGTTCAAATTCATAATTTTCTATGTGTGGTACTCTTGGCTTCTGCCTGGCTTCCGAGGCAGGGAGGAGAGGAAGGGACCTACAAAGAGCCAGGGGTACACCTGCCTCTTGTGCCAAGAGGAGAGGGCATGTGCCAGCTTCTCTGTCAGTAAGCTTTTTGCTAGCTAACACTTCCCACCCTCCCAGGGCCCCTCACCTGCCCTCCCCCCTCCACTATGTTAGTATATCTACCTCTGTTTCTGACTCTGAGGAAGGGTCAGGCCATATGGAGGGAACACTAGTGGGTACCAGCCTCCCCTCTGCTGTCCAGTCCACCACATCAATCTCTTCCTCTTCAGAGCTCGCAGGAAGTGAGCCTAGTAGTTCATAGTGACCAGATACCTCCTTGCCTGCCTTGGGAGAAGGGTATAATAACTCATCTGTAGTCAGGGAGACTTCCAGCCCAGTCTCCACCCAGTTTGAGCAGGGAGGTGAGAGGTCCCCATAAGACCTCTGGGGAATATCAAGGGAGCTGACATGGAGAAGTTTGTCTTCCTGACCATCCAGTGGCTGGGAGCTGGTAATGTCAAGGTCTGGTGTCCAAGAGCCTTCTACTGAAAGCACTTCTCCACTCACCTCAGAGGGCATGACAAGGGGGCTGAGGAGCTCAGCTGGCTCTTTGTTCTCACCAGCAGGTTCCTTTTCCAATTCTGTGAGCTCCCTGGGCCAGAGTTCCATGTCTGGTAGACACCATTCTTCCCCTTCCATCCAGTTCTTTCCTGTTTCTGTCAGATGGTAGGTAGGGGTTCTGCAGCCCTCAGCCCCAGGACTCTCCAGAGACCCTATAGGTGGTTCAATGTCTGAGCCACAGAGCATGAAGTCCAGGATCTCCTCCAGCTCACTGGTGGCAGCAGCACTTGTGATTCGGTACTCCTCAGCCTCACAGGGTTGCTCCAGCAAGGCTGTGTCAAATGCATAGGGCTCTCTGCAGTCAATAGCCAACATAGGTTCCTTCTCTACCAGTTCTGGACTGGACCCAAACTCTGACTTCACCACTGGGTGGTCTGGGGAGTGGCTAGCAGAGACCAGAATGTCTTGTAGCCTAGTGCACACGGGGGAGTCCTGACACAGTTGTATTCTACTAGATGATATTTCCTGCTCATTACTGGAGAATGGCTGAGTTCCTGAAGGCTCTTGGAAGTCTCCAGGATCTGGGATCTGGGGGCTATCTTGAGAGTTTTTGAGGGGAGGTTCTTGCACCACTTCCCAGCAAGTTCCATTGACAATCTTCCTAAGTTTAACTCTCCCAACCTGCCCCTCCTCTGCAGAGTTTGAGTTAGGTGCCCTGACTTCAGGGCTCCGCTTCTTGCTCCCACCTGTCTTTCCCAGACCAGATGGGCTTGGGGTGGTCTGTAGAGGACTAGCTCTCCCTGGTTTTAGCTTGTCCTCTGGTGCTTCTTTATTTACACTCCTCTGCCGCCAAAGACGCCGGCCAGGGGTTGCAGGTACTGAGCTAGATCCACTTAAAATGCTGGAAGGCTTTGATGTACAGATATCAGGAGGTGGCTTTGAGCGACTGAGCCTGATCTTTCTGGGCAACAGGTGTTTGTCCACGGAGGGGTACAGGCTGGGTGGGGAGAGCACTGTAGGATGAAGGGCAGTGTCATTCTTGTTCTCTCTAGGCCCTTGACTATGACTTGATGGTGAAGAGCTTTTTTCTCGTGGAGTTGGGCAGGCTCTGGCCTTCCTCTTCAGCAGAAGAGTGCCAGACATACTGTCTGCATTCTGTCGGTTGTTCTCCTGAGGCCCCTCTTTCTTCCCCAAACTTATTGCCCCAAGAGGACAAGGAGTCCGAGTAGCAGGCATTGGGGTGTGAGGGTGGTGGCTGGGTGTCACCACTCTGGCAGAGATTGGTGCAGCACTTATTGGTTGTAAGCACTCCCGGTTCAGTCTTCGGCCCTGTGGGGCCTTCACCAATTTTCCACCCTCAAGCTGAAGGGATTCCAGCTCAGACACACGGAGCTGACGGGCAGCAGATAGCACATCCTGGGCTTCTTCTTGAGATACTTCCATTTCTGAGGTATACAGGAAGTCCACCAGCTTCCTAAGTGTGCTGATCTTCAGGCCGCCCAGCTCCAGCACCACCTTCCGACCCTGAGCTGGCCTCTCCCGCTCCAGGCGCTCTGTGAAGAAGGGGCTGTAAGCTGACAGGATGCAGCAGTGAGCTGGAACTGCCTCACCTGAAGGGAAACCCAAATACTTTTGTTATCTTAGGTAGACTGGCATGTTCATGGGGTAAGCACAGACATTACTACCCAAATGTACTGCCCCTTCTCTTCCTTCCATGGGACTTCAAGTAAAAGAAAATTATTCTTCTGCCTGCCTGGAAGCTTCTGCCATTACCTTTTGCCTAGCTAACTTTTTTTTTTTTTAGGATACTCTCACTTCGGTCACCCAGGCTGGAGTGCAGTGGTGCAATATCAGCTCACTGCAACCTCCGCCTCCCGGGTTCAAGCAGTTCTCCTGCCTCAGCCTCCCGAGTAGCTGGGATTACAGGCACACGCCGCCACACCCGGCTAATTTTTGTATTTTTAGTAGAGACGGGGTTTCACCTTGTTGGTCAGGCTGGTCTCGAACTCCTGACCTCAGGTGATCCACCTGCCTCGACCTCCCAGAGTGCTGGAATTACAGGCCTTGTGAACCACCGTGTCCAGCCCACTAACTTGTTTCTTTATTCTCAAAATCTACCTTTGTCATCACTTCCTTCAGAAAGCCTCCTGGGGCTGTGCCACATGCTTGTAATCCCAACTACTAGGGAGGCTGCGGCAGGAAGATTGCTTGAGTCCAGGACTTTGAGACTAGCCTGGGCAACACAGTGATACCTTGACTCAAAAAAAAAAAAAAAAAAAAAGCCTTCCTTCACCCCACCACAAGTCTGAGTTAGGTGTTCCTGGGCAGAGGTACTCTGTAGTTATCATGGCACTTAGCTATCTGTATTGTAATTATCCATCTCCTTCACTAGGCTGTAACTCTGTGAGGACAGGGACCATATCTGTCTTTCTCACTGAGATATATTCAGTGCCTGACACAAAATAGAGGATCATCATTCTTGCTAAATTTAATTTTATTGACTCACAAGACTTCAAAAACTTTTATAGAAGCAACTTGTGGTCTAACAGAAAGAGCTATGGAGGTGGACTATCTGCTGTGCTCTAGCCGTCTGTTCTAAGCCCCCTTCTTATTTAATGGGCACTTCCCAGGTAATCTCAATTCGTTTCTTCCATGGCTTTAATTACAAAAGGCTTGCTGATGATTCCCAGATCCATACCTCTGCCTAGATCCCTTTCCTGAGGGAGTAAACATACCACAGCTGGCATGTCTACATATATGCCTCACCAGCACCTTGAATGCAACTTTTCCAGAAAATGAACTTATTCCCCACCCCAAAAACCTCTCTCATTTTCTACTTCAAAGTGAGGCATCATATTCACCCAGTTGCCTGATCTTGAAAACCAGAAGTCATTTTTAATTTCCCCTCCCTTTCCCATCACATCTAATTTAAGTATCAGGGTTGTTGGTTTTTTTTTTTTTTTTTTTTTTTTTTTTGAGACAGAATCTCACTCTGTGGCACAGGCTGGAGTGCAGTGGAGCGATCTCAGCTCACTGCAACCTCTGCCTCCTGGGTTCAGGCAATTCTCCTGCCTCAGCCTCCCGAGTAGCTGGGATTACAGCCGTCCGCCACCGTGCCTGGCTAATTTTTGTATTTTTAGTAGAGAGGGGGTTTCACCATGTTGGCCAGGCTGGTCTTTAACTCCTGACCTAAGGTGATCCACCCGCCTCGGCCTCCAGGGCAGACAGATTGCTTTAGCCCAGGAGTTTGAGATCAGCCTAGGCAATATGGCAAAACCCTGTTTCTATTAAAAATACAAACAATTAGCTGACTGGGTGGTATATGCCTGTAGTCCCAGCTACTCAGGAGGCTGAGGTAGGATAACCACCGGAGCCTGGGAGGTTGAGTTTGCAGTGAGCTATGATTGTGTCACTGCTCCAGCCTGGTTGGCAGAGCGAGACCCTGTCTCAAAAACCAAAACAAAACAACCCTGGCTGGGTGTGGTGGCTTACGCCTGTAATCCCAGCACTTTGGGAGGCTGAGGTGGGAGGATCACTTGAGCACAGGAGTTGGAGACTAACCTAGGCAAAACAGTGAGACCCTGTCTCTAAAAAGAAAAAAAAAGTCTGAGCCCAGAGAGTCTGGCTACAGAGTCTATGCCCTTAACCACTTCAGCAATTTTTGTAAACTCTAATAGCTCATATTTTTATCTTCTCAATGCCTTAATTCAGACCACCGTCCCTTCTCTCCTGGATTATGAAACAGCTGCCTATCTAGGCTCAGTAACCAGTAATGGCTGAATGTTGTTTCTAAAGCAGGTATCAGATTATAACCTCCTGCATAAAACTGTTCAGTACATTTCCCAGTGTCCTGAAATACCTACTTCCTTTGCATGACACTTCAGACCTCACATGTTTACTAATTTCTCTTTTCCTCTCTGGTCAATACACCTTTTATAGTCTGCTCTAGTAATAATGAACAAATCCCTTGGTCACATCTCTGAACCTGTATACATGCTGCTTTCTGCCAAGAAAAATTGTTCCCTGCTTCCTCCCACTTGTTTGTCCTTCACATCTCACCTAAGGGGTTATTCCAAGAAAAGTTCCCTAACCTTGTCTCTCAGTCTCCTCAAGTCTGTGAAGGATGTTCCTTTTTTATCCTAAGTCTGCCTATACTTACCCAATTATATTTTTAATATATTGTACAGTTACTTGAATGCATTGGATATTTGAATGTCTTCCCCTTACAAGATTTCCTTAAGAAGAGGAACTTTTATATGACCACGCTAGCAGTGTTTAGCATACAACAGGCAACTGATAGTTTTTTTCTTTATTTGGAATTAAAGAGTCAATCTCAGCTCTGCACTTACTAAGAGAAGCAGCAAGCAAGTCACTTAACTGTAGTCCTCAACTCATTCCTATGTAGAATTGGAACTATATAGCTAAGACTTCTCTTACAAGACTTAGAATCAAATGAGACACTATACTGTATGTACTCCACAAACTGTAGAGTGGTATACAATATTGGTTATCATAATTCTTTTTATAAATGAAGAAATTGAGCCCCAGAGAGATGAAGTTACCTGCCCATTTGACAGTTACTAAGTAACTGTCTTCTAATCTTGGGCCTTGTACATTATATATCAGGGTCTACTTTATGCTGAATTAATATTTCCAGTGTGGGCCGGGCGCGGTGGCTCAAGCCTGTAATCCCAGCACTTTGGGAGGCCGAGACGGGCGGATCACGAGGTCAGGAGATCGAGACCATCCTGGCTAACACGGTGAAACCCCGTCTCTACTAAAGAAATACAAAAACTTAGCCGGGCGATGTGGCGGGCGCCTGTAGTCCCAGCTACTTGGGAGGCTGAGGCGAGAGAATGGCGTAAACCCGGGAGGAGGAGCTTGCAGTGAGCTGAGATCCGGCCACTGCACTCCAGCCTGGGAGACAGAGCAAGACTCCGTCTCAAAAACAAAAAAAAACAAAAAAAAACAAACAACAACAAAAAAATTTCCAGTGTGAAGTGAAGGGGTGGAAATAAGCTATACATTTTTAGTTTTAGCAACAAACAGCAAAAGTCATCAATTTGAAGATTAAAAAATTAAGCAGGCCAGGTGCAGAGGCTCACGCCTGTAATCCCAGCACTTTGGGAGGCTGAGGCGGGCAAATCATGAGGTCAGGAGTTTGAGACCAGCCTGGCCAACACAGTGAAACCCCATCTCTACTAAAAATACAAAAAATTAGCCGGGTGTGGTGGCACACACCTGTTGTCCCAGCTACTCGGGAGGCTGAGGCGGGAGAACTGCTTGAACCCGGGAGGTGGAAGTTGCAGTGAGCCGAGACCAAGCCATTGCACTCCAGCCTGAGTGACAGAGTGAGACTCTGTCTCAAAAAAAAGAAAAGAAAAGAAAAGAAAATGGGAAAATGGGGTTGGACGTGGTGGCTCACGTCTGTAATCCCAGCACTTTGGGAGGCCGAGGCGGGTGGATCACTTGAGGCCAGGAGTTTGAGACCAGCCTGGCCATCATGGCAGAACCTCATCTCTACTAAAAATACAAAAATTAGCTGGGCCTAGTGGTGCATGCCTGTAATCCCAGCTACTTGAGAAGGCTAAGGCATGAGAATCACTTGAACCCAGGAGGTGGAGGTTGCAGGGAGCTGTGACTGTGCCACCACACTCCTGCCTGGGCAAGAGAGTGAGACTCAAAAAAAGGAAAGCATAATAGTATCATCTAACACATACTGTGGTTGGTACATTAAAAGCACTATTCTAAGTGCTTACCCACGTTAACTCTTAATCTTCACAGCCATCCCATTGGAATATTATCTATGTTATATAGAATTTATCTGCTTATAAAACTTTACAATTAGATTCATTATTTTTTTTTTGTTTGTTTGTTTTTGTTTTTTGAGACGGAGTCTTGCTCTGCCGCCCAGGCTGGAGTGCAGTGGCCAGCTCTCAGCTCACTGCAAGCTCCGCCTCCCGCGTTCACGCCATTCTCCTGTCCCAGCCTCCTGAGTAGCTGGGACTACAGGCGCCCGCCTCATCGCCTGGCTAGTTTTTTGTTTTTTTTTTTTTTTTTTTTTTTTGAGATGGGGCTGGAGTGCAGTGGCCAGATCTCAGCTCACTGCAAGCTCCACCTCAGCCTCCGGAGCAGCTGGGACTACAGGCGCCCGCCATCTCGCCCGGCTAGTTTTTTGTATTTTTAGTAGAGACGGGGTTTCACCATGTTAGCCAGGATGGTCTCGATCTCCTGACCTCGTGATCCGCCCATCTCGGCCTCCCAAAGTGCTGGGATTACAGGCTTGAGCCACCGCGCCCGGCCGTTTTTTGTATTTTTTAGTAGAGACGGGGTTTCACCGTATTAGCCAGGATGGTCTCGATCTCCTGACCTCGTGATCCGCCCGTCTCGGCCTCCCAGAGTGCTGGGATTACAGGCTTGAGCCACCGCGCCCGGCCAATTAGATTCATTATTTAAGAGAAAGAAGCGAAGTAACAATTTCACTCTTGAAAACAGTAGTAATTGTCCTAGACACAAACAGCCCTTTACCAACTAGTTTACAGTGGTCATAGGCAGTAACATTTTGCTGATTTTGTCCTTTACCCTCTGGCCCTGAACTTGTTTTATCTTATTCTATGGTGAGTTTTCAGTTGAATTCCCACCAGTCTCTTACCTTCTGCCTGCAGAAGGACATCACAGAACACATCACTCTGCTGCTGGTGATGAAGCTGCAGAAAAGCTAACCTGAGGAACCGGGGGTTCTTGTATAGGATTTTGGGACTGGCAGGAGAACACATGTTGGCAGAGTCTTAACAAACCTTCTAGGTTTTCACAGATCAGACTTCTGTAGGTGAGATAATACATTTCAGAGGCATGGTTATATCTAATTTGTTTTTTGTCTTTGAAATGGCAGGGAAATTTTGAACATGAGAGATAATAGTATATGAGTTGAGGAAACATCAGCCCAGAAATTGTGCCAAGGATATCTCATGAAAGAAAATTATCATAGTGGTTACATGTGGGAGCTCAGAGATAAGCGTAGGTTTGGGTCTCGACTCTATTTATTACCCTGGCTGTATAATCTCACACAGGTGACCTAACTTCTCTGAGTCTCACTTTCCTATTCATGAAATGGAATAATAGTACTTACCTTGTAGGGTTGTTTTAAAGATTAAATGAGTCAGTGAAGGTAAAGTTGCTTAGCACAGTGAGTGCCTGGCACAAAATAACTACCATGCCCCAAATGGTAGCTATTATTATCCTTCAACCTTCCTCATTTCCATTACCACTGAGACTCAACTGCTACAATGCTGACTACTCATACTCTTCCTGAGCACCACATCCTAGCTCCATAGGTATAATCTTCAATTTAACACTTTTAAGGAAACACTACTGGGTATAAAATTATCTCTAGTAAGTCCTATGCACCTTTTCTCTGAGCTCACTGTATCACACTAACCAGCAGAGGGTGCACAATAAAGAAGAGAAGCCTCTGACTGCGGGAAGGTCTCTCACAGAACCGAGGACATTGCCACCCTTGGCTGGGTGTACTTGACCAAAGTGAGCCTGACTGACCCTGGCAGTAGGCAAAGAATTTGGCCTTTAGGTTTGTATAGTTAATTACCAGGCTAACAATGGAGCAAGGATAGTTAAGCATTTTACCCCTCCCCAAACAAACTGAGTATTCTGACTTCAGGTTTACGTCCAGCTTTTTAGCATTGAAACCCCCCCACTCACTGCACAGCTGTGTTCCTTTCCTGGAATGCAGTTTTCTATGAGGTAGCACTGAGGGTCCGAACAGTTCACGTCAAAACTATCAGGAAAGAAGAGTGAAAAGGTAAATTAAGAGAAGGCAGGCTTGGCCGGGCGCGGTGGCTCACGCCTGTTATCCCAGCACTTTGGGAGGCCGAGGCAGGTGGATCACCTGAGGTTAGGAGTTCGAGGCCAGTCTGGCCAACATGGTGACTCCTGTCTCTACTAAAAATAAGAAAATTAGCCGGGCATGGTGGCAGGCGCCTGTAATCCCAGCTACTCGGGAGGCTGAGGTGGGAGAATCGCTTGAACCTGGGAGGCGGAGGTTGCAGATAGAGCCACTGCACTCCAGCCTGGGCGACAGAGCGAGACTCCGTCTCAAAAAATAAATTAATTAATTAAAAAATAAAAAAATAAATAAAAAATTCCCATCCCAGTAAGAGAGATGTGGATGGAGGATGGCAGCTGTTGCAAGGGCCCTGGGGAAGCTTCCCAATCCACGAGCGCCCGGCCTTGCCCCCAGACCCAACCTGGAATAGCTTTGCGGTAGACTTTGCTCCTGTTGCCCTCTCTGTGCTTGTCCTCTGTCCAGCCTGCCTTGCTTCCTCTCACTGTCCAGCGTTGAGTCGGGAGGCTGAGCAAAGAAGCGCAGGTGGGCCAACGGCTGAGTGCTTCACCTCCCCGCCCAGAAGCAAGGGAATCGGTGTTGGCGGAAAAAGCGGGGCTTCAGGGAGAGCCCTGCAAAGCGGGGTGCCCCGCACGCTTGGGCGCCCTGGCCCAACTCCTTTGAAGAAAGATTTCTAGGCGCGAGGGTTTCTGGGAATGGAGCGTGGGGATCCGGGAGGCCCAAATTCAGGACTTCCCGTCACGGCCACCTCCACCAGCACAGATTTTGCAGGCAGCCCCTGGCTGCAAAGGCCCTTGTATCTCTGCGGGCCTTGGCACCCACATGCACTGGGTGGTGGTGATAGCGAGGGTTGTGAGGCCACGCGGCCGGCGCCACACACCTCGTGCCACCGCCCTAGCCTGCTGCGCGTCGCAGAACCCTACGCCCCTCCGCCTTCCGAGCCCTCGGGCCTACGTCCCGTGGAATACGTCATCCCCATTGGCCGAAGGCTCCCGGGAGAACCAATCAGAGCAGGAGGAGCGCTTTGGGCGGGAGGCTAAGTCTCGAGGGACTTGAGGGCTGAGGGAAGATGGCTGGTCTGCAAGAGGCAGGCGGATGGGCCCACCGGGGAGGAATTCTTGTGAAAGCCGTCGTCTTCCTCAGCACTCGATGAAAACACACCGAAAAAGAGGGTAGGGATGCTGTAGTAGAGAGGGCGCCAAGGCGGTTAAGAGTCATGTCCATCTTCCCCTTGAAGAGGCAGCAGATACCCTTGGCTCTGCTAGGAGCGCTCTAGGCTTCGTGGAGGAAGAGGTCTCTGGATGGCTCTGCTAACACCGGGTCCCCCATATCGCTAATTTAGAAATCCCTTAAGATCGGAGATGTTCTGGAATGAGGTCATTGGGCAGTTTCTGAATTCAGTTTCTTTACTGATTCCACTCCAACCCCAAATCTTGGAGAATTAATGACCCAGGGATTTTGCAGAAATCACGCCCCCCGGAACGGTCTCCATTATCCTTAGAGCGACGATTAAAAAAAAAAAAGTTAATTAGGCCGGTTGCTGTTGTTCACGCCTGTAATTCCAGGACTTTGGGAGACTGAGTGGGGCGGATCACGAGGTCAGGAGTTCGAGACCAGCCTGGCCAACATGGCGAAACCCCGTCTCTACTAAAAATACAAGAAATTAGCCGGGCCTGGTGGCGCATGCCTGTAATCCCAGCTACTCGGGAGGTTGAGGCAGGAAAATCGTTTGAACCCGGGAGGCAGAGGCTGCAGTGAGCCGAGATTGCGCCACTGCACTCCAGCCTGGGTGACAGAGCAAGACTCAGTCTCGGGGAAAAATAAAAAAAGTAGTTAATGTTTCCCAGGCTGTGACGCGATCCCAGCTCACTGCAGCCTCGACCTCTGGAGCTCCAGCAATCCTTCCACCTCAGCCTCCCAAGTAGCTGAGGCTGTTGGCGAGTGCCACCACGCCTGGCTGATTTAATTGTTTTTCTTTTCTTTCTTTTTTTTTGGAAACAGAGTTTCGCTCTTTTTTTTCAGGCTGATATGCAAGGCATGATCTTGGCTCACTGCAACCTTCACCTCCGGTTCAAGCAATTCTCCTGCCTCAGCCTCCTGAGTAGCTGGGATTACAGGCATGCACCACCATGCCCAGCTAAGTTTTGTATTTTTAGTAGAGACAGGGTTACACCATATTGGCCAGACTGGTTTCGAACTCGTGGCGTCAGGTGATCCACCTGCCTTGGCCTCCCAAAGTGCTGGAATTACAGGCGTGAGCTACCGCACTTGGACTGATTTTCTTTTTCTTCTTTTCTCTTTCTTTCTTTTTCCCCTTCTCTCTCTCCCTTCCTTCCTCCTTTCTTTCTCTTGTTCTCTTTCTTTTCTTTTCCCTCCCTCCCTTCCTTCCTTCCTTCCTTCCTTCCTTCCTTCCTTCCTTCCTTCCTTCCTTCCTTCCTTCCTTCCCTCCATCCCTTCCTTCCTTCCTTCTTTCCTCCTTTCTTTTTTTCTTCTTTCTTCAGTATGTTCTTTCTTTCGTTCATTCTTTCATTCTTTTACTCTTTTCGTTCGTTCTTTTCTTTTTAAAAATAGAGACAGGGTCTGCCGGGCGTGGTGGCTCACGCCTGTAATCCCAACACTTTGGGAGGCTGAGGCGGGTGGATCACGAGGTCAGGGGTTTGAGACAAGCCTGGGCAACATGATGAAACCCTGTCTCTGCTAAAAATACAAAAATTAGCTGGGCATGGTGGCACACACCTGTAATCCCAGCTGCTGGGGCGGCTGAGCCAGGAGAATGGCTTGAACCCAGGAGGAAGAGGTTGGAGTCAGCCAAGATCATGCCACTGCACTCCAGCCTGCGTGACAGAGCAAGACTCCATCTCAAAATAAATGAATAAATAAATAAAATAAAATAAAATGAAGACAGGGTCTCCCTACATTGCCCGGGCTGGTCTCAAACTCCTGGGCTCAATCAATCCTCCCACCTTGGCCTCCCAAAGTGCTGGCATTACAGGCATTAGCCACCGAGCCCGACCCAGAGACAATTTATTTAGCTCAGTTCCTGACTGGAATCAGCTGTTTTCAGGGATGATACTAAAATTAAATTATCTAAAGTTTTTTTTTTTTTTTTTTTTTTTTAAGACTGAGTCTCCCTCTGTTGCCCAGGCTGGAGTGCAGTGGCATGATCTTGGCTCACTGCCACCTCCGCCTCCTGGGTTCAAGTGATTCTCCAGCCTCAGCCTCCCAAGTAGCTGGGATTATAGGCACTCACCACCACGCCTGGCTAATTTTTGTATTTTTAGTAGAGGTAGGGTCTCACCGTGTTGGCCAGGCTGGTCTCAAACTCCTGACCTCAGGTGATCCGTGTGCCTCGGCTTCCCAAAGTGCTGGGATTACAGGCATGAGTCACCGTGCCTGGCCTAATTATCTCAAGATTAAATATATACAGAGAATGCCAACCCATGGTATAATTCTGGACAGCAGTTCTTTCCCCTTTGTGGGTTAGGACCTGGGCCCTGGCTTCAGTTATTGCCCGTCAGTAGATACTCTGTGATGTCCAGCTCTGGGTGAGAATGGCTGAGTCCAAAGCTGCTGGTGACAAAGTGGGGTGCATTGAAACGAACCAGCTCCTACTGAGGTCAACTGGAGGTAGAAAAGGAAGAAAGATGCCTAAGACAAGGGGAACGTGCAGAGGGACAAAACGTAGAGGGGTGAGGGTACAGTGTGCCCAAATGTCTTAATTGATATCTAACACCTTTTCAAAAATGATTTGAGGTTGGTTGAAATGGTGGTGTGGGGAGTGCATTTCCAAGTCAGGTACTATTTCCCCTAGGCTGAGGCCTCTGATGTTGAGATGGAAAAAAAACAAGGAACAGAAAACATTTTTGATTGCCATTGTCTTACTTTGAAGAAGAGGCAATTAGTGAGAGGACATAAAACTTAGCAGAAGGAGGACAGATTTTAGATGTCAGTAGCAGCAACAATAGCACAACACACACACACGTAAACAAGCAAGGAAAACAAAAGAGAAGGCAGAACAACCTTTGTTTATGGCATCTGTTATGTAGAATCAGAACTTGATTGGGCAGGTAGAGTACCAGTATAGATGATTGTGTGGAAGTGTAAGGAAATTACAAATGTATATCTTCTCATTAATATATTGCCATGAGGATTAAATTAATTTTCAAGAAGTGGAGAGGACTTATTTTTTTAATCTAACATCATTTTAGTTAAATCTTGTGTTGGTAGAATTTCTTAAGGTGGCTCAGGCCGGTAATCCCAGCACTTTGTTGAGGCTGAGGCAGGCAGATCACCTGAGGTCAGGAGTTCGAGACCAGCCTGGCCAACATGGCGAAAACCTGTCTCTACTAAAAATACAAAAATTAGCCGGGCATGGTGGTGGGCACCTATAATCCCAGCTACTTGGGAGGCTGAGGCAGGAGAATTGCATGAACCTAGTAGGCAGAGGTTGCAGTGAGCTGACATCACACCACTGCACTTCAGCCTAGGCGACAGAGCAAGACTCTGTTTCAAAAAAAAAAAAAAAAAAAAAAAGAAAGAAAGAGAGATAAAAATAACTTCTAAAGGGATTGATAAATGGCCATCCTATCCAGGGCTTCAAAAATGACAAACTTTGATTGTAATGTGTAACCACCAGAGGGTAGAAAGGAGTAAAAATATTTTGTTTTTCTTTGTATGGATAACCAGTGGGGTTTTGGAGTTGAATTTTTAAAAGTTATTCTTGGCATTCAGAGGCTCGCTCTGTCTCCCAGGCTGGAGTGCAGGCACAATCTTGGCTCACTGCAACCTCCACCTCCTGAGTTCAAGCAATTCTCCTGTCTCAGCCTCCCGAGTAGCTGGGACTACAGGTGCATGACACCACGCCTGGCTAATTTTTGTATTTTTAGTAGAGATGAGGTTTCACCATATTGGTCAGGCTGATCGGGAACTCTTGACCTTTGGTGATCCACCTGCCTTGGCCTCCCAAAGTGCTGGGATTACAGGTGTGAGCTACCGCACCCAGCCTTATTTTATTTTTGAGACAGGGTCTCACTTTATCACCTAGGCTGGAGTGCAGTGGCACAAACACAGCTCACTGCAGCCTTGAACTCCTGAGCTTAAGCAATCCTCCTACCTCAGCCTCCCAAATTAGCTGGGACCACAGGTATGCACCACTATGCCCTGCTAATTGTTTTTTTAAAGATTTTTTTTGTAGAGGTGAGGGTCTTGCTGTGTTTCCCAGGCTGGTCTTGAACTCCTGGGCTTAAATGATCCTCCTGCCTTGGCCTCCAAAATGCAGGGATTACAGGCATTAGCCACTGTACCTGGCTGTTTTAGTCTATTTTAGAACTAGAATAATCACAGCATAACACTCTGCACTATATAATAATTTTAATACTTCTTTTTAAAACACACTTTTTTTTTTTTTTGAGACAGAGTCTTGCTCTGTCACCCAGGCTGGAGTGCAGTGGCCGGATCTCAGCTCACTGCAAGCTCCGCCTCCCGGGTTTACGCCATTCTCCTGCCTCAGCCTCCTGAGTAACTGGGACTACAGGTGCCCTCCACCTCGCCCGGCTAGTTTTTTTTTTTTTTTTTTTTTTTTAGTAGAGACGGGGTTTCACCGTGTTAAACCAGGATGGTCTCGATCTCCAGACCTCGTGATCCGCCCGTCTCGGCCTCCCAAAGTGCTGGGATTACAGGCTTGAGCCACCGAGCCTGGCCTAAAACACACTTTTTTTTCCTCTCTTGGCTTTTTCTTAATATTTAACCATTTTATGGTATCTTGTTTTTCTGGTTTTGTATGTGGTAATGATTGTAGATGGGGACATGAAACTTTGAGGGTTTGTAAAACTGAGCACAGAGTGTAATATTCCATACATCAAAACAAAAGAAAAAAAGAAAGAAAAAAACATAAAACAATTCTGTATGGCTAAAACACATCTTCTGTCTATTGACTTCTCTCCATTTTTACCGCTGCCCTAATCCAAATCCCTGTCACTGCAGCTTGACCAGTACAATAGCCTTTAAACTCCTCTTGGACCAGGCGTAGTAGTTCACATCCGTAATCATGGCACTTTGGGAGGCCAAAGCAAGCAGATCACTTGAGGTCAGGAGTTTCAGACTAGCCTGGCCAACATGGCAAAACCCAGTCTCTATTAAAAATACAGAAATCGGCGGGGTGTGGTGGCTCACGCCTGTAATCCCAGCACTTTGGGAGGCCGAGGCGGGCGGATCACGAGGTCAGGAGATCGAGACCATCCTGGCTAACACGGTGAAACCCCGTCTCTACTAAAAAAATACAAAAAACTAGCCGGGCGAGGTGGCGGGCGCCTATAGTCCCAGCTACTTGGGAGGCTGAGGCAGGAGAATGGCGTGAACCCGAAGGCTGAGCTTGCAGTGAGCCTAGATTGCACCACTGCACCCCAGCCTGGGCGACAGAGCAAGACTCTGTCTCAAAAAAAAAAAAAAAAAAAAAAAACAGAGATCAGTTGGGTGTGGTGGTTCATGCATGTAATCAGCTACTGGGGAGGCTGAGGCAGAAGAATCGCTTGAACCCAGGAGGTGGAGGTTATAGTCAGCTGAGATGGCACCACGGCACTCTAGCCTGGGCAACAGAGTGAGACTCTGTCTCAAAAAAATAAAAAATAAATAAATAAATTAACTTGTCTTGCTTTCACTCGTATCCCTCTTTAATCTATTTTTGCATAAATCTATCAAAGACCATTTCTTTCTTTCTTTTTTTTTTTTTTTTGAGACGGAGTCTCGCTGTGTCACCCAGGCTGGAGTGCAGTGGTGTGATCTTGGCTCACTGCAACCTCCACCTCCCGGGTTCCAGCAATTCTCTGCCTCAGCCTCTTGAGTAGCTGGGATTACGGTTCCTGCTGCCACACCCAGCTAACTTTTTTGTATTTTTAGTAGAGACAGGGTTTCACCATCGTGGCCAGGCTGGTCTTCAACTCCTGAGCTCGTGATTCACCCGCCTTGGACTCCCAAAGTGCTGGGATTACAGGCATGAGCCACGGTGCCCGCTGCTCAATTCTTTCTTTCTTTTTTTTTCTTTTTTTTTTTTTGGAGATAGGGTTGCGCTCTGTCACCCAGGCTGGAGTGCAGTGGCCTGATCATGGCTCATTGCAGCCTGGAACTCCTGGGTTCAAGTGATCCTCCCGCCTCAGCCTTCTGAGGAGCTAGAACCACAGGCTCATGCCACCACACCTAGCTAATTATTTTTATTTTTATTTTTATTTTTATTTTATTTTATAGAGATGAGGTCTTGCTGTTTTATAGAGATGAGGTCTTGCTATGTTGCCCAGGCTGTCTTGAACTCCTGCCTCAGCCTCTCAAAGTGCTTGGATTACTGGCATGAGCTATTGTACCCACCCAGATCTTTTAAAAATGTGATCATGTCATTCTGTTTAAAACCCCCTGGCCGGGCATGGCGGCTCAAACCTGTCATCCCAGCACTTTAGGAGGCCGAGGCAGGTGGATCACGAGGTCAGGAGTTCAAGACCAGCCTGGCCAAGATGGTGAAACCCCATCTCTACTAAAAATACACAAATTAGCTGGGCATGGTGGCAGGCACCTGTAATCTCAGCTACTTGGGAGGCTGAGGCAGGATAATTGGTTGAACCTGAGAGGTGGAGGTTGCAGTGAGCTGAGATCACACCACTGCACTCCAGCCTGGGTGACAGAGGGAGACTCCGTCTCAAAAACAACAACAATAACAAAAAACAAACAAAACAAAACAAAACAAAAAACCCCATAGGTTTTCCTCTACCTAAGAATAAAAATACAAACTTTATTCTCTGAACTATAGAAAACTTCACAGTCTGATTCTCATCTATTCCTCCATCCTCCTTGTTTCCAATGCTCTCTGCTGGGTCCAGTATGTTTCAGCTCCATACCTCAGGGCTTATATCTTCTTACTTACTTGGCTGCTTCTTATCATTTAGATTTCAACATTTTCTTTTCTTTTTGTTTTTTTGAGACGGAGTTTTCTCTTGTTTGAGATGGAGTGCAATGGCGCATTCTCCGCTCACAGCAACCTCTGCCTCCCGGGTTCAAGCGATTCTCCTGTCTCAGTCTCCCAAGTAGCTGGGATTACAGGCATGCACCACCACGCTCGGCTAATTTTGTGTTTGTAGTAGAGACGGGATTTCTCCATGTTGGTCAGGCTGGTCTCAAACTCCTGACCTCAGGTGATCTGCCCGCCTTGGCCTCCCACAGTGCTGTAATTACAGGCATGAGCCACTGCGCCTGGCAGATTTCAACATTTTCTTTCTTTTTTTCTTTTTTTTTGGAAGCAAGGTCTCCCCTGTTGCCCCGGCTGGAGTGCAGTGGCGCAGTCATGGCTCACTGCAGCCTTAATTTCTCAGGGTCAAGTGATCCTCCCACCTCAGCCTCCTGAGTAGCTGGGACTACAGGCACACGGCACCACATGTGGCTAAAGATTTCAATTTAAATGTCACCTCTCCAGAGAGTTTGCACCTGACATCCAATCTGGAGCAAGCCACAGTCATTCCCATCAATCTGTCTGAAATCAACATAGTGGTCCATTTGACTTTTGTTTATTAATCCTCTCATTCTTTCCTAGAGAAAGAATTCTTTCCTATTCTCTATGAAAACAGGAAACTTTTCTTTTTTTTTTTTTTTTTTTGAGACGGAGTCTCGCTGTGTCGCCCAGGCTGGAGTGCAGTGGCGCGATCTCGGCTCACTGCCAGCTCCGCCTCCCGGGTTTCCGCCATTCTCCCGCCTCAGCCTCCGAGTAGCTGGGACTACAGGCGCCCGCCACCGCGCCCTGCTAGTTTTTTGTATTTTTAGTAGAGACGGGGTTTCACCGTGTTAGCCAGGAGGGTCTCGATCTCCTGACCTCGTGGTCCACCCGCCTCGGCCTCCCAAAGTGCTGGGATTACAGGCTTGAGCCACCGCACCCGGCCGAAAACAGGAAACTTTTCTAATCTTGTTATCCTTGACACCTGGTGGAGTACCTGGCTCACAGTAGGTGCTCAAAAACACCCAAGTGGAACTAGTCTTTTTATTTTCTATTAATTGAGTGTGAACTGTTTTTCCCTCAGTCAGTGTGTATTAATGCTTATTATACTTTATTTTGAGATAGCCATTTTGGATTATTTACTGATTTATTGAGGGAGACAGGGTCTTGCTCTGTCATCCAGGCTGGAATGCAATGGTGTGATCACAGCTTACCACAGCCTTAACCTCCCAGGCTCAAGTGATCCTCCCACCTCAGCCTCCCAAGTAGCTGGAATCACAGGCTTGTCCCACCACACCTGGCTAATCTTTATTTTTTTGTAGAGACAGTTTTCCTGTTTCAGATAAATTTAAATTTTAACGTATTTTTCACCACTAAGTTATCTTTTTTGATTTGTATGTAATTCTATTTTATTTTATTATTTTTTTTTTGAGATGGAGTCTCTGTCACCCAGGCTGGAGTACAGTGGTGCAATCTTGACCCATTGCAATCTCTACCTCCTGGGTTCAAGAGATTCTTCTGCCTCAGCCTCCCAAGTAGATGGGATTACAGGCACGTGCCACCACACTCGGCTAATTTTTGTATTTTTAGTAGAGAAGGGGTTTCACCATGTTGGCCAGGCTGGTCTCGAACTCCTGACCTCAAGTGATCCACCTGCCTCGGCCTCCCAAAGTGCTGGGATTACAGGCTTGAGCCACCATGCCTGGCCTATTTTAAATGTTCATTAATTTTAAATAACTTGACCAGGAATATATAACTAGCAAGCTAAGAGACTTTATTCACTCATTTAGTTGTTGCTAAATATGAGATACAAGGTTGAGCTCTGGGGATAGACCATGAACAAGAAAGACACTATTCATGGAGCTTATCTTCTTTTTTTTTTTTGAGACAGAGTCTCACCGTCACCCAGGCTGGAGTGCAATGGTGCGATCTCGGCTCACTGCAACCTCTGCCTCCTGGTTTCAAGCAATTCTCCTGCCTCAGCCTCCGGAGTAGCTGGGATTACAGGCGTGTGCCACCACGCACCACGCCTGGCTAATTTTTTGTATCTTTAGTAGAGACGGGTTTTACCATGTTGACCAGGCTGGTCTCAAACTCCTGAAATCGTGATCTGCCCGCCTTGGCCTCCCAAAGTGCTGGGATTACAGCCGTGAGCCACCGCGCCCAGCCCATAGAGCTTATCTGCTGATGGGGGAGACAGAAATATACATACACACAAACGAAAACAAAAGAAAAAGGAAGACAAAATACTTTCAAGTTGTAAGCAGTGATGTGAAGGAAACAAACAAGACCAATCTGCCTGTAGAAAATCATATAACATTCTAGTATGTGGCTCTGATCTAGGAACAAATGAATCAAGAAACATTTTTGTGCTGATTGTTTTCCTTTGATAATTATCTTTGGCTTTTGAACTTGCTATGGAGGACTAGGAATTGATGGGGAATAGAGGTAGAAAATGTGATAAAATAAAAGGAGATTTTTAGGTAACGAGGCTTAAAGGCTGTTCATATCTGTGTTATAATGTATTCATTTTCAGCTGTAGTTTGTTTAAGCCCCATCAAACAAGTGCTGTAATGCATGTTTGGTTTTTCAACACTTCTGAGGAAAGTCCTTTTTTGGCCACCATAGACCAAATATAGGTCTATGAGACGATAAACCATATATAACGGAGTGGATAATGACTACATCAGCATGATTAAAAGCACATTCATGCTGAGGAGTTGAATTCCAGTTTAGCTTGGTAAAGATTTAGCTAGGTAAAGGTCAGATTATGGTTAATAATGTGTTACTTTAATGTACTGAATGAATAAATGTGGTGCCTTGAAAACACATGATAGTCCCCTACCATCCCAGTCAACATACAGTAGTCCTTTTTCTAGGATTTCTCTTGACCTTTATCGTGACCATAGTGTAACGTAATAGAAAGAGCATGGGCTGTGGAGTCAGATTGGTGGGGGTTTGCTTAGCCAGATGAGATCAGGCAAATTTCTTTATCTTGTTGAACCTTGATTTCCTCATCTGTGGAATGGTTGTAGTACTATTTCTGTGGTCATGTTTTAGAAGTTTGAGGCAATGAGCCCAAAATACCTCTTACGTGGTAGACACTTCATCATTGGTTGCTATCATTGGGAGTGGCTCACCACTGCAGGGTTTTGGGCAGGGTAGTTACTGAATAATAAAAATAATGATAATGCATTCTTAGTGAGTTTATTCTATATGCCATACACTAAGAAATTTTTTTTGTTTTGAATTGGAGTCTTGCTCTGTTGCCCAGGCTGTTGCCCAGTGACACAAGCGCAGCTCACTTTAACCTCTGCCTCCTGGGTTCAAGCGATTTTCCCACCTCAGCATCCTGGGTAGCTGGGACTACAGGTGTGTGCCACCACGCCTGGCTAATTTTTGTATTTTTAGTAGAGACGGGACTTTGCCCTATTGGCTAGGCTGGTCTGGAACTCCTGAGCTCAGGTGATCCGCCTGCCTCGGCCTCCCGAAGTGCCGGGATTACAGGCTTAAACTACGGAGCCTGGCCCAAAGAACTTTTTGTGTATTTTAATTCTCACAACAGTCTTGTGTGAGAGAGATAGTTATCTCCATTTTATAGTTAAGGAAACTGAGGCTCAGATTATTTAATTTGGGTCAAGGTCACATAATAGTACATATATTTGAGTAAGTGTACTTACAGAGGTGGAGTTTGAAGCTAGGCAGTTTGACTGTGAAAACCTATGTTCTTAAGGTTTCATATTTTTCTTTTTTTTTTTTTTTTTTTTGAGAGGGAGTCTCGCTTTGTCACCCACACTAGAGTGCAATGGTGTGATCTCGGCTCACTGCAACCTCCACCTCCTGGGTTCAAGTGATTCTCCTCCCTCAGCCTCCTGAGTAGTTGGGACTACAGGTGCCCACCACCATGCCCGGTTAATTTTTGTATTTTTCATAGAGATAGGGTTTCGCCATGTTGGGTCAGGCTGGTCTCGAACTTTTGACCTCAGGTGATCCACCCACCTCGGCCTCCCAAAGCGCTGGGATTACAGGTGTGAGCCACTGTGCCCAGCCAAAGTTTCATATTTCTATTCTAGATTATGAAAACTTCATGAAGACTCATTTGGCAGCAGTCTATAGCATAAATTTTAGATTTATTAGTAAGAAAGTAGAAGGAAATCTTTTATTCATCATTGTCTTTGTTTTAGTAATCAGGGAATAATCATAAAATGCTAATCTTTGTCGAGCATGTAAAAAAAAAAAAAAATCCAGCCTCTGTCCATCATGGTCTAAGTTTAAAAATATGTCCTAACTCAGAAAAATAATACCCCAATAATCCTTTAATTAGGTCAAATGTAAAAAGAGAATGTATGAACTAGATCATCTTAAGCTTGAAGTTCACAAAGAAATAAAATGTTCTTGACATGATGTTTACTTTCTTTACCTATGCTGTTATTCCCTCTAAATATATTGTTTGTTTATTGGATTTCATTTCCTCTTCCCAACAAACCCACATTATTTTGATTTGGGGACACATTGGGAAGACGGTGATTTTCTTTAACAGCCCAGTGGATTCTGCTTCCTTCTAATTCAGAGTATAGAGACTAAAAACTGTTAACAAGTCTAGAAATTAAAAAAAAAAAAAAAATTAGCTCTAATGCAACCAATCCAAAACAGTGAAACTGGGTTTACCTCAGATATCCCCTACCATCCCGGTCAACATATAGTAGTCCTGTTTCTAGGATTTCTCTCTCCTTTCTTTCCCATCTTCCTTTAGGGAAATGCTTTGGGGTAGGAAGCAACAAACCAAACAGCAGCAGGCAAGTAAAATCAGTTCTTTTCTATTTCCCCACTGGGATAGTACGGAAGAGGGAGCAAGAACCCATCATCAAAGAGAACTGAGACTTAGGCGTGCCATTCTGAAAAGCCCTTGTTCCTTGTCTCCCTTGCCTCCCCCGCCCCCCTCAGCTCTGCAGTAATTCCTCAGAGATTGTACAGTCTCTCCACTTTAAATATAAATATATAAATATAAATATATATGTATAAACTTCCCCCCGTGTCTTTCTCTCCTCCTCTCTTTTTTTTAATTTTCTATAATAAAGTTTCCTATTGGATAAGGTCAGCTCCCTGATTTATGCCTGACTCCTATTGGAAGCTCACAGGGGCTGACATCACTTAGGAAAGCGAAGGGGGTAGGGCTGCCAGATCAGTTTGTCACCACCCAGGCTCCCTTGCCTTTGGCTGGGTGCAACTTCCATTTTAGGTGTTGGATCTGAGGGGGAAAAAAAAGAGAGAGGGAGAGAGAGAGAAAGAAGAGCAGGAAAGATCCTGAAAGGAGGAAGAGGTGGCGAAAAATCAACTGCCTTGCTGGATTTGTCTTTCTCAGCACCTTGGCGAAGCCTTGGGTTTCTTTCTTAAAGGACTGGTTTTTAGAACTCCACATTTGAGGTGTGTGGCTTTTAAAGAAAATGTATGTACTGACGGGAAAAGGAGGATAAGCAAGTCGAATTTTTGTCTTACGGTAACGGGAGGGAATTAAAAAACGGGAGAGAGTGTTATGCTGATGAGTAACTTTTAAGCAATTATTTTTCTTTCTACTTTCAACACTTTGGCGGGGTAGATTTTGGTATTTTATTATATTTAATAAGGTGAAATATACAAGACCTGGAAACAAACTTCTAGGTCTCTCTAATACAGGAAGCTGAGTAGATCCAGAGGGGTAAGAGCAGGTTTGAAAATTTACATTTTGGTGTGTTCTTTGATTTTATGTTTTTGTTTTGTTTTGTTTTTTTCTGGATTAAGCTAACATATTTCTGTTTTCAGAGCCCAAAAGTTGGTTTTTTGGCATGTTGCATGTGGGTTGGGAAAGGAATTTGTCCGTGTCGGAACCTAGTTATACAGATGGTTCTTCATATGTTTCAAACTTTTTTTTTCTTTATCATTGGATTTGTGGAAGTGGAAAGTTGCAGGGAGCTTTGCAGCGTAAATGGTATTGTTTTTCCCCCAGAGAGTTTGAACGGCCCGTATCGGTTTCAGCCCTGCTGTTCCTGGGTGGATCCCTCTTACTTTTCCAGGTGCGGTGGGTGGGAGCCTCATTCTCCTGCTGGATGTAGTCTCCCTGCTTTGGCTTATGAAAGAAAACATACGGAACAATGTTAACTGAATTGCCATCTCCTTCTTCCTTCCAAACTACCTTTGATAGCAAAGATTTGTGGAGGTGTTTGTTAAATCTGCAAATACGACAACGTTTGGTTTATGTGTTTAAAGGGATAAGGAAATTCTAATCATGCTTTTTATTTCACCTGAGTAAAGTGACTACACACCTGAAAATATTTTCAGCTTTCTGCACTCTGAAAGGGCCATGGCTGGAATAAAATTAGGTTTAGAAAAACCATTTATACAAAGTTTAGTGTTTAAAATACGTTTCAGAAAACACAAGGGAGATTTTTATTTTTAAACCAAACTGAAAGTTGTTTTTTGGAGTTTATCGTTTAGTTAATTTACCATGAAATCTTAAATCTCTTAGAGCTGAAGGCCTATGACTGTGCTTTCATATATTTAATCTTAAGATTTGTTTTGTTTTCGCAAATACATTCTTGCAAAAGTACTGATTCTAGATAATTATATAGCCAACTCATCACTAGCTGAAAAACTAGGGTATTCTCTTCTCTTTTTGAAAATGCGAATCAGCCTGAAAATTATAGATACCGTCCTAATTGTAACAAGATGGGCTTTAGTGTGTAAGCTGCTCATTAGCTTTAAACTGGTATGTATCTTTAATAATCTGATTTCGTTCCACCCCCCACCCCTCCTGCCGCAAATTTTTTTTAAGACGAGACTTCCTTGAATTTCTTTTCTAGAATGAGGGTATTTCTTGAAAGATTATTTCATCCTTGTGAAGTTGTGGCTTCAGGAGGAAACAGAACTTTGTTCCTCCTTTGAATATAATCTAGGCAAAGGCTGCAGGAAATTTTTGATGTCTGGATCTCATAATTATAATAAGTACAGTTAAAAAGAAAGAAAAAAAATACAACGTGTATAGTCTGTTTAGTATTTTCCAAATTTTCTTTCAAATGTTCTCTCTGCCTTGACTCCAGCCTGGGGAGGTTTCTTGGATCTTTAGAGTGTTGGTCATGTTGCTTCCAGAGTGTCTGTTTCCCACTCAACCTTTAGGGGGAGGGATGAGGGAATCTGAAGGAGGAGTACAAAGGCAGTTTGAAAATAGGTTCTGGATGACTGAGTGGTGGTGATTTGGGTTTAGCTTTAAATAGTGGGCTTTGTGTAGCTGAAGTGAGCATCCTGGTTAACCTAGTGTCCAGGACTATTTCCACGAACTAAGGCGTTGTTTTGACTGGTGTGTAGTACAGAGCCTTTGGGGTGATAAGATGGAAGATTTGTCTTTTACCTCACCTCTACTGGTTCTTTCAGGAATTATAAGGGATGCAGATAAGTAAATCTTTTATTTTTAAAATTTTTTTGTTTTGCTCCTCGTCTTGGTTTTGGGGTAAAAAATGATGACAGGTAAGTATGAGCTGTTCAGATTTTTCTTTCCTTGTTTGCCTCCTATATACGGTTGGTTTCTTTGTTATGTGAGTAAGGTAGTGGTCTGTGTTCCAGATTGGGGGGCAGAGGGGGGGCGGTTCTCTTTTAGGTGGTTGGAGTTCTAGTACCTTTCTCAAGGTTCCAGCATGGAGAGAAGCTTCAACATGTTCTCTGAGCTAGGGTAAAATTGAGACTATTTGGAGATATTAACAAAAAGAAAAGCACTAAGTAATTACAATCCAGCCTTAGGTTTATGAAGTAGTTGCTCTTTAGGGATGGATGAGATAGGATGGATGCAAATAGATCACTATCAATTGGAATAACAAAATGATTAGCTTTGTATAATTTATCTCCTATTTTGGTACCCGTTAGTAACTGCCAAGGCCCTCATTCCCCTCTACCTCCCCACACCTTGTTTTTAGTGTATTCTAAGCATTTTGCGTAAGCTATTAATTTCCCACCACCATTTTTTTTGTTTTGTTTTGTTTTGTTTTTTAAGGAATTTGACCCTCAGAGAAGCTGAGGTTTGGTGAAAATCTCACTGCCTGTAAATGGTTGAGGCCAGGATTAACCCTGCTCTGACTGACTACAAAGTCCATGGACTTAACCACTAATATACTGCCATTCACCAGAGAGAATGGAAACAACAGCTCGAACTAAAATGAGCCCTTGTTAGAGGCAGGAGTGTTTCATCTTGGCACGGGGGCAGTACTTAAATTTCCAACCCCCTCCAACTCCCCACTACCCCTGTTGGGATAATGTATGTAAAAGATCTATTTTCCATAGAGCCCATGGGGAGCTGGATGTGCTAGAATGGATATTATTTTAATCTTTAGAACGAGAATCTTTCTATATCCATATGCCCACCATTGCTGTCCTAATTTCTTAAACTTCCTGGAATTGTGTCACACATTGTTCAATTATCAGTAAAATTTCTTCCAGAGAATTTTTAGGTATGTGGTTTGGAATGATAGGATGTCATCAATTTGCAGAGATAGGCTTGTAGGAGGAGGTAGTTCAGATATTCTTGTCTTCCCTCTAGACTATGAGCAGCTTGGGTGTAGGTACTTTCCTTATCTCTGTATCTTTTTAGCACCTGTCTTAGTGTCTGCTACATACTGAAGTGCTCAGTAAGCCTTGGTTAAATAAGGCATTTGGTGAGAATCAGTGAGGGACTGATTTGTGGGGAAGGTTTGAAAGGAAGCAAAACAACATAGATTAATCAAATTGCAATGTACTTTTGCAACTTTTACTGTAGTCTGTAGTTTCAACCTTTTATGCCTCTCCTCCCTTAATTTTTTTTTTTTTTTTTTGAGACAGGGTCTTGTTCTGTCACCCAGGCTGGAGTGCAGTGGTGAAATCATGGCTCACTGCAGCCTCAAACTCCTGGGCTCAAATGGTGCTCCTATCTCAGTCTTCTGAGTAGCTAGGACTATGGGTGCACACCACTATGCCTGGCTAATTTTTGTATATTTTTGTGGAGATGGGGTCTCTCTATGTAGTCTAGGCTGGTCTCAAACACCTGGGCTCAAGCCATCCTCCTACCTCGGCCTCCCAAAGTGCTGTGATTATAGGTGTGCCCTACCACACCTGGCCCTCCCTTATATTTTTAAGCAAAGTTTCTGGAGATAATGGAGGATTTTAAATTTTAGCATTTCTTTAATCCTGTTCCTTTCTTGGCAAGTGGTACAAAGAATAGTATAAAAAGTAAGGATCTGGCCTGGTGCAGTGGCTCACGCTTGTGATCCCAGCATTTTGAGAGGTCCAGGTAGGTGGATCACTGGGCAACATGGTGAAGCCTCCTCTTTACAAAAAATACAAAAATTAGCTGGGTGTGGTGGAGTGTGCCTGTAGTCCCAGCTACTGGGGAGGCTGAGGTGGGAGGACAGCTTGAGCCTGGGAGGTGGAGGTTGCAGCAAGCCGAGCTCGTGCCACTGCCCTCCAGACTTAGGGGGACTTGCAGAGCCAGATCCTATCTCAAAAAAAATAAAGTATCCTAGTCAGTTCATTTCATAATGAACTTCAACAACTGAAAACCTTAAATGTAGCTATTTCTTAGGGGAGAATATATTAAGACATCAGCAGAAGAGTTTGCTTTCAGCCCTGTTTGGAGGTGAATGGTTTCTATGCTTGTTAATAAAAACATTAAGAGCTTGGGATGATAGTTTTGAACATCAGTGTTTCAAAGAAAGTATGTTTGAATATCAGTGTATTCTTTAAATCACTGCTTTAGCCACAAAACTTTAAATTTTGTTCGTGTGTTGGGAAGCTTATGAGTTTAAGAACCGAAATTAGTTTTCTTGGGTTATTTAAAAGGTATTAACAAGGAACTTGCCTAAAGGAGTGAACTGTTGTAGGTATTAAGGATGTGAATAACTACAAATATTCTTTCACGTTCTCTTCCCTCAAAGAAGGGTTAAATGCCACACAAAGCTGAAGTGGGAATTGCTCTGCCTAAACTATGCAGCTGCCTCCAAGGTTTCCAATAGAGCATTGATATAGCCTGGCAGGGGGATTGTAAGAAGGCAAGAACAACTGTTCTGGTTAGAACTAATGAGGGGGAAATTAGGGTATGGATTGACTTGTATTTAATTGTTTAATGTATTTTTTGGAAGTAATTTTTTCCCTAATTCTACTTGGAATTGCATGTTATTATTAAATATTAAGTACTGAGAATGGGGCCTGAATTTACCATTTTATTCAGGGATAGTGTTCCCTGTTTTTAGGGCCACTTCCTCACCAGGGAGCCCTTCAGTTTGATTGGTGTGGTGTGGTTAATTTAGATCAGGCATATAGTGGGGGAATTATAAAGAGCCAAATAATTTTCTTATCTTTTTTTTTTTTTTTTTTTTTTTTTGAGATGGAATCTTGCTTTGTTGCCCAGGGTGGAGTGCAGTGGCATGATCTCGGCTGACTGCAACCTCTACCTCCTGGATTCAAATGATTCTCCTGCCTCAGCCTCCCAAGTAGCTGGGACTACAGGCACACGCCACCACGCCCTGCTAATTTTTTGTATTTTTAGTAGAGATGGGTTTCACCGTAATTGCCAGGTTGGTCTTGAACTCTTGATCTCATGATCTGCCCACCTTGGCCTCCCAGAGTGCTGGGATTAGAGTCATGAGCCACTGCGCCCGGCCATAATTTTATCTTAAAGCCTTCCTTGCTGGTCAACAGTAGGTAATTTGGTTATGACTTTCACAAAACATGTCCCATGATGTTTGATGTGATGTGATGTGTTGACAAAAGCACTTTTCAACTTTTTATTTCAAACTTGCGGAAAGTTGCTCACAGTAACTCCGGTATACCCTTCATTTGCCTAGGTATCATTTGTTAACATGTTGCCACAAATGTTTATTCTATATTTTTTGGTCAATATGCTAACCAAAAAGGGAGTTTCCAATCTGAGACTTCCACAATATGGTGAGGCAAGGGAGCATAACATAATGATTAAGAGCATGGATGGGGAGCCAGACTGCCACGGAGGTACCATGTAACCTAGGGCAAATTGCTTAATCTCTCTCTGCCTTGGCCTCCTTGTCTGTAAAATGGGGATAATATCAACCATCTTACAGGATTGTTGTGACACTAAAGTTGTTTAACATATGTAAAACTTATAGAGTAATGCACAGCTCATAGTAATATCTTGTGTTTGCTATTAGAATGGATGCTTTAAAGAATTCAAATTTCATTTGTCTGTTGAACTAATGCCCTTGAAGATTTTTTTTTTAAATTTTTTTTTTTTTTGAGACAGAGTCTCGCTCTGTCTCCCAGGCTGGAGTGCAGTGGTGTGATCTTTGCTTGCTGCAACCTCCGCCTCCCGGGTTCAAGCAATTCTCCTGCGTCAGCTTCCCGAGTAGCTGGGACTACAGGTGCCTGCCACCACCCCTGGCTGATTTTTGTATTTTTAGTCGGCGGGCGGGGGGAGGGGGGGGTTTCACCATATTGGCCAGGCTGGTCTTGAACTCCTGACCTCAAATGATCACCCACCTCGGACTCCCAAAGTGCTGGGATTACAGGTGTGAGCCACCATGCCCGGCCAAAGGTCTCTTAAAACCTGAGAATCTGTGGTAGATGTAGGTGCTTGCATTACAGAATATACGGGCTTCCTGAGTAAAAGCTAACTTTGAAATTTTTTAAATGGGAAAAAATTATTTTTAGTAGTAGGTAATATTGGAGAGTTGTGTGGGTGAAGTTCAACAGTAGTATGAGAATGGATAACTTTAGTAAAGTGAAGTGTTAGTGGGAAGAGGATAAACAGAATAATTTGTGGACATCATTCTGTGTTTGCAACACTTATTTGTGGACATTTGTAAAACTGTGACATGAGTTCATAAATGCTTCCTGTGAGAAGTGTGCTTCTAAGAAAGGGGTCAGCTTTTATATGTGAAAAAGGCAAGCTGTAGTCTGTGGGAAATACATGTGTGTTAGATGCAACCTTGCCTAGAAACTTGCAGGTTTATTCCAGCCTAGGAATTTTCCTTCTTTTTTCCTCCCTTTTCTTCATACTAAAGAACCCATGAAAGTAGTGTTCTAAATAATACTTGGCCAATTTCTTTGAAGACTTTTTCTTTATTTTACATTTTTATTTTAAAAATGAGACAGAGGCCGGGCATCGTGGCTCACACCTGTAATCCCAGCACTTTGGGAAGCTGAGGCAGGCGGATCACTTGAGGTCAGGGGTTGGAGACCAGCCTGGCCAACATGATGAAACCCCGTCTGTACTAAAGATACCAAAAAAAAAAAAAAGTTAGCTGGACACGGTGGCACATGCCTGTAACCCCAGCTACTCGGAAGGCTGAGGCAGGAGAATCGCTTGAATCCGGGAGGTGGAGGTTGCAGTGAGCTGATATCATGTCATTGCACCCCAGCCTGGGTGACAGGGTGAGACTCTGTCTCAAAAAAAAAAAAAAAAGAGTCTTGGTATGTTGTCCTGTCTCCAACTCCTGGACTTAAGTGATCCTCATACTTCAGCCCCTGGAGTAGCTAGGACTACAGGCACACACCACCTTGCCTGGCTATTTAAGCTAATTTCTGTTGGCACCCCATAGCCTCCCACACTCAGTTCCCCACATTTATTTTACCTACAATTTCTTCTACCAATTCTCCTGTATTTTCTCCTTTTCTTTTGCTTTCCTATTCTCTGTGGTGTCTTCCTTTGTCTCTCTTTGCTTCCTCTTGCCTCCCTTATCTTTTTTTTTTCTTTTAGGTTGGGTTTCCTTTTTTTCCCCTTAGGTTTTCCCTTAGGTCTTCATGGGCATTGCTTTGCCTCACTCACAGTTAATATAAAGAAGTATTTCTGGCTGGGCGCGGTAGCTCAGCCCTGTAATCCCAGCACTTTGGGAGGCTGAGGCAGTTGGATCATGAGGTCAGGAGATCGAGACCATCCTGGCTAACACAGTGAAACCCCGTCTCTACTAAAGAATACAAAAAATTAGCCGGGTGTAGTAGCGAGCGCCTATAGTCCCAGCTACTCGGGAGGCTGAGGCAGGAGAATGGCGTGAACCCGGGAGGTGGAGCTTGCAGTGAGCGGAGATTGTGCCACTGCACTCCAGCCTGGGCGACACAGCAAGACTCTGTCTCAAAAAAAAAAAAAAGAAGTATTTCTGATTTTTACTCTAGAATAAACTGTACCCGTGTGCTAAAGGTACAACTGTTAGGATACCACTTCATTTCAGTTAGATCTAGTTTAGGAATCAATTGTAATCCAAGAAGACTGGTCTCTTCTAGTGATTCAGATTGGTTTTATCTTTGATTTTTAGATTTCATCCACATTTCTTGATTAATTACTCATTTTGGTTTAGTTGACAGTTGAGCAAAAAAAATTTACTTTCTCCAGAGTAAATTATCTGTTTTTTATTTGTGCTTTCTATGTTGTTCTATATTGTAGTGCAGTAGCACATTAGGAGGTATCTTTATGGAGTGAAAAGATTTTTGTTACATGGTCGGGCACAGTGGCTTACACCTGTAATCCTAGCACTTTGGGAGGCCAAGGCAGGCGGGTCATGAGGTCAAGAGATCGAGACCATCCTGGCCAACATGGTGAAACCCTGTCTCTACTAAAATTTCAAAAATTAGCTGGGTGTGGTGGCGCGTGCCTATAGTCCCTGCTCCTTGGGAGGCTGAGGCAGGAGAATCACTTGAAGCTGGGAGGCAGAGGCTGCAATGAGCCAAAATCGCGCCACCGCACTCCAGCCTGGTGAGAGAGTGAGACTCCGTCTCAAAAAAAAAAAAAAAAAAAAAGAAAAAGAGAGAAAAGATTTTTGTTCTAGGAAGCTCATATTTTAAGAAACTAAAATGTATTCTCATGTTTGAGGACATAAGACGTTGTTATAGAAACTAGGTCAACTTCTCAATACCTTTATCAAAGCACCCGCAGTTCCCATTTCATTGCAAGTGAAGTAAATCTCATTGAAATAAAGTAGCTGGTGTATATTCAGTACACTTTTAAAATAGCCTATTTTAAAAAGAGAAATTGGTGCCAATCTGATTTCTTTCCTGCTTTGTTGGAATGGGGGAAGTTCTGTAACCTCTTTGCTGTTCTGCTCTCCATTGACTACTTTGTTAACTGGAGCACAGTTGGCCTCTTGGATGTCTACCCTGCTGAAGGTCAGCCAAATAGGCAGGTAAGGCCACCTAAGCCTCTTCGTAGGCCTAACTAAGATCACAGTTGGAAAAAAAAAAAAAGTATAGAAAAAGAAAACAAAGTTGGTTTATTTTTTCTAAAATTTAACTTTTTGTATTCATTGAAGAAGGAAGCAAAAACATCTCCATTCAAAAGAAATTTGAGAGTCTGTTGTATGCCATACACTGAAGTACAACAACAAACAAAATAGACCTACTGTTCTCAAAGAGCTTACATTCTAGTTGTGAGAGACAAATAATAAGCAAGTAAATATGTAGTATGTCAGATTGTGATAATATTATTGAGAAAAAAGTAAAGTAGAATGAGTAGTGTGGAGGATAAGAAGTTCCAGGGTGGGAGTGAGGTTATTTTATATAGAGTGGTCAGGGAGGGTCTCATGTGTAAGGTATGTTTGACAGAGACCAAGAGAAATGAAGGATGGAGTCATGTAGGTATGAGGAGTAGGAAGTGCAAAGGCCCTGAGGCTGGTTATTGCCAGTGAAAAAAAGAAATTGAGAGGAGGGAAGGAGAAGTAAGAGACCTGTCCAGAGAGGTCCACTGGGAATGTATTTTGGGGGAAGGGGAATAATGTAGTGTCTTGTTGTGTATTATATTGTACCAAAAAAAATTATCTCCACTTCAAACCCCAGAGGCAATGGCTGTTACCGAATTTTTGTGTCTTTCTTGTAACTGGAGGTAGCACCTGACCCAACCTCCATATTTCTCCCATTGTGGAATCTCCATGAAAATATAGTTAGCAGATAATTTGCATAGTAGCTGATTTTGCATAGGTTAATTACCCTTCTCTTAGAGAATGATAATAATAAGGCAGCTACTTAGAATAAGCTTATTTGTTTTTGGGAAGTGAGATCAAAATTTTTCGTTTTTTTTTTTTTTTTTTTTTTGATACAAGGTCTGTCTCTGCGGTGTCACAATCTCAGCTCAGTGCAGCCTCTGCCTCCCACGCTCAAGCCATCCTCCCACCTCAGCCTCCTGAGTAGCTGGGACTGTAGGCATGCACTACTACACCCAGCTAATTGGTTTTTTTTTTTTTTTTCTTGTAGAGACGGGGTTTTGCCATGTTGCCCAGGCTAGTCTCAAACTTCTGAGCTCAAGCTCAGATCTGCCTGCCTCAGCCTCCCAAAGTGCTGGGATTACAGGTGTGAGCCACTGTGCCCAGCCCCTAAATTTTTCCTTCCCAGAGAAATGCTGTATATTTCTCCATCTTCTTGTCTACCTAGTCGTTTTCTTTTTTTTTTTTTTTTTTTTTTTTTGAGACGGAGTCTTGCTCTGTCGCCCAGGCTGGAGTGCAGTGGCCGGATCTCAGCTCACTGCAAGCTCCGCCTCCCGGGTTCACGCCATTCTCCTGCCTCAGCCTCCCGAGTAGCTGGGACTACAGGCGCCCGCCAGGTCGCCCGGCTAGTTTTTTGTATTTTTAGTAGAGACGGGGTTTCACCATGTTAGCCAGGATGGTCTTGATCTCCTGACCTCGTGATCCGCCCGTCTCGGCCTCCCAAAGTGCTGGGATTACAGGCTTGAGCCACCGCGCCCGGCTACCTAGTCGTTTTCTATGAGCAGGAGTGACAGCCTAGACCTGTACAGTTTCCTTTTGAGCACAACATTTATTGGTTTGGTTTATGTGCTTTTGACTAAATAGGCTTGCCCCACTTATCTGCTGCTGCTCCTTTTGCTCATTTGACCAAAAAGCTCCTGCTTCCCCACGCCTTCATTGTTGAGAATTCATGGTTTTGAGGACCCCTTTATAGGTCACCATATCCATATTTCTGTCTTGCACATCAGGAGAGACAATTATCCCTGATGACTAACTGATGTCTCCACTTTCCCTTTCCATATGTTTGTTTAGGCATTAGAGGTTATTAAAGCACATCCTGAGCCACTTTACCTAGTTGACTTTGATGGAGTTGAGGAAGAAGCACCAACTATTTAGTGATTTGATGTTCTATGGCAACCCCATATAGGAAAGTAAAAGGATATCTGATTGAGTACCTATGTTTTGAATCACCCACTGTTACTTTCCCTCTTAAGAATTCTGGTTTAGCTGGTCTGCCCCTCAGTGAGAGTCTCTGTCTCCTTCTCTTTCTTTGTCTCTCTCTGTCTCCTCTGTCTCTCTCCCTCTCCCTGTCCCTCTTACTTTCTCTTTGTCTCTCTCTCTCTCTCCCACTCCTTTTCTCCTCTCTCTTTGGAGTTTTTTTTTTTGAGACGGAGTCTCGCTCTGCCGTCCGGGCTGGAGTGCAGTGGCCGGATCTCAGCTCACTGCAAGCTCCGCCTCCCGGGTTTACGCCATTCTCCTGCCTCAGCCTCCCGAGTAGCTGGGACTACAGGCGCCCGCCACGGCACCCGGCTAGTTTTTTGTATTTTTTTAGTAGAGACGGGGTTTCACCGTGTTAGCCAGGATGGTCTCGATCTCCTGACCTCGTGATCCGCCCGTCTCGGCCTCCCAAAGTGCTGGGATTACAGGCTTGAGCCACCGCGTCTGGCTTAAATGTACCTTTATTGTTTGACTTTGGGATCTGGGAGAGAGTATGTCTTTTAATGCCATTCTTGTTTCTTGAGTCTTCAGTGACACATGTTGACAGTGACACATGTTCTTGAGTCTTCAGTGACACTGTAGGAGTGTTTCACTTTTTAGTTCTTTTAAAGACCTTTTGTTACTCGCTTGCTCTTACTCAAACCAGAAGTTAAAGTGGCTTGCGTAAGTGTCAGAGGTAACCGCTTGAATCCGGAGTTTCTGGTTCTGTCTCTTGTCAGGTGGTTTAGAATTATCTAGGATCTTTAATGGTAGATTTAAGACTCTGGAGTTCTTTTGGGATAGAATGTGGAACCAGCCTTTGAAAATTTGGCATAGCTCTCTGTTCCCTGAAGGCCATCTAAGATGTTTTCAACTTAATTGGGTTCTCCAATCTGCAGTGTACAGAGGGCTATCCTACAATGTAGCAACTCAGGATTCCAGAGAAGATGGTGCTGTCAAGTTAGACAGTTCTTCCTTCTAGGTTCTGAGTCTGCAGTACAGGAGTTAGGACTGTGCCATTGCAGCCATCCTTATATTTAGATTCATGCTTTCAAAGAGCCTCTAATCTAGACTGAATAATGATCTGAGCTGTCTGGTGAGCAGTAAAACTGGCCCAAATAATGTATTTGGCCCAAATAAGGTATTTGGTAAAATAACCAGTGCCCTTTTAGCAAGAAGGTCAGTGGGTTGTTAGGGATAGGCCACTACAGTGGTTCACAACAGGCGTTAAGAGTCTATGAGGGGTTTTTAAATATTTATTTATTTATTTATTTTTTAGATGGAGTCTTACTCTGTTGCTCAGGCTGGAGTGCAGTGGCACGATCTCGGCTCACTGCAACCTCTGCCTCCCAGGTTCAAGTGATTCTCGTGCCTCAGCCTCCTGAGTAGCTGGGATTACAGGCGTGTGCCACTATACCTGTCTAATTTTTGTATTTTTAGTAGAGGTGGGGTTTTGCCATGTTGGCCAGGCTGGTCTCGAACTCCTGACCTCAGGTGATCTGCCTGCCTCAGCCTCCCAAAGTGCTGGGATTACAGGTGTGAGCCACCGCGCCCAGCCTATGAGGGTTTTTTTTTTTTTTTTTTTTTTTTAAAAAAAAACATGAATTCCCAGACTTCCCTGTAGAAACTGACGTAGAAGGGGGATTTAATTTTTTCAAAAAACTCCTAGGTGATTCTGATCATTCACGATTCAGGATCACAAAACCTGAATGTTTGAATTAAGCTACATGTATATGTTATTTCTCAGGTGGATGGTTATTTAGTTAGGGTGAGAAGTAGAGCCAGACATGGTGGCCTGTGCCTTTGGTCCCAGCTACTTAGGAAGCTAAAGAGGGAGGATCACTTGAGTCCAGGAGTTTGACACCAGCTTAGGCAATATAGGGAGACCCCGTCTCAAAAAAAAAAAGAAAAGAGAAGTATAGAACATGGTTTATTGTAGTAGACATGACGAGAAAGTCGTTAATTTGAAGTGAAGTGATTTACCTCTGTGTCCTGTATTGTTTTGGAATTAAAGATGTTACCTCTTGATTTGGGGGTTATGCTAACACTTAGCATGGTATGGAGGACTGGCCTGTTGGGAGGAAGAGAAATCTTTAGACTGTATCTGTGGTTTTACATTGTGGAACAAATTCAGGAGAGGATGTTAGCATTGAAACTTAGCTGGACAATTTGTTTAAAACTGGACAGGAAGGGCCAATGTTACTTCCTGTCTGAAAAGGAAGTGCTGGCTTCCTTCCCTTCCTCCTTGGTTAACTCTGGCCAACTTGGAATATGGGTGGGGGAGGGGCTGGTCATGTTAGTAATCGTGTTACCACTAATGTTTGTGTATAGCCGCTTAAGGTTTACTCTTTTCCTCACTTGAAACACATAGATGGGTGCTGGATGTACCCCTGTCTCCTTGTTCTTATATGGGAGCCCTATACTAGGTTTGGATTTAGTCTGGGAAGCCTAATCTCTCCGGTAGTACTTTTACATTCAACCTTATATACACCTGCCTTGTATTTTCTGACATTTGAAAATAGACCAAGGATTTGGAGGGAAGAAACTGAAACTCATTTGACACGGAGCAGGGTAAGTTGTGGAAAGGAGAACATAATTGGGCAGAGGGGAGTGGATGACAG
This sequence comes from Rhinopithecus roxellana, assembly GCF_007565055.1. Taxonomy (NCBI): domain Eukaryota; kingdom Metazoa; phylum Chordata; class Mammalia; order Primates; family Cercopithecidae; genus Rhinopithecus; species Rhinopithecus roxellana. Next base: position 21,112,832 of record NC_044563.1, on the reverse strand, counting down.
AGGTTTCTTATTTTTGAATTGAGCCAAGAAAGCATTCCTTTAAGTGGGGCCAGTTGGCACTCCTACTGCTATTTTAGTCCAGGCTTCTCCTTCCTACTGACCAGTCAATTGTATTAAGTGTTTGATGTGAGTTTGAACTGAGGTCTCAGGAGGGGAGGGAGCGAGCGAGGGAGGGTGGTGGTGGAAACAGCTGGTGCCTTCATCGAGCTATCTCAATTACTCTTCTTTTCAGAGTGTTTGGGGGTGGGGGTTGGTGGCACAGGAATTGGATGCGTGTTAGCAGAGTCTCAGCAACTCTTATGTAGTGGGTTTGAATTCTCAGGCACTCTTAATGCTATGTGGGATGTTGGCTAGTTGGAATGTAGCTAAACCTTTCCCAGTCACATTCTTTCTTCTGCCTCCCCTCCCTGTAATTCTTTCAGTGTTGGGCCTGCTTTGGAGAGAGAGGGATGTGGGAAGTTAGACAACAGAACAGATTCATCCTTCCTACCCGTTGAGTATTCAGCTTACGTCTTGGGCCCTCCAGAGGCTTTCTTCATATCCATTCATTATTCCTTTAGTTGGGGTTTCTAAATATGTCTGCAAAGAGCCTAAATACAATTAGAACTGGGACCTCTGGTGAAGTTAAGTTGAACTGTAATTGGTTGGCTATACTTGTCTTCTTCCCTCTCTCACACCCCAGGATTACTATATTTCTGAGTCAGCACTCCTTTTCTGTCTCACCTGCTCAATTTGATGCAGAGAACTTGCCAAGCATCCTTTTGGATTAGCAGCATTGATGTGGGTGTGTTCAGTTCTCTGCCTGGGTGTGTCTTTTACAACTTTTTTTTTTAGTATCTCAGAAAACTCTCCCCTACTAAAAGCTACTATTTTTATCTGCTTTAGTATATCTACTTCACACTGTGGTACTTAATTAACTCTAATTATTTGGCCTGGGCTATGCATGAGGAAGAACTGGGTAAGAATACTAACTGTCATAACTAATTGTTCAGTATTCTTGAGAGATAAAGGGAGTTAGTCTGATTCCATGCCAAGTAAGAGATTGTTAACTTTTTTTTGTGTATGCTTCAGTGATAGAGTTTGCAATGGCTAGGCTCTGCTGCTGAAGTTCCATAGTGTTGCTAAATATTCTTTTCTATCCCACCCTAGAATGGCTATTGTGTATATTACTGCCCTACCCTTGCTACCTGGTCATACCAGATCCAGATAAGGACTAAATCCTTCTTTTTTTTTTTTTTTTTTTTAGTCACCCAGGCTGGAGTGTAGTGGCATGATCTCAGCTCACTGCAACCTCTGCCTCCTAGGCTCAAGTGATTCCCCTGCCTTAGCCACCTGGAGTAGCTGGGATTACAGGTGTACACCACCATGCCCAGCTAATTTTTTTATTTTTAGTAGAGATACGGTTTCACTATGTTGGCCAGCCTGGTCTTGAACTCCTGACCTCCAGTGGTTTGCCTGCCTCAGCCTCCCAAAGTGCTGGGATTACAACAGGCTTGAGCCACCGTGCCTGGCCAAGGACTAAATCCTTCTATGTTGTCTGTTTTAGACTTAGTTCTTTTGTATCATGTGCTGCTTTAGACGAGGGTTCGGCTCATACTACTTCTAGCAGATCTTAAGAAGATGAAAGAAATATAAGAAAAATAAAGGGAGAAGAACAGATGAGAAGTGATAGCATACTACTAGTTAGTTTCTGGTATGCCCCTCTGGTTGGAGGACTCTGCTGAGCATCATGCTATTTTTATGCAAAGGGAATTGAGCCCTTTGGGCAGAGGGTGTTGCTTCTTTGGATTTCAAGAATCTCTAGCTTATGCAGCTTAACCTCTGTCTGCAGTTTTGCTTCTGTGACTTAGGGCTAATTTCCAATGGGTTGTACAAGATAATAGAAAAGTCTATCATTTATCTCATTCTTGGAGTTAGTGGAGGACCCTTATTAGGAGAGGAGGCTTTCTTTTCTGACTAGGCTCCAAATTTGCAGCCCCTGACCCACTTCAGGAGGTTGTGAGCAGGAAAAGCTGATGTTGCTGTCTTGACCTCTTTGCTGCCAGGATTTGGCTTCTGTGTGATTCCTAGTGGTTGTCCTCTCATTCTCTAGGGAAATGGGAACTTTGCTCCCAGCACCTGATTAAACTGCCTTTTTGTAGGGTGGAGTCTGCTGCCTTTGTTTGTTCTCTGTGGAGCCTGTCTTAGTAATCAACTCTATGCTTGTAGGGAAAAAGTTTGAAAGGCTGAAAACAGAGGTGGATGATAGGGAAGGTGAAGTTCCTGAAGTAGTTCTCCAAATAGGAATATTCCATTCACCTAGGCTGGTAATCACATTGCCATAATGGGATGTGTCACATGTAGCTGAGCAGAATTAACAGCAGCAGTAGCTTTAAAATCCCTAATGCAGTGCCTCCAAAGTGAAGAAACTTGCCAAGTAGGAATTTTAAAAATTTCCCTCACCCCCTCCAAACTCTTAGATCCACACACAGTATCTTTCTGCTGATTCTTGAAGGCCTGAGCTTTGTCCTACGTAGTGTTGGCTTGGGGCAGAGAGGAGGGTTGTTTTCCCTGAACATGATAAGGGGCTGAGCAGGGCAAAGTGGGGGCTCTGGCCTGTGATTGGTAGACAGGATGCCCTGGAATGCGGTTGGCCTGAAGCCCAGAATCCAGCACTTTGTATTTGTTTGTTTCTGGGAGACTGTGGTCTGGTGCTACTGTGACAGGAAGTGAGAAAGCTGGGAGTGGGGGAACAGAGAGGGTCGATGTCTTTGTGGTTCTCCTGTGAAATCTCTTTGTCCCTGGAGAGCAGCTCTGCTGCAGAGCTCTGCCGAGAAGAGAGCAGCCTTTGTGTGTCTAATGGGTCTCTGAGCATCTAGCTACTCCGAGGGATTAGGGAGTGTGAATTCTGACTGTGGCCTTTTGCGTTTTAGCACTTGAGTTATATAAATGGCCTCGATCTCTTAGCACTGGGAAGCTTACTGAGTTTTGTGTGTGCTACTATTTTTTGTGGATCTCTAGGATTTAATTAAGAAAGGAATTCTAGAAGGAAATAGACGTTAAGGAATGTTCATTTGCTGTGTATATTGCAGGTACCTTGTTGGGTTTAAAAGCGACAGAAATGTAAAGGACCTCAGGGGCTGCTGAGGTCCTTTACATTTTAGGTCTCATCCTTCCAGTTGGCACCCTACTACATACAGATCAGAGAAACCTACCTACTTTAGTATTAAGAGTTACTAGCAATTCCCTAATGTTTGAACATGACTAGACAGTGGTTGGTAGTTTCCTGGGATTTTTCTTCCCTATGTCTAGACTGAAATAGCACCTGCAATACTCTCTCTCTTCCTTCCCTCTTTTCTCCCTTGTTTTGTGTTTTCCCTGCCTTCCATTCCAGCTGTGAAACAGGCATCTTTTCTCACTTTGTAGATTGGGTGGCTGAGTCCTTAACTTTGAGCCAAGCTGGCTGGTTCCTGAGCACACACACAAACCCGCCTTTGATTGTCCAGGAGGACAGCTGCCCTAGAGGCAGATTGCTAACATACCACTAGAACAATCCTTCTTCTCTGTTCTTATGCTGGCTAGCACAATCTTTACTGCCTCTAGTTCCTTCTGTTTCCCACCCCAGCTCTGATCTTTGCTTTTGGCTTAGTGAGATGTCACACTAAAAATGAGAGTAGGGATATTTGTGATTGGATTTTTTTTTCTTGTGGTAGGGTTGAGGGGGGTGATCAGAGAATGTGACATGTAGCCAGCTTTCTAGAGCAGGCTTGCCAGTGGTAAGGTAGGTGATTTTTACAGAGTAGTGCCTCTTTTGTTCTTAGCACCTTTCCTCCCGAGTACTAGGTCCTTATAAAAGGGGAGACAAATCTGAGGTAGACTGCAAGCTACTCTTCCCAAATTGAGTAAGGTTTTGTTCTTTAAAGTGAAGGTAAGACCCAAAAGTCTAGCTGGCTCCATTCCACCTTCTCTTGCCTCCTTCCCCTCTCCGTAAAAAAATGTTAACTTTGGGTTTACTTCTCAATTGGAACTAGAATGTCATTTTTTTTTTTTTTAATTTTTTGGAGACAGGGTCTTACTCTGTCATCCAGGCTGGAGTACAGTGGCACAATCTCGGCTGACTACAGCCTGGAACCCCCAGGCTCAAGTGATTCTCCCACCTCAGCCTCCCGAGCAACTGGAACTACAGGCACGTGCCACTACACCCGGCTAATTTTTTTGTAGAGATGGTGTCTTGCCATTTTGCCCAGGCTGGTCTCGAACTGCTGAGCTCAAGCTGTCTGCCCGCCTCAGCCTCCCAAAGTGCTGGGATTATAGGCTTGAGCCACCTCGCCTGGCCCTAAGAATGACTTTTAACCACAGGAAGCATAGAAAATTCACACTCTTTCCACTTTATCAAGAAGGAACATGGACTTGGAATAAAATAGGAGTTTCCACTACTTACTACTAGTTGATGAGCTTGGGCAAGATACTAAATACTTGTGATATATAGGCAGTATGCTTATTTGTAAAAAGAGGCCATTACCTCAGCAGGTGTTGAAAGGATTATATGATAACTTCAAGGGGAAGAGCAATAATACACAACTTTTCTTCCCCTTCAAAGTAGGATTTTCTTCTTTCAGATAAGGAGAAACATTTCCTCCTGCTCTCTGTCCTAAAGCTGAGAAAGGACCTTAACACTTCTGATTGATTTATTTATAGATTGACATGTTCTGTCTCCCTGTTGCTTGTCTCAAAAAGAAGACATACTCTAAACTTGATGAAAAGAGTGCCTTATTGGTCTTTTCAGGATTTTGAGAAATTGGGACTGTGTAAATATGGCTCAATTACATGCTTCCACCTTTTCCAAGTTATTTTCAAATGATGGGCAAAGAGGTGGGGAAATGCCATAGATTGAAAGTCAGGAAGTTTGGTGAGAAGCTGCTATTTTCTTTCTTTCTTTCCTCTTTCTTTCTTTCTTTCTTTCTTTCTTTCTTTCTTTCTTTCTTTCTTTCTTTCTTTCTTTCTTTCTTTCTTTCTTTCTTTCTTTCTTTTTCTTTCTTTCTCTCTCTCTTTCTCTCCCTTTCTTTCTCTTTCTCTTTTTCTCTTTCTCTCTCTCTTTCTCTCTTTCTTCCTTTCCTTTCTTTCTTTCCTTTCTTCCTTTCCTTTCTTTCTTTCTTTCCTCTCTTTCTTTCTTTCTTAGACGGAGTTTTCGCTCTTGTTGCCCAGGCTGGAGTGCAATGGCGGGATCTCGTCTCACTGCAACCTCCACCTCCTGGGTTCAAGCGATTCTCCTGCCTCAGCCTCCCGGGTAGCTAGGATTACAGGCACCCGCCACCACGCCAGGCTAATTTTTGTATTTTCAGTAGAGACAGGGTTTCACCATGTTGACCAGGCTAGTCACAAACTCCTGACCTGGTGATCCGCCTGCCTCAGCCTCCCAAAGTGCTGGGATTACAGGCCTGAGCCACCGCGCCCGGCTGAGAAGCTGCTATTTAAGAAAGGAATGTGAGCTCAAACACTTGGGTGACCCCTAGTAAATTCTAAGGTTAAGCTTTTCCACGAATACTTTTTTTTCCCCTAGCCTAGGGTATGGAAGGGTATAAGGTGTCTTAGTTAATTTTAGGATTTCTCTTTTATGACATGAGACCTAAACAATACCTTTGCATTTCAATTAGGTTTTTTCTTATTTTTCATAGTGTACCTAATCTTTCTCCTCTTGTAGGAAGGAGAAAGGCATTTGGCTTCTCCCCTTCCTTTAGTCTAACACCTCGCTGTTTTTTTTGCCCCTCCCTCTTATCTTTGTTTCCTTATCGGCCTCTCCCTAAAGCCCTGCTTTCTCCTTTTAAGGCTAGGTGAGGTGCCTTTGGCAAGGTTGCACAGGGATCCAGGTAAGTAACTCAGTCTCTTCTCAGGATAAGAGAAAACTCAATGTTAACTGTCCCAGTGGAGGGCCTTGGAGAGGCATGTGGATAATGGGGGAGGAGAAGGAGGCGGCCTGGCCTGAGAGATCAGGACTTGTTAGACCAGTCCTGTGTGTGCGTCATGCATGCTCCATAGAGAAGCAGGTTTTGTTTCTTTCTGTACCCTTTCAGTCCTGGGCCCCCTCACTAGCTGAGAGCCGCACCCTTCCTTGGCTTCAAAGCCAGCCCAGCACTAAGCCATTTTAGTACGTTATGGTTTAGAGGGGGTTCTCAGAATACTTGGGAGGGGTAAAGAGAAAGAGAAGAATGTTCTATTTGGTCTCAGAATTTAGGAGGTCGTGATGGTGGAGGTGAATTTTTTTTAAGTTACAGTAAAAACTTTGAATGTTGACAGGTAGCTTTGAGTAAGGATTATAAGACTAAAGGGAGTTTAAGGTACCCTGGTGATGTATAGAGGTTGTCAGCTCAAATTCCTTTTAACAAGGAGTATTAAAAAAAGTTTATATCTTTGTTTTTTAAAAAATTCTTTCTCTGACATTCCAATCAGAGAGAATGCATCACTCTTTCCTAAGAGGAGGGTGGTTTGCCCAGAGCCTTCCTTAATTCATGAGAGAGATTCCTGGTGGACACCTAGTTTTTCCTCATGAAAATAAGACTTCTTTTGTCAGCCTTTTACTCTCTTTTAAAAGAAAATCCTTAACCAAATTAAATTTAACAGTGTTTAATTGAGCAAAGAACAATTCACGAATTGGGGAGCATTCTGAGCCAGGCTCAGAGACTCCAGCGCAGTCATGTGGTAGAAGATTTATGGACAGAAAAAGGAAAGTGATGAACAAAAAATGGAAGTGAGGTATAGAAACGGCTGAATTGGTTATGGCCCGGCCGGCAGTCACTTTATTTGTTCATGGTTTGAACAGTTGGGCCCCCTTTGATTGGCCAAAACTCAGGGATTGGCACAAGAGTAGGTTACAGTCTATTTCTACCACCATTTAGGTTATAGTTCATTATGTACAGAGAAATCTTTAGGCCAAACTTAAAATATGTAAGGAGGCAACTTTAGGCTAAACTTGATTTAACACCTCTAAATGGAGAAGTTGGGCCTAGCAGGAAGCAGATCCATGAGGAAGCATAGAAACAGTGAACACTAGGAGAAGGAGAAGACCATATCCAGAATAATACAGGTTTTGTGACTTGAGTAGTGCTTAGTTGAGATTGTGAAGTGAGCACAGTCCTTTTAATCTTAATGCAAATCAGCTTAAGGGACTTGGAATTAACAGAAGGTGAGTCTTCCCAGTGAAGTGAGAAATACTAGAACTGTTCTGACTGAGCATGAAGGTGGAACATGGCGGGGCATGGTGGCTCAGCCTGTAATCCCAGCACTTTGGGTGGCTGAGGCTGGCAGATCACTTGAGGTCAGGAGTTCAAGACCAGCCTGGCCAATGTGGTGAAACTGTGTCTCTACTAAAAATACAAAAATTAACTGGGCATAGTGGCACATGCCTATAGTCCCAGCTACTTGGAAGGCTGAGGCAGGAGAATCACTTGAACCTGGGAGGTGGAGGTTGCAGTGAGCCGAGATCACAGCATTGTACCTGGGCGACAGGGCAAGACTCCATCTCAAAAAAAAAAGGTGGAACATCAAGTGAACGTAGGTGGGGTACTTCGACTTTGGACTCTGGTACAAGCACTGATAAGAAGCCATAGAAAATCTTGACAAAATATATTTCTTTGATTTAGAAACAGAATGGCAGTTTTCTTTGTTTGTGGTTGAACCGGAGTAATTTCTTCAAATTTGGGGTCAGGTGCCAGTTAAGGCAAATAAATGCCTTTTAGGTATCTGGAGGGCCCCTTTCTGGCTTGAATGTTATGTAATACAGTTCTGTAGTGTTACAGGTGCTATATTTTGTTGATTTAGTATTCTATAGTAGGAGGCTCGGTATGGTATTTATTTATTTACTTATTTATTTTTGAGACAGGGTCGCCCAGGTGGCAATGTAGTGATTGTGGCTCACTGCGGTCTGGACCTCCTAGACTCAAGCAATACTCCCACCTCAGCCTCCTGAGTAACTGGGACTACAGTGTGCACCACCACGCCCAGCTAATTTTTGTAATTTTTTTGTAGAGGCGGGTTTTCGCCATGTTGCCCAGGCCAGTCTTTAATCTCCTGGGCTCAAGTGATCTGCCCACCTTGGCCTCCCAAAGTGCTGGGATTACAGGTGTGAGCCACTGCGCCCAGCCCAATGTGCTTTTGAAAAAAGCCATTTGCAGTCCCTAGAATGGCTGGGCACAGTGGCGCATGCCAGTAATCCCTGCACTTTGGGAGGCTAAGGCGGGAGGATTGCTTGAGCCCACAAGGTACACACTGTAGTGAGCTGTGATCACACCTCTGCACTCTAGTCAGGGCGACAAGAGCGAGACCCTGTCCCCAAAAAAAAAAAAAAATTTCCTAGAATGACATGGAAGTGGAGTTTTGCCTGTCATTGTTTTTAGAGGGAGAGCGTAAATATGTGACATTCGTTTTGTTGTTGTTGTTTTTGAGACAGAGTCTCACTCTGTCGTCCAGGCTGGAGTGCAGTGGCGCAATCTCGGCTCACTGAAACCTCTGCCTCCTGAGTTCAAGGGATCCTCCTGCCTCAGCCTTCTGAGGAGCTGGGATTACAGGTGTGTGCCAACATGCCTGGCTAATTTTTTTGTATTTTAAGTAAAGATGGGGTTTCACCATGTTGACCAGGCTGGGTTTGAACTCCCAACCTCAAGTGATCCTCCCATCTTGGTCTCCTAAAGTGCTGTGATTGCAGGTATGAGCCGCGGTGCCCGGCCGTGACATTGGTTTTGATTTTATAATGAATAAATAGGAAGATAGGAGGAGAGTTGCCTTTGAGACTGGCTGCCGGAGACAAAATTATTTTTGCAAAAACCCAAAGATTGGTGAACTTCAGAGTTCGCACAGGCTGTGGTTTTATATATATTAGCTCATTAAAACTAAACCATGAAGAGTAATAGAAATGGAAGCTTACAGGGGTTATACCTTTTCCAAGGTCTCCTAGCTAGTTTTTGGAGGAGGCAGGACTTGGACTCCCAGTCTTTTGAGCCCTAATCTGGAGTTTTATTTTGTTTTTCCCTCTAAAAGTGAATAATTCCTGTAGTTTTCAGGTCTGCTGCAAATGGAAGAGGGGAGCCTGGGGAGGCTGGTTTACAAACTTCAAAAACTCTACCAACCACACCCAAGCTCTAGTTCCTGTAGTTGTAACAGTATTACTGGCTTTCTGTGCGTCAAGACATTTTTCTAAGCACTTTACATGAAATGCCTCATTTAATCTTCACAACCACCCTATGTATTTTTATTCCTCCATTTTACAGAAAAGAAAGCTGCACTTTCGAGTGGTTGATACTTTGCCCAAAGTCATATAGCTAAAAGTGATAGATCTTATACTTAAACCCAGGCAGATAACAAAGCCTATACGCTTAACCCCTTAAGAATCATAATTCCAATTTGTATTTCTTTAGCCAGTTTACAGTAGAAGAAATCATTCCAGGGACTGTGCTATTGGTAGGTGATTTTTTGTGGGGGTACTGAGTCTCGCTCTGTCACCCAGGCTGATGTGCAGTGGCATGATCTCGGCTCACTGCAACTTCCGCCTCCTGGGTTCAAGTGATTCTCCTGCCTCAGCCTCCTGTGTAGCTGGGATTACAGGTGCGCACCCCCACGCCTGGCTGATTTTTGTATTTTTAGTAGAGATGGGGTTTCACCATGTTGGTCACGCTGGTCTCAAACCCCTGACCTTGTGATCTGCTCATCTCGGCCTCCCAAAGTGCTGGGATTACAGACATGAGCCACTGTGCCCAGCTGGTAAGTGATTTTTTTTTTTTTTTTAACCTCCTATCTGGTTAGCATTGTCTAGTTGTTTGGTCCTTCTGGGTATTTGATTTAATTTAACTTACTTTGGTTTGGAGTGCTTACAGAAGAGACTGAGTTTTTATCAGCATGTATAAGGATCTTTACTATGGCTATGGATTGGATAATAGGAATCTTCTAGTGGGTGGAGCAGTATGGACTTATGGCTATAAGAGTAAACTAGGTATCTCAAAATATCTTTTTTTTTTTTTTTTTGAGACGGAGTTCGCTTTCGCCCAGCGGAGTGCAGTGGGATCTCAGCTCACTGCAGAGCCCCGGTTGCGCCATTCTTGCTCAGCCTCCGAAGTGCTAAGCGCCGCAGGTGCCCGGCTTATTAGAGAGACGGTGTAAAACCATGTAGCCGATGTCTCGATTCTCCTCGTGATCGCCCGTCTCGGCTCCCAAGGCGGATCTGCTGAGCACCCCCGGCCAGAAATCTTAAGGGGAAATAACAAGTTTCACTTTATGTCTCCTCAACCCCCTGACTTCAGGAATTCTTTTTTTTTTTTTTTTTTTTTTTTTTTGTGAGAGCAAATGTAATCTGTTTAAATCTAAGTAAGTGGTAGCTGGCTGCGGTGGCTCATGCCTGTAATCCCAGCACTATGGGAGGCTGAGGCAGGTGGATCACGAGGTCAGGAGATCCAGACCATCCTGGCTGACACAGTGAAACCCCGTCTCCACTAAAAATACAAAAAATTAGCCCAGCGTGGTGGCGTGCGCCTGTAGTCCCAGCTACTCGGGAGGCTGAGGCAGCAGAATCGCCTGAACCTGGGAGGTGGAGGTTGCAGTGAGCTGAGATTGTGCCACAGCACTCTAGCCTGGGCCACTGAGCGAGACTCTGTCTCAAAAAAAAAAAAAAAAGAAAAAATAAGTGGCAAACCTGGAAAGGTATTAGGCTGGACTTGTAATTACGACTCCTGACTGTCTGCCAAAGTCAGCTGAAGGTTTGTAGTGTAATCTTTTTGATGCATATGGCATGGAGAAGAATCTTTTTTTCCTTAAGTCTCCAAGTTATGAGACCATTTACTGTAGCCTGCCTAACAGCTTCATTCTTTCCCCGCTCATACATTCTTTTTCCTTCCATTTTTTTTTGTTTTCTCACTTATATGTAGATATTATGGGTAACTCTTGAGCCTAAAAAAAACAAAGTAGAACCCTTTTCTTTTCCTGTTTTCCTGTGATAGTTAAGAAGAAAGCTCTCAAAGGTTGTAGAGGAGAGGCTCTGGACCATCCAGCTGGTATTGACTGCACTTCTATTTGGACTGGACACCATGGCATAGAAAGAGAAACAGGCTTTGGAATGGCATAGACCTGGGTTTAAATTCAAAATTTGCTATTAACTGTGAGACCTTGGGTAGTTTCTTCACCCATGAGCCTTATTTGCAGTAAAACTTCCTTAGGGTTGTTGTAAGGATTGCCAAGATAGTAAATGTAAAACATTCAGTAATCATTAGTTTGTTTCACATTCTCTTTCTCCAAGGTGATAAATTGTTAAGGCCTCAAATACAGAATCAAGAACTTATTATGACAGATGTGTAATGATGTGATGACTTCCAAGCACTAGAGCCTTTGTCCCAGAACCACTGGTATAGGTGGGACCTCCTAGTAAATAGATTAGGAGTAGGGAAACCAGCCCATTCACCCCTTAGAACCTAGTTATGTTTTTGATCCAGTTGATTTCATCTACTAGTTCACAAAATAGTTTGAGGCTGAGACATACTGTGAAGTAATGTAATTGGAAGTGTTAAACCAACTTTTGAAACAACTTAATACCTGACATTTGTATATAATGTTGTCTCACCTGATCCTCACAACTCTGAGTTAGACTGGGCTAATTTCCTAACTCCTGGGAAGCAGCAATTTTGTTTTTCTTTTTCCCCAATTTGGTTGCTGGAAATGGGGTAAATGGATTTGGCATCTTACAAGTGAGAACATGACAGGCTTACTGCCATTGTTGGGTAGTAGTAAAGCCAGAACTGGGACCAGTCTTCTGAATTGTGTTCTATCTCATATGGCCTCTGCTTCTGCCCTCTTTCAGGCAGAATATATCCCTATGCTTTTAGACCTAGGAATCTGATCTTTTTGTTTAATTGTGCTGTCTTCTTTTCCAAATTAGAGCCAGGTGGTCAGCTTTAAGAAGATGGTGGAAGCTAATGTTTCTCCAGATACTGCTTTCTGACCTAGAACCCTGAGCATTTTTCCTATCTCCCTTCCTAACCTTCTTCACTGAATTTAAGTTGCAGGGCCATTTATGGCCATCTGTACACTTTCTCTTTGCAGCAGGGAATGTCACTGTATCCTCCATGGTAGCAGTAATTTGGGCTTTTATTAGCAAAGAAGATTATAGGGTGGATGCTGCTGGAGTGGTAATTGCACTTCAGACCCTGTTGAAATTCAGTAACTGGAAGAGTCTCTTTTTGAGCTCAGAGTCCTCTTGGTGTGGAAGGTTCATAGGTCATTGTACATAGTGGATAAGGGCAAGTACTTAAGAAATGGAGATGAAAGGGGAGCACTTTTGTTTTTTGTTTTGTTTTTTTAATAAGGGTGCTTATTCAAGAAAGACCTTTGGGTGGCCTAATGGAATGTAGGTTGGGAATATGAGAAAGTGGCAATGGGTTTTAGACTGAAAGGAAGAAGAGTTGATAAGTGATTATGGGAACTCCAAGCTGGCGTAGGAGGAATTTAGGGAAGGGCGACCACGTTCTTTAAACTTAGGGACTGGATTGATTCAGGAGTTTATTGGGTACTTATTAATCAGTTCCTTTGGGTACTCTTGCTTGCTGACTTCTGCATACACTCTAAGGCAAACAGGACCAAGCATTTGTGCTTGGTGGGGCTCTGGGGAGCGTGGGAAAGGGAACTGAAGCAAAAGGCTCAGCCTAGGCTAGTTCCCACATGTCTTCCCCACACAACTTTTGCATTGGTTTCTCAATGTCTTTGTGGGCATGCTGGGACTGGGCTTTGAGGTTTCTGCCTTACGGGTGGGAAGGGAGGGGGAAGGGCATTCCAACAGCAGTTTTTTTCTTTTTCCCCAATTTGGTTGCTGGAAACAGGGTAAATGGATTTTTATGCATATTATAACCTGTTCTGGTTATATATGGAAATACAAGTAGAGGAACTCACACGACAGTAGAATCCAGGTTTTAATGAAAGTAACATCCAAGGCCTAGGTATCTGAACACAGCAAGGTCTAAAGGGCACTTGTCTGTCACATTAAGCAATTCCAAGTCATATTTTAAATTACTTCCTTTCATTCCTTATGTTGCCCCTTGCTCTTCTTGTTTCTATGTATTGGGTATATTTTATTTTTCTCTCATTCCCATTTTTCCTTCAAATATTTCTGCAGCTCTCTCCTTCCTGCTTCCTCCTTGCTGTGGTGGCTGGGATGCTTCTTCCATGATTTTTTGAATCTAGACTGGGCTGTTCTCTGTGTTAAACCAATCAGTTGCGACCTTCTCTTAACAGGTGTGTATGGAAATATGTTTATTAAGAATGAAAAATATTTTTAAGAAATAGGTATTTTTATTTCTCTCATGTCATAGCAGAAAGAAATCTTTTTAAATACCTTTTATCTTTATGGGTTGGTGAGAGGGTGGGAATTGGGGAGAATATTTATTTCAAAACCTGTCTTTCAACATTGTATATTTTGGACTGGCATAAAGTCTCTCATAGCTATAAGAGAGAAAAAAACCCATTGAGTCCAACAGAGTATCACTAATGCCTGTTAAACCTCCTGTTTATATAATGGTATGGAGAACTCTTCATTTCTATATAACTATATTTTATTGTATAGATAGCACACATAGACCCTTAGATACTTGGATATTTATCCTGAGTTGGAACAAATAAAAGGGTAAAATATAGTCTATTTAGAACAAGGGTGCCCAATCTTTTGGCTTCCCTGGGCTACACTGAAAGAAGAATTGTCTTGGGCCATACATAATGTACACTAAGAATAGCCAATGAGCTAAAAAAAAAATCTCATAATGTTTTAAGAAAGTTTGCAAATTTGTATTGGGCCGCATTCAAAGCTGTCCTGGGCTGCGTGTGTCCCGCAGGCTGTGGGTTGGACAAGCTTGAGTTAGAGCTTTCTGCAGGATTACAGAAATGTAGGAACTTCAGCCATTGACTTGTGGAGGTTAGGATATGAACTACTGTGAGGTGCACTTTCAGAGGTTGAGGCTAATACTTCTTTTCCTACTTCCCAAGGAGGTGAAGTTTCCTTAAACTTCAGTGCTTTTTTACAGAGTTTTTTGTGGTTCTATTACTCTGTTGTCTCCATTAGTCAAGGAACACGTTTTGCCATCAATATTATATTTAACAAACTATAGTAGTATGGTTTTGGAAAATAGAAAGGCCCTTTTATGAATGTATTATTATATTTTTGGAGGCAGAGTCTTGCTCTGTTGCCCAGCCTAGAGTGCAGTGGTGCCATCTTGACTCACTGCAACCTCCGTCTCCTGGGTTCACGCAATTCTCATGCCTCAGCTGGGATTACAGGTGCCTACCCCCATGCCTGGCTAATTTTTGTTTTTTTTAGTAGAGATAAGGTTTCCCCATGTTGGCCAGGCTGGTCTTGACCAAGTGAACCTGACCTCAAGTGATCTACCCACCTTGGCCTCTTAAAGTGCTGGGATTACAGGTGTGAGCCACTGCACCCAGCCTACTTTGATTTCTTTTTTTTTTTTTTCCCCCGAGACGGAGTCTTGCACTGTGTTCCTGGCTGGAGTGCAATGGTGCAATCTTGGCTCACTGCAACCTCTGTCTCCCGGATTCACACTATTCTCCTGTCTCAGTCTCCCGAGTTGATGGGATTATAGGCGTACACTGCACCCGGCCAAATTTTTTTTTTTTTTTTTTTTTTTTGAGACAGAGTCTTGCTCTGTCACCCAGGCTGGAGTGTAGTAGCGCGATCTCAGCTCACTGTAAGTTCCACCTCCCGGGTTCATGCCATTCTCCTGTCTCAGCCTCCCAAGTAGCTGGGACTACAGGCTCCCGCCACCACGCCTGGCTAATTTTTTGTATTTTTAGTAGAGACAGGGTTTCACCGTGTTAACCAGGATGGTCTCGATCTACTGACCTCGTGATCCACCCGCCTCGGCCTCCCAAAGTGCTGGGATTATAGGCATAAGCCACCGTGCCCGGCCTTTTTTTGTATTTTTTCAGTAGAGACGGGTTTCACTATGTTGGCCAGACTGGTCTCGAACTTCTGACCTTGTGATCCGCCTGCCTCGGCTTCCCAAAGTGCTGGGATTACAGGCGTGAGCCACAGTGCCTGGCCTTTTCATTTCTTAATTGGCATTTTAGTTTAGCATAGTAATTTTTTTTTAAATTTGCTGCCACTTCAGCAGTTTTAGTGTTAGATGTGGGAGAGTTTAAGTAAGATCTGTATTGCCCTGTTATCTCTAAACGTGGCTTGTCCCTGCAGGATAGTGAATGCTTGTCTGTACCATGGAGTTACACATTTCACTGAGTTGATACCAGCAGATTTTTTTCAGGGAAAAATAATCCAATCACATAACTACAGCACATTCTCCCTCTCCTAAGTGTAGAGACTTAGATTTAATTGCACCGTTCTTTTCAGTAGTTATTTCTGGTGGGAGGTTCAAGAGAGCATAGTGGGCAGAGGATTCCGCTTGAACAGACACTGGTGATGGGCTCCCAGGCTTGGTGGTGGCTTGCTTTCTGCACTGCAGTAAAACCACAAGAGGGCATCTTTGGCTCTGGGATTAATAATTCATCTGTCTTCTCTGACCTGTGACCTTTTCTCTCCTTTCTCTTACCCTTTCCCGGTAGTGTGAAGTGAGGGGGTCTCTCTCCCTCCTTCTCCTTCCTCTGTGATTCACCTTCCCTTTTACCCTGCCCTGCGGCGGCTCCGCCCCTTACCTTCATGGACGACTCAGAGGTGGAGTCGACCGCCAGCATCTTGGCCTCTGTGAAGGAACAAGAGGCCCAGTTTGAGAAGCTGACCCGGGCGCTGGAGGAGGAACGGCGCCACGTCTCGGCGCAGCTGGAACGCGTCCGGGTCTCACCACAAGATGCCAACCCACTCATGGCCAACGGCACACTCACCCGCCGGCATCAGGTAACCCCTCTCTCCATCAGATGTGCAGGTAGGACTTTGACATGATCACAGAGAGGCTATGATCCTTTCTGGGAAGCTACTCTCCTTTTGGTGATGGGCTATCTAGTGCCCGTTCTTCCAGGGATTTAAGACAAGGAATATTGCTGCTGGACTGAGTTGGGTGGAGTTACTATCTCTAGAAGCATCCATCTGACTTCCTGTTTTGCCGGAGTAGGTTTTTTGGGATGGGCTACAATTCAAGTAATGGTAGATAGTGTAGTTTGCAGCTGTACTCAAGTTACTTTTCTGAATTTTTTTTCCTTGGTATCAAAAAATCAGGAAAGTAAATGCCCGCGTAGTGGTTGGGCATCTTGTGCGCTCAGCTCTAGTTCAGTCTCCCTGAGGGAACAGTCTGTACCCAGGTGTGGCAGTATCCATAAATTGTGTACTCCTGCTCTATATTGTCCTTGTGTGCTCTTTTTGTTGGCTATGTAAATCATGTGTTGGAGGAAGGGGTCATTGTTCATTCTGTTGGTTAGAGTTGGAGAGGGAGCATCATGCTGCTGTTTAACCCAAATAACCACAGGAGCCAGTGGTCTCTGGGTTGGCTGACTCTGTGATGTGACTTGGGAGAGCTGGTGTTAGAAATAAGAAGTATCTTATGTTTCCTCTGGTTTTTCTAGTCTGACTTTGCTGTGATGTAATCTGTCTGAGGTTTTGTCTGTCTTCCTGTGTGTGTGTGTGTGCATGTGTGTGTGTGGTAGGCATTGCCTGATAGATTGCATCTTACGAGAGATTTCTGGGTGGGAACCAGAACAGTGCTCATGCCCTTACAGCCCTTTTCATTGAGTAATTATTTATTTATTTATTTATTTATTTATTTATTTATTTATTTATGACAGAATCTCGCTCTGTCTCCAGGCTGGAGTGCAGTGGCGCAATCTTGGCTCACTGCATCCTCCGCCTCCCGGGTTCAAGCGTTTCTCCTCCCTCAACCTCCCGAGTAGCTGGGACTACAGGTGCATGCCACCACACCCAGCCAATTTTTGTATTTTTAGTAGAAATGGCGTTTCACCATGTTGGCCAGGATGGTCTCGATCTCTTGACCTTGTGATCCGCCCGCCTTGGCCTCCCAAAGTGCTGGGATTACAGGCGTGAGCTACCGCACTGGCCGAGTAATTTTTTTTTTTTTTTTTGAGATAGAGAAAGTCCCTCATACTGAGGAACCTTGCAAAAAGAACAGAATTCCAATTGGAGGATCAAGGAGTCTGAGGGAGGCAGCATGCTTGCAGTGTTCCTGGGATTTTTACAGGAACTACAATAGAAAGTTAGGTATGAAATTATATTGAAAGAGGAAAGCAGGACTGCTTAGGTTTGGAGGTCATGGGGAATTCCAGGATTCAGTATGTGGTTTCTCTCTTATTTTTAACTTCTGCTTAGCAGTAAAACCACACCCTTCCTTCTTCCTGAAAGTAATGTTTAACTTCCTCTCCCTGCAGCATTACACTCTATGTAATGGGAGTGGGGTGGAGGAAGAGTCTCCCAAAGTGGTTGGATCTCACTGTTCTACTGGAAGAGGAGCAGGCAAATACATTTTTATGTGGTATAAAGATTATTTCCTGCTGCTTAAGACAGAGCAACTTCTGGATGACATTTTGGAATGTATTCTGTGGCTCTAATAATTGTTGGTAAAGATGTTGAGCCTTCTCTTTTCTTGAGAGGAGTAGGGGTGCTTGTTTTTATACTTGGAAAGGGAGACTCGTATCTCTTGCTTTTTTCTTTAATTAAATTTCTATTTTTTACATTAGGACATGATAGCCATCTTGCTTCTTTCTTTAAAAAGCTGCCGGGAATGGGAGTTTCCAGTGGTAGTACTGCATGAAGATTCATGAGACTGTAAAGCTCTTTGGAAACTCCCCAACTTAGCCCTTCCAACTTTCCGTACATTTTTATGGCTTTCCAAAAAGGTTGCATGTAGGGGAAATTATCTAGGTCTGTGCTGTTTATTCAGCATATAGTTTTTGAGCACCTGTTATGTGCAGGCACTGCTCAAGGCACTAGGGAATATATCACTAAACTAATCCCAAAAACCCTCTGCCCTCATGGAGCTTACATTCTTATGTTCCAGAGACCCTGTCTGCCAGAGTTCCAGGCCTGATTTTCAATTTTGAGGAAAGTGCTAAGACTAAAGAGTGATATGGTTCTTTTATGAGTACTGACACAAGGACTCCAGGCCACACATATCTTCTTGAAAGCCCTCTTCCTGTTTGAAAAAAAGATCATTTGTGTTTGGTAGAGCAAAAGAAGGCCACAAAATGAATTGTCTTCTTGTGAACTGTGTTTCTTTCAGAACGGCCGGTTTGTGGGCGATGCTGACCTTGAGAGACAGAAATTTTCAGATTTGAAACTCAACGGACCCCAGGTAATTCTTTGGCTCAAGACGTGAGTTGCTTCATTCATATTTTCTTATTTCCCCAGCCTATAAGAGCATATTTGTGTCTTGTAAAGTGCCTGGCACATTGTACACACTCGTCAATTAGTTTCTTTCATTTATGAAAACAAAGAAGTGGAGCTCCAAAGTATATATGTAGTTTTGTTTTGAAGTGAATTTTAATGACCATTGATCTTTATGACTATTCCTTTTCCCCACTGCCACCCCATTTGATCCCTAAGTACTGCGTTTCTTTTCTAGAGCCAGTAGGCTTCTACTCTGCAGCAGAAAACGCTACCTAAAATCTGGCTGGTCTTGAGCCTTTTAGATAGTGTCTGAAGAGTAACATAAAGCCAGTCAAAAGATGGCTCTTACTGGGATTTTCAGGTTTGTCTTAAAAGTTCTTTATTTTTGGCCAGCTATGTTGGCTTACGCCTGTAATCCCAGCACTTTGGGAGGCTGAGGTGGGCAGATCACCTCAGGTCAGGAGTTCAAGACCAACCTGACCAACATAGAGAAACCCCATCTCTACTGAAAATACAAAATTAGCCGGGCGTGGTAGCACACGCCTGTAATCCCAGCTACTCGGGAGGCTGAGGCAGGAGAATTGCTTGAAGCCAGGAGGTGGAGATTGTGGTGAGCTGAGATCATGCCATTGTACTCCATCCTGGGCAACAAGAGCAAAACTCCATCTCAAAAAAAAAAAAGTTCTTTATTTTAGGCTGGGCGTGGCATCTCATGCCTGTAATTCCAGCACTTTGGGAGGCCAAGGCAGAGCAAAACTCCATCTCAAAAAAAAAAAAAAAAAAAGTTCTTTATTTTGGCCAGGCATGGTCTGCTCATTCCTGTAATTCCAGCACTTTGGGAGGCTGAGGCTGGAGGATTGCTTGAGCCCAGGAGTTCAAGACCAGCCTGGGCAACATAGTGAGACCCTGTCTCTGTAAAAAAAAATAAAATTAGCCAGGCATGGTGGCATGAGCCTGTAGTTCTAGCTACTCAGGAGGCTGAAATGGTAAGATTGCTTGAGCCTGGGAGGTTGGGGCTCCAGTGAGCTATGATCATGCCACTGCACTCGAGCTTGTGTGACAGAGTGAGACCCTATCTCAAATAAATAAATAAAAGTTATTTATTTATTGGGTGAGCTGCTCTTTTGAGGGGTCACTCAGATATAGATGAAACTGCAGTTAACACAGTTCCTGTTCACTTAGATGACCACAGCTGGGAAGTTAAATCTACTGTCTGTCACTTGGATGTTGATGTGGCTATAGTTAACTCAGTTCATGTTTGTTAAATGACTACAACTGGGAAATTATGTCTGCTGTCCTTTTGTATAAGTTCAAAAGATGACGGCCACCCATCTAAAAATCCTGAGGCCTATAGAAGATGCATGAGGAGTCCCTGTTTCTAGGGTCACTACTTAACGCTTCTTATTAGGATGGCTTGTTAATACATAGTGCTTAATAGTAGTTTCTTCTCTTTTCTCTTTTGCATATAGGATCACAGTCACCTTCTATATAGCACCATCCCCAGGATGCAGGAGCCGGGGCAGATTGTGGAGACCTACACGGAGGAGGATCCTGAGGGAGCCATGTCTGTAGTCTCTGTGGAGACCTCAGATGATGGGACCACTCGGCGCACAGAGACCACGGTAAACCAAGACGTGTGTAAGATCCGGAAGTGATAAGAGGTCTTTTATTCTCTATTAGGGGAGGGGTTAAGCACTTAATTAAAATGGAGGACTGATAACGCCATTATTGATCTGATTGCATACAGTGATCTCTGGCCATATAGAAAGGATGAAGAGATATGGGAAAATCTAATGGCATAGGGAAGAGAGAGGTATATATAGTAGCTTCCCTTATAGGCATAGTTACTGTCAGGGCAATTTTCCTACTTGGGGACTTCCTACAGGATGGAAAGAAAGATAGATGGTAGGCCTTAAGGCATTTCTAGGTAAAGTGTCCTAGGGATGTAAAGGTTTGTTTCTTTTAGAGTGGTATAGAATTTAATTGTTCATGGCTAGGCGCGGTGGCTCATGCCTGTAATCCTAGCACTGTGGGAGGTGGAGGTGGGCGGATCATAAGGTCAGAAGTTCGAGACCAGTCTGGACAACATAGTGAAACCCCGTCTTTACTAAAAACACAAAAAATTAGCCAAGTGTGTTGGTGTGTGCCTGTAATACCAGCTACTCGGGAGGCTGAGGTAGAATCACGTGAACCCGGGAGGCGGAGATTTTAGTGAGCTGAGAGCACACCATTGCACTACAGCCAGGGCGACAGTGCAAGACTCCGTCTCCAAAAAAAAAAAAAAAAAAAAAAAAAGAATTTAATTGCTCACTTTCTTAATCAGTTTTTCTTTTTCTTGTTTCCTACTTGCAGGTCAAGAAAGTAGTGAAGACTGTGACAACACGGACAGTACAGCCAGTCGCTATGGGACCAGACGGGTTGCCTGTGGATGCTTCATCAGTTTCTAACAACTATATCCAGACTTTGGGTCGTGACTTCCGCAAGAATGGCAATGGGGGACCTGGTCCCTATGTGGGGCAAGCCGGCACTGCTACCCTTCCTAGGAACTTCCACTACCCTCCTGATGGTTATAGCCGCCACTATGAAGATGGTTATCCAGGTGGCAGTGATAACTATGGCAGTCTGTCCCGGGTGACCCGCATTGAGGAGCGGTATAGGCCCAGCATGGAAGGCTACCGGGCACCTAGTAGACAGGATGTGTATGGGCCCCAACCCCAGGTTCGGGTAGGTGGGAGCAGCGTGGATCTGCATCGCTTTCATCCAGAGCCTTATGGGCTAGAGGATGACCAGCGTAGTATGGGCTATGATGACCTGGATTATGGTATGATGTCTGATTATGGCACTGCCCGTCGGACTGGGACACCCTCTGACCCTCGTCGGCGCCTCAGGTAGGCAGGAATAGGGAAGAGAAAAGGGTCTTTCCAAAACCAGGGGTAAGGGGTAGCTTTTCCTTCAACTTCTACGAGCTTTTTGGGATCAGAGATACTTGTGGCCTCCTCCCCTCTGCTTTTTTTTGGGGTGAAAGGCTACCCCGTTTTTCCCTTTTCTGACTTGGCTTAGTATTGACTTGCTATATATATAAAATATAAATGTGTATATATATAATATAAATATATATATAATTTTTTAAATGAAAATAATATATTCTAATTTTATTTTTTAGGGACAGAGTCTTGCTTTTTCACCCAGGCTGGAGTGCAGTGGTGCCATCTTGGTTCACCTGCTACCTCCACTTCCTGGGTTCAAGTGTTTCTCGTGTCTCAGTCTCCCTAGTTGCTGGGACTACAGGCAAGCACCATCACGCCCGGCTAATTTTTATATTTTTAATAGAGATGCGGTTTCACCCTGTTGGCCAGGCTGGTCTCAAACTCCTGACCTCGGTGATCCACCCGCCTTGGCCTCCAAAAGTGCTGGGATTACAGGCATGAGCCACCATGCCTGGTCCACAATTTGAATATATGGGCCAGGCACGGTGGCTCATGCCTGTAATCCCAGCGCTTTTGGAGACCTAGGTAGGTGGATCACCTGAGGTCTCGAGTTCGAGACCAGCCTGACCAACATGGAGAAATCCCGTCTTTACTAAAAATACAAAATTAGCTGGGCATGGTGACACATGCCTGCAATCCCAACTACTCGGGAGGCTGAGGCAGGAAAATCATGTGAACCCGGGAGGCGGAGGTTGTGGTGAGCCAAGATCGTGCCATTGCACTCCAGCCTGGGCAACAAGAGCGAAACTCCATCTCAAAAAATAAAAAAACGAAAACAACTTGTGATTTTTATTAGTCTATGTCCTGAAGACTGAATTTTGCTTCTGCTTCTATGCTGAAGTTTTTACTGTTTCTGGCTAAGATGTGACCCCCTTTTGGTGTTAGGCAGAGGATTCTGATGTCTGGGGCCATGGAATTCTTGCTCACTTCTTCTTGGGAATTTCTTTAGCTTCTGGTTTGGTATTAAGAACAGAGTCGGTCGGGCATGGTGGTTCACACCTGTAATCCCAGCACTTTGGGAGGCTGAGGCGGGCAGATCACGATATCAGGAGATCGAGATCATCCTGGCTAACACAGTGAAACCCTGTCTCTACTAAAAATACAAAAATTAGCCGGGTGTGGTGGCTCGTGCCTGTAGTCCCAGCTACTCAGGAGGCTGAGGCAGGAGAATCACTTGAACCCAGGAGGCAGAGGCTACAGTGAGCCAAGATGCCGCCACTGCACTCCAGCCTGGGCAACAGAGTGAGACTGTCTCAAAACAAAACAAAACAAAATTGAAGGTTTTAGGAATACAGGACCAAAAGAGACAGTTAAGGATATATATAAGAACTTTCTTGTGTTTTTAATCCCAAAGTTAAAAACAAACTTTGACCTCACAAGGGCCTTGACATTCTGTGCTTAGGGTCTTATTATTTGATTGTAAAGTGAAATTGTGGTGGCATCCTTGGGTGGGGGTTGGGGGGTACATTAGCAACACTCTGAAAGGTCACTAAGCAGCTGCCTACTCTGACTTTACTACTTGTCCCTGGAGATTTATTTGGTGATGTGAAAAAAGGAGTGATTGATGTTTGGACTGGTATGTGGTTTGCCTTGTTGCCTTGAGAGAATGCTTTAGAATGGGGTCGACAGACCCCTGAAAAGGACCATGTAGAACTATTTTAGGCTTTGCAGGCCATGTATCATCTTTGTCATATGTTGTTGTCCTTTTTTTCAAACAATCTTTTAAAAATATAAAAAGCAAGGCCGGGCGCGGTGGCTCAATCCTGTAATCCCAGCACTTTGGGAGGCCGAGACGGGCGGATCGAACACGGTGAAACCCCGTCTCTACTAAAAATACAAAAAACTAGCCAGGCGCGGTGGCGGGCGCCTGTAGTCCCAGCTACTCGGAGGCTGAGGCAGGAGAATGGCGGGAACCCGGGAGGCGGAGCTTGCAGTGAGCCGAGATCGCGCCACTGCACTCCAGCCTGGGTGACAGAGCGAGACTCCGCCTCAAAGAAAAAAAAAAAAAAAAAAAAAAAAAATATATATATATATATATATAAAGCATTCTGGGGGTGTACAAAAACAGGTTTGGCCCATGGATTGCCAATGCTGCTTCAGAATAAATTAGAAACAGTGTTTTCCACGCAAAGAGAAATGATAAGAAACAAGGGATGATTTATGGTTGTATTGATGGTAAGGATATCCTAGCAGCTGTTGCTGAATTTCTCTATATGGGGTCATGACCTTTTAAAGCAAATGCCTTGGTGCTAATTTTCCTCATATATTAGGTAGCTTTGGTTAAGAGTGAACAGGGCTGGGCCTAGGGGTAGAGGCCCCATTATCTAAGACTGAGTCACTCACCTTTCAGGTATCTTGGATAGCTAATCCAACTCCCATGTTAGTCATTTTTATTCCTCCAGGAGCACCAGACCTCGGCTGGTGCAACCTAGAACAGTGGTAGATAACAGCCATCATTGAAGCAGTCTGTCCAGGGTGTTGGCTCTACTGCAAGTCTGCTTTTTCTGACTTCCTCATTAGTAAAGAGTGATTGGACCCAGATGGGTGTGGGTGGCCAGGTCATTCTCTGCCGTCCCTAATTGTGCTAGTTCACATAGAGTTTTGGGCCGTTCTTGGTTGGGTTTGTTCCAGGGTAGCAATGGACTTGGAAACCTGCTTGACTAGCAAGAATATTTGCCGCTTCCCGTTCTAGGCTAGAAGAGTAATACAAGGTCAAACTTAAACAGTGAGGCAGTGATTAGTGGAAAAAGCACTGAACCCTGAGACCTTGGTTCTAGTTGTGCCTTTGCCACTAGCTAAGTAGCCTCAAGCAAGTCATTTGGTCTTCTTGGGCACAGCTTTGTTACTTGTAAAACAGAGGAAAGAATGTCCAATCCACTGCCTCTATATAGAAAAAGATATAAGATAGAGTTATTTGGAAATTTTGGTTATGGTAATTGTTCTTATAATTCTGTATATTAATAATAGAGGTTAAACATGTTCAATACGGAACCTGAAAAACCCAGAGAAGCATACCACCTATTGATAAAGAACCACTGTTAACATTTTCTTGCATATCCTTTGAGGTTTTTTTATTGTACATGTAACTGTATCCTATTTTCCCTCTACAAAAATGGAATCTTAACATACTGCTCAATAGCCTACTTTTAAAACTTAGCTATCTAAGCTATTCATTTTGTTTCTGTGTTTGTTTGTTTTTTGAGATGGAGCCTTGCTCTGTTGCCCAGGCTGGAGTGCAGTGCAACCTCCACCTCCTGGGTTCAAGTGATTCTCCTGCCTTAGCCTCCCAAGTAGCTGGGATTACAGGTGCCTACCACCACGCCCAGCTAATTTTTATATTTTTAGTAGAGATAGGGTTTTGCCATGTTGGCTATGCTGGTCTTGAACTTCTGACCTCAGGTAATCCGCCCACCTCAGCCTCCCAAAGTGCTGGGATTACAGATGTGAGCCACCACGCCTGGTCCTGTTTCCGTGTTATTTTAAGACCATCTTGGTCATGTTTTACTAAATGCTTTGTCTATCTGAATCACTGTTGCATAGTTGATGTTGATACCTGTGAGGCAGCTCTTCTGCTCAGGGCAACCTTGAGTATTTGGTGACAGTGGGAGTGGTTTTGTAGAACAAACAACGGCTTATTTGGAGAGCTCCACACAATAGATTCTCCTCTCCTGTGGGAGCCAGAAAGAGATGAGCTCACAGATAATGGGTTTCTTTCTTCCTGGTAGTTATGAATAAATAATAGTGTGACAGACTCACCCTCTAGTGGTTGTTGGTAGTACTGAAACAGGAAGAATTGTCTCCTGGTTTGATTTTTCTTACTTTCAATTGCTTTCTCTGTTCCTAGTGGCTGGGCTTCCCAAATGTGATGTTGGTGAATAGGCTCCATTTTGAAAGAACTGGAGGTATTGTCTTTAGAAATTGGAGGATGGAATCTTACCGCTAACACATTTGTTGAGTAGCAGACATGACCTTGGGATGACTGTGAAAATTACTTTTCAAATTTATACTTCATCAGTACCAAACCCAGATCCTCCTATAATGTAGCAGGAAGCCCTTTATTAGTTTTTCTCTATCAATCCATCTTTTATAATTTCCAAAATAGGATAAGGAGAAGCTTAAATATGAAATGTATTTAAAGGTCTTAACCCACCAGTTGTTTCCTGTGTATAAATGCCTAATTTCCTGTTTGGTTAAGGAACTGTTCTCAGACTTCTGTGGCATTGAGTCAGTTACTTTGGTTAATTCTGCTTTTTGAGAGTTTATCCTGATCTCTACCTAGAAAAGTTAATAGCTGTCAGGTATCATTCAAATAAATGATAAGTAATAAGGATTTGGTTCTTTCTTTTTGATTAGCCTCTCCTGAATGCTTGTTACTTTCTAAGCCTGCAGACTTCAAAGAAAAAAGTGTAGTTTTAATTAAATTGTAGGTGTCTTTAAGATTATTACCTTTTATTTTTCCTAACCCATTGAGGAAAATTGGTCAGTATATTATTCATGCAAAGGAGAGAGAAGATGAGCACACTGAAACTCCATTTAATCCTGCTTTGCAGTTGAGGGTAATGGGAATGTCCAGGAAGCTAGCCATAATGACTTGATGTATTCTCTTGGTTATTCCGAAACTTCTCAGGAGCTACGAAGACATGATTGGTGAGGAGGTGCCATCGGATCAATACTATTGGGCTCCTTTGGCCCAGCATGAGCGAGGAAGTTTAGCAAGCTTGGATAGCCTGCGCAAAGGAGGGCCCCCACCTCCTAACTGGAGACAGCCAGAGCTGCCAGAGGTGATCGCCATGCTTGGATTCCGCTTGGATGCTGTCAAGTCCAATGCAGCTGCATACCTGCAACACTTATGCTACCGCAATGACAAGGTGAAGACTGACGTGCGGAAGCTCAAGGGCATCCCAGTACTGGTGGGATTGTTAGACCATCCCAAAAAGGAAGTGCACCTTGGAGCCTGTGGAGCTCTCAAGAATATCTCTTTTGGACGTGACCAGGATAACAAGATTGCCATAAAAAACTGTGATGGTGTGCCTGCCCTTGTGCGATTGCTCCGAAAGGCTCGTGATATGGACCTTACTGAAGTCATTACTGGTGAGTTCTAGGCCTAAGGAAAATTGCTAAGTCACTGTTACTCTCTAGTGATGTTAAGAACTAGAGGGATTTCCAGACCTTTTACTTTTGATGGAAGGTTGTGAACTGGTGGCCTTGGGTCAAATCCATCTCACAGATTTGTTTGGATCACACAGCATTTTTGAAATTTTAAAGAACTGGTTGCTGATGTTTAAAATTCAGAAGATTTCACTTAAAATTCCAGATTCTTGGCTTCTATTAAAAATGTGGAAAAGTTGTTAACAATGGATCTCTTTTCTTTCCTAGCAGTATTTGGTCTGAACTGATTGGAGCATGTGTTCTCTAATTTACACTAATCTCCAACACATTCTATTATCTGACCAACTACAGCCGTTTAGGATGTTGTTTCCCAAACATGGAGCTGTCAACTGCTATTTTTTCACATGCTTGTAATTTCTTTTAAATATCTTCCTCTCTTGACTCACCTGCTTGGCCCATATAGACATTTAAGCCTGTGGTCCTTGCTTTATTTAGAACAGTAGTTTTTCAGATTGTGGGTTGTGATCTATTTGTGTGATCCATTAGTGAATAAAACACAATTTTGTGGAGCATAATCAGCATTCCAAGGGAAAGGAATAAAGAAAAAGTAATATAGACCATTGCTTCTCAGTTGTGGGCCATTTTGCCTGCCCTGCCCTGAGGACATTCGGACATTTGTAGTGTTGGAGATATTTTTGGTTGTTATAACTTAGAACAGGAGAGAGGGAGTGCTACTGGCATCTGGTGAGTAAAGGCTAGGTATACTGCTAAACATCCAGCAATAGACAAGACAGCTCCTCATAGCAAAGAATTATCTGGCTCAAAATGTCAGTGGTGCTGAGGTTGAAAAACTCTGGTATAGATAGATCAGAGAGCATTGTTTATCGTTAAATATTGCTTTACAAAACCTTATTTCATGATCTGTATGTTTATTATGAGCTGTAATGTAGAACATGTTTCTTGCTGAGGTTCGCAAACAAAACTTGAATATTACTACAAGGTATTTGGTCACTGGGGAAGACTGAGAAATGATATAATAGGGGATTCTCTTTGATGTTCTTCAGACATGTTGTCTTGAATGCTCAAGAGCCATCTGATGAGTTGTCTCTTCCAGGAACCCTGTGGAATCTTTCATCCCATGACTCCATCAAAATGGAGATTGTGGACCATGCACTGCATGCCTTGACAGATGAAGTGATCATTCCTCATTCTGGTTGGGAGCGGGAACCTAATGAAGACTGTAAGCCACGCCATATTGAGTGGGAATCGGTGCTCACCAACACAGCTGGCTGCCTTAGGTAACGATAGGGGCTTTGAGAATATGAAGGTGAATTTTTGAGGACTGACTTAAATTTCCTTAAAAAACAATTAAAATTCTTTAGCCTATTCTTTAGCCTCCATTCCTATCTGTATTGCATACTGTAACTCCAACCTGTCTTTCTACCTTTGTTGCTATTCTCTTACGTATACCACATGTACCTGTATCAGTTTTCTTGCTGTTCCCCACACATCCTCTTCACTTTTATGCCTCTTTGACTTTGTTCATCTGCTTTGGTAAGCTTTTGTTCAGCATCTACCACATGTAAGGTGGTCTAGTCCTGGACTTGTCTATGTCCTTGCCCTAGTTATCTGTATTTCAAGTCAGGCTGTGAAAAATGCAGCAAAAGGGGTACAGAGCACTAGGAGGTTAGGGCATGGGTGAGGAAGGTCTGTTCTTTCCGTGAATGCCTTTCTCTTCTTATTTATCTTTTTGTGGTTAAACTCAAGTGCCTTTATTTTATTAAAGTTTTCCTGAATTATTTTTATATCCTATACATGCTGCTCTATAATCTTTCTCTCTTTGGAATACACCTCTGTGCTCTGTTCTACATATGTATTATACTTCCATACAAGAAGTGTATATTCCATCTTGAATTACTGCATCTGGTATGTATCATTAACCCCTACCCCACAGTGATATAAACATTCAGAAGGCGGGGACTGTTAATCAACTTTCTCTGAACTGCAGTACCTTGCTTATGATAGGTATTCACTATTATAGTGAGTAGAAAAAAATATTCAGGAATCTTGTAGGTGTTGAGGGATATTTAAGGGAGGTGGATTTGAGTCATCTTGAAGCTTCTGGTTTCCCCTCAGGAATGTAAGCTCAGAGAGGAGTGAAGCTCGCCGGAAACTTCGGGAATGTGATGGTTTAGTTGATGCCCTCATTTTCATTGTTCAGGCTGAGATTGGGCAGAAGGATTCAGACAGCAAGGTAAGTGCTTGTCTTACCTTTAATGACCGAGTGAATTCCATTCACCACAACTATGAAGTATCTGTAGGTCAGAGACCTATTATCTCAGGCTTTCAAGTAATGTTAACTATTTTTACTGGCCCCTACCCCTTGTTTTTGAGACAGAGTCTTACTCTGTTGCCCAGGCTGGGGTACAGTGATGTGATCTCAGCTCACTGCAACCTCCGCTTCCTGGGTTCAAGTGATTCTCGTGCCTCAGCCTCCCAAGTAGATGGGATTATAGGCACCCACCACCACGCGCTGCTAATTTTTGTATTTTTAGTACATTTCACCATGTTGGCCAGGCTGGTCTCAAACTCTTGACCTCACGTGATCCATCCACTTCAGCCTCCCAAAGTGTTGGGATTACAGGCATTAGCCACTGTGCCCAGCCAAGCCCCTACTCCTTAAAGTGGGCATTCAACTTGAAAGAAAACATGTGTTTTGTTTGTTTTTTTGAGATGGAGTCTGGCTCTGTCGCACAGGCTGGAGTACAGTGGCATGATCTTGGCTCACTGCAACCTCTCCTTCCTGGGTTCAAGCGATTCTCCTGCTTCAGCCGAGTAGCTGGGATTATAGGCACCTGCCACCATGCCCAGCTAAGTTTTGTATTTTAGTAGAGACAGGGTTTCACCATGTTGGCCAGGCTGGTTTTGAACTCCCAACCTCAGGTGATCCACCTGCCTCAGCCTCCCAAAGTGCTGGGATTATAGGTGTGAGCCACTGTGCCCGGCTTTTTTTTTCTTTTTTTAAAAATCTGTCACCTATATATTTTAAAGCTGCTTAGCTGTCTTCCAAAATTGTACATTGTCTAAGTAGTAAGAATGATGATCCAAGTTTCAGTCACACACCAAGTAGTGGCAGAAGCCAATTAGTCCATAGTTGGGCCTTCCATTAGCCTGAGGCTACAGGGATTTCAAGAAGCCTGGAGCGCTTAAGAGGCATCCTGAGAAGTTATGGATTGGGTTATGCATTTGAATATCAACATTTTAATACCTGAGTCATGGAAACCTGTACTTGTGGAGAAATCACAATAGACATTCTTTTTTCTCATTGGCCCTTTTATCTTGTGTACCTAAGCTTGTAGAGAACTGTGTTTGCCTCCTTCGGAACTTATCATATCAAGTTCACCGGGAGATCCCACAGGCAGAGCGTTACCAAGAGGCAGCTCCCAATGTTGCCAACAATACTGGGCCACATGCTGCCAGTTGCTTTGGGGCCAAGAAGGGCAAAGGTGAGTCTTGGTTCCTGTTTCTTACTCTTTAATGTGGGACAGGGAAAGGAAGGAACACTTTAGCTTAAGGTACAAAATACTTGGCAAGCAGTATGGGAGTCTGCCTGGTTACAGATGTCTTTTTGCTTTGCTGCTTCTCCTGTGTTGTGTGCTTCATTCAAGGTTTGGTGGTGGGGTGGTGGTGGTGGTGTGTTGGTGGTGATGGTGGTGGTGGTGGTGGTGGTGTGTTGGTGGTGATGGTGGTGGGGTGGTGGTGGTGGTATCAATGAGTGCGGCAGTGGAAAATGAGAACTCAACTAATCTGGGACCTTCTTCCCCATACGTCCTTTGCATTTTCTGTGTTTTTCTTTTCTTCTCTGTGCTTCCCTGCTTATTTGCCCATGATTCTGCTGACATCTTTCTCCTGCATTTTTCTTATTTCTTTTCTCTTCTCTGCTTTCTGCCTTGGGTGATGCACTGGAAGATGAGTGGTTCTCCAGAGGTGAGTGGAGTCTTTTAAGGTGCTATTCTACTTCTAATTTGCATGTTTTGGTTTTAACTTACCTAGTATGTCCTTGCCTAACCCTTCCCTGTCTATGCATGTAGGAAAGTTCAGTTGAGGAAGACACTGAAACAGGTTTAGCTCTTTGGAGCTAATAGCTCATGGCATGCTGTTTCTGGACAGCAGTTCCCGTTATCAGAGCTCAGGACAATAGCATCAACAATGGTCATCCTCATCTTACCTATCTGCTGCCTGTTTTCTATCCTTGTTTCTGAATAGTCCCCTGCTGGAACAAGTTGCCCCCACCCGCCCTTTGCCCCTCGTGGTGCATCTGTGATCAAAAGGTTCTGACCGAAGAATGAAAAATGTGCCAGGTGGAATCTTTTCTGTTTTAAACTGACTTACCCCTTTTCCTGCCCTTTTTCATTTTTATAGGGAAAAAACCCATAGAGGATCCAGCAAATGACACAGTGGATTTCCCTAAAAGAACGAGTCCAGCTCGGGGTAAGTTATCTTCTCAGTCTCCAGAGGTCTCATAAACATAGTACAAAGATAAGATGTTTGGTAATCTAACAGCAGACTTTATGCAATATGTTTATTGTCCTCTCTTTTCCAACTTACAGATTGAAATGATTGTGAAAGGATTGGGAAGCTGTATGGTATTACAGCAGTAACTTACAAAGGACTGCTTGTTAAGGCAGTTATTCAGGTTACTTGAGGATAGAATAAGGTCCTGATGGTGGTCTAGAGCAGAAATTTGGGAACCATAAACGACCACTACAGTGCCTGAGACTTAAACCTCACTTTTAAAAGAAGCTCCTTTACTAAGAAAGATACTTTTTAGGCTGGGCGCGGTGGCTCATGACTGTAATGCCAGCACTTTGTGAGGCTGAGGCGGGCAGGTCACCTGAGGTCAGGTGTTTGAGCCCAGCCTGGCCAACATGGTGAAACCCTGTCTCTACTAAAAATGCAAAAATTAGCTGGGCATGGTGGCGGGTGCCTGTAATCCCAGCTACTCTGGAGGCTGAGGCAGGAGAATCGCTTGAACCCGGGAGGCGGAGGTTGCAGTGAGTTGAGATTGCGCCACTGCACTCCAGCGTGGGCGACAGATAGAGACTCCGTCTCAAAAAGAAAAAAAGAGATAATTTTTACACCTTACTATAAGAAATTTGGATCTTTATATTCATCAATACAGTGAGTCCAAAGTTCACAGCTCTCCATGGATATAAAAATTGTAAACGTTTAATCTGTAATGGACCATTGTAGTAATTGCAAAGATGGGAAGAATGACTGGGTTAAGTTAGAAATAATTGATTTGAGATGAGGAATTTTTAACCTTGAGTGCTGTCAATGAGCTAAATGGAGCCCCTGAGCGCTCATGGTAGAACCAAAGGCAAAGCTATGGGAGAGGAGGCAAGAAGGAAGGAAAGAGAGGAGTTGAGTATAATGAGTTGATATTTGTTCCACTCTTACCATGGATTCTTTAGTCTTTTTTTTTTTTTTTTTTTTTTTGAGACGGAGTCTCACTCTGTCGCCCAGGCTGGAGTGCAGTGGCGTGAACTTGGCTCACTGCAAGCTCTGCCTCCCAGGTTCACCCCATTCTCCTGCCCTTAGCCTCCCGAGTAGCTGGGACTGCAGGCGCCCACCATCACGCCCAGCTAATTTTTTGTATTTTTAGTAGAGACGGGCTTTCACCATGTTAGCTAGGATGGTCTCAATCTCCTGACCTCGTGATCTGCCCGCCTCGGCCTCCCAAAGTGCTGGGATTACAGGTGTTGAGCCACCGCGCCCGGCCTTATTATTCTTAAGACATGGAATTTGGCCTCTAAATTTGCTGTAGAGAGTGTGAGAAAGTTTAGGGAACCTGATGGTATAGAAGCATAAATCCATCAACCAGGAGTATTAAGGCTGGACTCCAGCCAGCTAGAGCCTGGTTTATTGGTACCGATTAGCACCTTCTGCCTTCTTTTTCTCTATTGTGCAGGCTATGAGCTCTTATTTCAGCCAGAGGTGGTTCGAATATACATCTCACTTCTTAAGGAGAGCAAGACTCCTGCCATCTTAGAAGCCTCAGCTGGAGCTATCCAGAACTTGTGTGCTGGGCGCTGGACGGTAAAGTACCTTTTAGAAAATGGATTTGGAGATGGGAAAACTTAGATAACTAGTTTGCTGCCATTTGTAATTTGTTCTACCCCTTTCTATGTGCTATTCTAGTATGGTCGATACATCCGCTCTGCTCTGCGTCAAGAGAAGGCTCTTTCTGCCATAGCTGACCTCCTGACTAATGAACATGAACGGGTGGTGAAAGCTGCGTCTGGAGCACTGAGAAACCTGGCTGTGGATGCTCGCAACAAAGAATTAATTGGTGAGGAGTTGAATGCTAACTATTACCTCAAAATTTAGTACAGTGTTTGTAGTCCAGCAGGTGCCTAATAATTTATTGAATTTATTGAAATGACTGAAGGGAAGGACCCTCCCCCACTTCATAGTTCCTGAATGTGAGAGTTGGTAAGGGTTTTAATTTAATGGTTCTTGGAAAGAAAACAAATGACGACTCTTCAAAAATAGAATAATAATTGCTATTATTTATTGAGCACTTACTTTGTTACTAGGTATTGTTAAACGCTTCTGTGTTTTCATTTAATCCTCACCACTTTACAAAGATCCATTTTTTTTATAGGATAAGGAAATTACTTAACTCATGGAAGTTAAGTAAATTGCCCAGAGTTAATGTAGCTAGTTAGTAGCGGAGCCCAGTTGTTTATTTATATTTTAAATTCATAATAACTCTTCTATCAAATTATTATAATATTCAAGATATTTTCATTAGAGTATCTGAAAGGTACTTTATCTTTTCAGGTACTGTGTAGCTTATCTAATATACAGTATGTACACTTTCAATGTGGTTGAAGTAGAAAAGAAATAAAGGAATAGGTAGGACAGTAAATTCATGGCTATTTCAGGTCCTTAGCCCTTTTGAGATGATAATCTTATAGGATAATGAAGTTGATTCTTATGGATGGCACCTACACTTGATATGATTAATGCAATTAATTATAATGTAAGGCTCTTCATGACCTGACTTGATCTTTTCTCCCTGCATACATTCTTTCTGACTAGGTAAACATGCTATTCCTAACTTGGTAAAGAATCTGCCAGGAGGACAGCAGAACTCCTCTTGGAATTTCTCTGAGGACACTGTGGTCTCTATTTTGAACACTATCAATGAGGTTATCGCTGAGAACTTGGAGGCTGCCAAAAAGCTTCGAGAGACACAGGGTATTGAGAAGCTGGTGTTGATCAACAAATCAGGGTGAGCGTACCACCTAAAATTACAATCAGAAGAATTTGAGTGAGTGGGGAGTTGTTTCCTTCTTTTGGTTACTAAGAAAAAGGAAGCCGGGCGTGGTGTCTCATGCCTGTAATCCCAGCACTTTGGGAGGCCAAGGCGGGCAGATCACGAGGTCAGGAGATCGAGACCATCCTGGCTAACATGATGAAACCCTGTCTCTACTAAAAATAGAAAAAATTAGCCAGGTGTAGTGGCAGGCGCTTGTAGTCCCAGCTACTCGGGAGGCTGAGGCAGGAGAATGGTGTGAACTCGGGAGGCGGAGCTTGCAGTGAGCCAAGACCGCGCCACTGCACTCCAGCCTGGGCGACAAAGCGACACTTCATCTCAAAAAAAAAAAAAAAGGAAATTTCCCCTTATTTACATGTAAAATGTGAAGACCTATTGCTCTATTATCTGTCTTGATGTTGATCCATAAATTGATAATAGGCTCATATGTCAGACTTTTTTTGTGTCACTATTTGGGATAGAATACAGGATTTGGTAAAAATTTGATTTAACCCATTTTGGCATTTATATTCTTGTTTGTTTGTTTGTTTGAGACAGAGTCTTACTCTGTCACCCAGGCTGGAGTGCAGTGGTGCAATCTCAGCTCACTGCAACCTCCACCTCCCGGGTTCAAGTGATTCTCCAGGCTCAGCCTCCTGAGTAGCTGGGACTACAGGTGTGTGCCACTATGCCCAGCTACTCTTTTGTATTTTTGTGGAGATGGGGTTTCACCGTGTTATCCAGGATGGTCTCCATCTCCTAACCTCAGGTGATCCACCTGCCTTGGCCTCCCAAAGTGCTGGGATTACAGGCATAAGCCACCATGCCCTACCCCTGGCATTTTATATTCTTATGTTATTAGAGGATATAGGGTCTAAGCTTTTTTCCTGGTCTTATATCCAAATTCCATATGGTGTTACTTTCCTCCAAAGGAACCGCTCAGAAAAAGAAGTTCGAGCAGCAGCACTTGTATTACAAACAATCTGGGGATATAAGGAACTGCGGAAGCCACTGGAGAAAGAAGGATGGAAGAAATCAGACTTTCAGGTATAGTAACTTTTGAGACCAAGACTTTTACTTTTTTTTTTTTTTTCTTGGTCCCAGGATAATGCTTCTGTTGTCTTTGGTTTCTTCCATTTCACCATCATGTTAAATCTATTTTTTTTTTTTCTTTTTTGGAGACAGAATCTCACTCAGTCGCCCAGGCTGGAGTGAAGTGGTGCAGTCTTGGCTCACTGCAACCTCCACCTCCCGGGTTCAAGTGATTTTTGAGCATCAGCCTCTCCAGTAGCTGGGACTACAGGTGCACACCACCATGCCCAGATGATTTTTTGTATTTTTAGTAGAGATGAGGTTTCATCATGTTGGCCAGGCTAATCTTGAACTCTGAGCTTAGGCAATCCGCCTGCCTCGGCCTCCCGAAGTGCTAGGATTACAGGCGTGAGCCATTGCACCCGGCCTCATGTTAAATCTATTTTTGACCCATATTTCTTAATTAGGAATTATTTGGCCAGGCGTGTTGGCTCAAACCTGTATTTGAACACTTTGGGAGGCTGAGGCAGGTGGATTGCTTGAGCCTAGGGGTGTGAGACCAGGCTGGGCAACATGGTAAAACCCATCTCTACCAAAAATAGAAATAAAAGAAGTAGCCAGTTGTGTCATTTGCCAGTAGTCCCAGCAACTCAGGAGGCTGAGGTGGGAGGATCGCTTGAGCTCAGGAGGTGGAGGTTGCAGTGAGCCGAAATCACACTGCTGCACTCCAGCCTGGGCAATATAGCTAAACCCTGTCTCAAAAAAAAAAAAAAAGAAAGAAAAACATTTGGTTTACTCCTCAAAAGGATGATGTGTGTCTACAATTCATTTGTTGCCGACACAGCTCAGGCATCCCTCTATGTCATAACATACTTTAGGTGCAGGTGATAATGAAGGATGATGGCCTTTTTGACTTTTGCCCAAATCTACCATAGCCCTTTGAGGGAATTTTTACTATTCTCTGAAACTGTATTTTCTTCTGATAGTATCAACATTTGGATCCTTTGTAATCTCCTGTTCTGGAACACAAATAGAAGCCATAATATCCTAGTTTGTTTCACTATCTAGGTTATTTATTCAACTCTTATGAGTTGGTTTTTCGTAATTCTATTTGGGAATAGGAACCTAGAGGTTTATGCCCATTAGAGCATAAGATATGGGTGAATTCAGTATTCTGTGATATTATTGCATTTGTGTTTGCCTCTAGGTGAATCTAAACAATGCTTCCCGAAGCCAGAGCAGTCATTCATACGATGATAGTACTCTCCCTCTCATTGACCGGAACCAAAAATCAGGTGCAGTATCCAGAAGGCACACCCTCTCCTTTTAGCCACTCTTGCTGTTCTAGGTGGCTTACTAACAAATAGGATATATATTATTTCTGAATTAGGTAGTCTTTTGGGGGAGGGGAATAATTCTCCACTCCAGGATCCTAATGCAGAAATGGGTAGGTCTAAGCATTAGAAATTAAAACAAAACAGGTAATTAACCTGAGTGTGATTCCCTTATCATTGCTTGTGAACTTAAAACACTGTAAAGTGAACTCTAGTCTGTTTTCTCTATTTTTTCTCCTTTTAAATTTCCATTTAATACCAAATATTATAATAGATAGTTACTATTTTAAAATTACAAAATATAAACAATCAGAAAAATAACAAAAAATCACTTGTTTCTATTATCCAGAGAAAACCACTTGTATCTTTTTAAACATTTTTACCATGTGAGCAAACACATTTTTCCTCTGAGATGAATTATATATTTTGTTTTGTGATTTTTTTCTTTTTCACATGAAGTGTATATTGTGACCATTATTATCTTAATCACACCTGGCTTTTTCCTTGATTATTGGTTCTTAAAGTGTGGTCTGAGAGTCCCAAGACTGTTACCATTTGTACTTATGGCACAGAAAGTAGTGATGCTTCTGGTGACTTAGCAGTGACATAAAGCTGAATGAGTCATTGTAGTCTTCATTGCCACTCACATAGGTAAAAGCAGAGAGCCATTTTCACTTAATTGGAGAAGAAAAAAAATCAGGCCAGGTGTGGTAGCTCATGCCTGTAATCCTAGCACTTTGGGAGGCTGAGGAGGGCGGATCACCTGAGGTCAGAAGTTTAAGATCAGCCTGGCCAACACGGTGAAACCCCATCTCTACTAAAAATACAAAAATTAGCCAGGTGTGGTGGTGGACCCCTATAATCCCAGCTACTCAGGAGGCTGAGGCAGGAGAATCACTTGAACCCAGGAGGCGGAGGTTGCAGTGAGCCAAGATCGCACCATTGCACTCCAGCCAGGGCGACAGAGTAGAGACTCCATCTCATAAGAAAATAAAAATCACTTTTATTATTTTTCTACCCTTGAGTATACATCTTTTTAATATTCTGTACTGATGAAATAGCATATTAAAGCATGATGGTTGTCTTAAGGAAATGTACTTATGTTATTGTTTCAGTTACTAGTTAGACTGGCCACTTTTTAATTGTTTGTTTGTTTATTTATTTTGAGATGGGGTCTCTCTATGTTATCCAGGCTGGTCCTAAACTCCTGGTGTCAAGTGATCCTCCTGCCTTGGTCAAGTGTTGGGATTACATCCTGCACCCAGTCACACTAGCCACTTTGTTTAATGGAACACCATTTTTACTTGGAAAACAATGTCTGGTAGACAAAGGGATTATTCAGATGCGCGCATTTGGCAGACATTTCCTCAAAAAATGAATGCGATAAGCTTGTTGCTTTGAGGACAAGAACACAGTGTTTGCTGCCTGAGCTTTCAAGTGGAAATTGTAGTTTTGAAAAACTTTTATTTGCTACTGTGAGCCTGGTAACTTCCCAATACTGAAAAGACTTTTCTAGGCTGAGTGCAGTGTCTCATGCTTATAATTTAAGTACTTTGGGAGACTGAGGCAGGAGGATCATTTGAGCCCAGGAATTTGAGACCAGCCTGAGCAACGTAATGAGACCATGTCTGTACAAAAAAATTAGCCAGGCATGGTGGCACATTCCTGTAGTCCCAGTTACTTGGGAGGCTGAGGCAGGGGGATCACTTGAGTCCAGGTGGTCAAGGCTGCAGTGAGCCGTGATTGTGCCACTGTATTCCAGCCTAGGCAACAGAGCAAGACCCTGTCTCAAAAAATACATCAATAAAATAAAAAAAGCGACATTTCTAATGAAATAAACAGTGATATTAACAAATGTGATTTCAAAATATTGTATAATGCTATGTGTTAGCATTTTGAACATCTGGATAACTTGAAGCAGTATTTTGCAAGTGACAAATGCATATGTCAAAATTGCACATAGGTAATTGATCCATTAAAAGTGCAAGACGGACCCATGGATTTTAAACAGTATGAAGAGATTGTTATAGATTCCACATTACGATCAACCTTTAAGAAACTACTATTAATTAATATACTATTAAAGAATAATAACCACAATTATCTGAAAAGACTATTAAAATCATCCTCTCTTTTCCAACTTTTTATCTGTGTGAGGCTGGATTTTCTTGATATACGTTAACTATAATAACATATCACAACAGATTCAATGCAGAAGCAGATATGAGAATCTAAGCTAAACTTCAAAGAGATGTGCAAAAATGTAAAGGATTTTATTGAAGATTGTTTATGGTAACATGTAATAAGTTTACTTAAGTGAAATAGGTACTTTAAACTTCTCAGTACGGTAACAATTAATACATATAACTCACACCAATGAAGGTTCTTTAGATCCTCATAATTCTTAATACTATAAAAGGACCTTGAGACCAAATAATTTGAAAACTGCTAGTTTAGATGGAATTGTTTTTTGATTTAAGAGTCTGTAAGGGCCAGGTGTGATGGCTCACACCTGTAATCCCAGTACTTTGGGAGACTGAGGTGCAAGGATCGCTTGAGCCCAGGAGTTTGAGACCAGCCTGAGCAATGCAGTGAGACCTCATCTCTACAAAAAACTTAAAAATTATCCAGGCGTTGTGGTGCACATAGTTGGTGCTAAGCAGAAGTGTGAATGAAGGGAAGAAAGGAGGACCAGAGAGCAATTTTCATGATATGTACAGATTTTGAAGAATTGATTTTGACACGGGTAACTTTCTGACTTCATACAGATAAGAAGCCTGATCGGGAAGAAATTCAGATGAGTAATATGGGATCAAACACAAAATCGCTAGGTATGTGATTAATTCCTGCCTAAGGATGTGGAGTAATATTTCACTGGGGTAAGGAGAGCTGTCTAGCTCTACAGTGTTTTTTCTAACACCCTTAACCATTTCCTATCCTGGGAGAGCATTGGCTGATCATTTCCATTTTGAAGTATGTAAGGAAATTTATTAAAATCTGATCTGTCTACTTTTTTCACATCCCTACATGC
The DNA here is from genome assembly GCF_007565055.1 of Rhinopithecus roxellana. Taxonomy (NCBI): domain Eukaryota; kingdom Metazoa; phylum Chordata; class Mammalia; order Primates; family Cercopithecidae; genus Rhinopithecus; species Rhinopithecus roxellana. The sequence continues at coordinate 21,073,720 of NC_044563.1, read as the reverse complement.
TCAAAGGTTTTCAGAAATCTTTCTATGCCTTTCCCATTACTACACATTCAAGTTTGTGTCCCTAAACTTATAGCCCATTATATTCCTACCCCAGTCTCCTTCTCCGGAGTGAATGGATACATTCTGTTTCTGCCTAACTATTCTGCTTGCTATTCTGTCTTTTCACTCTGTAGTTTGGTTCTGCTCATGTAATACCTCTTACTGGTATGTCCTTCCCTTTTGCTTTTCCAAATTCTCTTTGTCTCCAAAGGTTTAACTCAAGTCCTGTTCTCCCTTGTCAGGTCCTTTCTAATGACTGCAGCATATTTCACTCGCTTTTCTTTTAATTCCAATATCATTTTCAGACAGACCTCTTGTTTAGCTTTATTATGTCATATTCTGGGTATTTTATACATATTGTCTTCCATCTTAGATTCAAGATTCAAGTTCTGTTTTTGAGACAGAGTCTCACTTTTTCACTCCCAGCTGGAGTGCAGTGGCGTGATTCTCATATTTCAGCCTCCTAAGTAGCTGGGACTACAGGTGTACACCATCACACCTGGCTAATTTTTATATTTTTAGTAGAGATGGGGTTTCGCCATGTTGGCCAGGCTGATCTTGAACTTCTGGCCTTAAGTGGTCCGCCCAGGCATGAGCCACCGCGGTCAGCCAGATTCAAGTTCTTTAAGTTGGGACCATCAGACTTCAATGCCTTTCTGGAGCATTTGGCAAGCTCAGTTCCCAACAGTGGTGCCTAATTACACCTATCTGCTTGATTTACATTGTACAGTAGAGGGGAATGTCATATTTCTGCGTACATTTTTTTTTTTTTTAACCAGATAACAACTATTCCACACCAAATGAGAGAGGAGACCACAATAGAACACTGGATCGATCGGGGGATCTAGGCGACATGGAGCCATTGAAGGGAACAACACCCTTGATGGTAAATTCTTTTTATATACTGCTATCTGTCTAAGGCTAGTTCTATTTTGAATCCTATGTGTTTTGTGAAATACAAAAAAAAGTACAGAGAAAGATCACATCCTTTTCTGGTAGGGGTTTTTAGGAAAAAGTAAGGGTTTTGACTCATGTTGGGATTTCGTGGGCCATTATTCTGCAGTGGTCAAAATGGGGGAAGCATGTCTGTAAAAGTGTTACTGATATGACTAACACTAACTGATCTATTTTCAAACATTACCTTTTTCCTCTTCCTCCCTGTTTATGAATGTTTTGCCCTTCTCTTACTATTATATCTTGTTTTGTTTGAGTTTACAAATTTTCAGAGTTTCCCTAGGTCTGGCACACACATGAGGTTCCTGTCTCTACTCATACTAACAAATTGCATGTGTTCACAGCAGGACGAGGGGCAGGAATCTCTGGAGGAAGAGTTGGATGTGTTGGTTTTGGATGATGAGGGGGGCCAAGTGTCTTACCCCTCCATGGTATGTCCTTCAGTCACCCCCAAGATTGTCCTTGAGGAAGGAGGCTCCTGTGTGCCATCAATTTGTCAATCATGCTGATTTGATCAGGCCAGAGGCTAACTAGTCTCAGCCACATGGGGCTCGAGGGGTTCTGCTTTTGTGATTATTACCTCTTAAGAGTCTGGGACATGCAGCTGGTAATCTGATTCTCCATTATGTGCTGCTTTCCTTTCTCCAGACTTGCTCAGCTTTTTTTGAGGCGGGGCGGGGGTGGGGGTCTCCTTAATCCCAACCCTGTTAACATCCTCTCTTTTTCTTTTTTCTCCACAGCAGAAGATTTAGCACCACTGTCTCCATTCCATCTGGGCTTATATGTACTTTTATTTTTTGGTGGTGAAATTGACTGATGATTTTCCTTTTTCTTCGCTGGACTATTGTGCCAACTGCCAGGCTGCCTCCTGCCCTTACAGCCCTAAGTGGCTGCCTTCTTTCCATCAACTCCCAACTTCTTCCGGTGAAGTTTAATTGTCTCAATGCTTCCCCCTCGCCCATTCCCTCCATTTTCTCCCAAGAAGCCTGACTCAGTTATTTGCATATTTTGAGAAACTGCTGCAGATTAGTTCTTTTTGCCAGTTCTCCTTGGAACTCTTGGCCTTTTGTGGAGGGAGGGATGGAGAGAATAGCAATCTTCACTGGAAGCCGTGGGAAGAATTGGAAGTTACATGCTGTATATGCAATGTCCAGCAGTCTGATAAACTGATGATTCTTAATCAAGATTTTTTTCCTGGTGGGGAAGGGACTTTTATTTTCTTTTAGAGAGGGGAAAGTGTGAACTCTTCCCTTATTCCTAATGGCTATTTTTGAAGCAAAGAAGGCCGGCAACATTGGCACATGCCACCTGGCAAAGGACCCTTGAGTAAGTGAAGGTCTCCTAGAACTGGGATTAAGAAACCTTGCTCTCCTCATCTCCAAGGCAGGGACCATCAAGAACCTACAGACTCCATCTCTTCTGCAAGCCTCATGCCAACCCTGGGCTATTGCTGCTGCCCCTTAAACAGAGGCTGTCCTTAACCCACTTCTCCCGCCCTGTGATATGTCTGCTGAGTTGGCCTGGCCATTTCCAAGAGGCTATAGAAAGGGGAGAATGTCAAGGAAGACTTTCGGTTGAGAAGGAGCAGAAAGATGTGTTTTTGGGAAGAAGAAGACCTCTAGGAGGAGCTAGTAGGAATGTACATGAAACGATTAGTCTGAAACTGGCTTCCCCACTCCCCTGTTTCTCCTTTTCCTATCCTTATAGGCCTGTCCCTTGCCTCTGCCCTGGATTGGTTGGCAAACTAAAGGACTTGATGTACATAACTCCTGTCCCTTTTACCCTTACAAGGTGGGGATTGCCCCTGGCTTTGCCTCTTCTTTGTGCCTTTGGCCTGGGGTGCATCTCCTCCTGCCCTTCCATGTGCCTTTCTTTGCCTCTGCAGTCTCATTTCTCATAATTTTGCAAATTATATTTTGTTGCTTTCTTACCTACTATTGGCCCTAAATAGCAGAAAGAAGAGAAGTGACCTAGAGAACCTCAGATTCTTCACTGAGGATTGGTATAGCCATGATTTCAGTCATAGCAAGCTTTTGCTCAACAGCATATGGGTGGGATTTTGCCAAAATTCTATTCTGATGAATCTCAAAGTAAGGTTGGTAAGGGAAGTGAGTGGTGTGACTCTTACTCCTTAGGTGCCCAGAATTTACCATCATTCTGAAGGAGTTACAGGGAAGTGGTCTCCCCAATTGTCCCCTCCCTCCAGTATTGCCTCCTCTCACTTTAGCATATATTAATTAGCAGGTTGGGCTAGAGAAATCAGCTGCTATGCGGGTTGATTATTATTATTATTTTTAATCCTTTTCCTTATTTGCCTTCTACTCCCCTTAATCTAATCTAAAAGCTCTGTTCCATGCAACTGGAGTTCTTTATCCCTCTCTTCCCCTTCCCTTATATATTGAGGCTATGGGGTAGGAGAAAAGTGCACAACCCACCACCCCCTTTACTCGTGCATTAAAATTTCTCATTTACCCTTTCCCCCCTTTCCATTTCTTCCCCCTTTCATCTACCTTTTCTGGCAAAAAGGAGCCTTTTGCTCTCTGTGACCCCTAAGAGCATACTGCACAGGGGAAATTGCCCCATCCAGACCCGGCTCCACTCTTGATTTCTTTTGTCCTCTTCTGCTCTGTTCCTGGTGCTCTTTTTTCTCGGTGGGGTGTGGGTAATAGAACAGCCATGGGCTTTTGGGGACCTTTAACTTTTTTTCCTCTTTTGTTTATAAAAACACTAAACATTCAATTCCAGAGAACCAAAAATCCCACCTTCCCACCGAACACTACTAAGGGGCCTGTGTTCTGCTCCATACCTTTTCTCTTTTCTTTCTGTCTTGTTAATGCTTTTAAAAACAAATGAGTTTTTTATATAAATAAAGTTTTTAAAGTGTGTATGTGGGGGGTCTGTGTCATTTCTTCACTTCAAGCTGTTATTTCTTCTCTGCTTTTCATCTTTGTTACTTCCTTATGTATCAGTGTCCTTTCCAGAGCAACCAGAAGGAGGTTATACCAAGATTTATTTTGAGCTCAGCCCCAAGTCTTATTAAGCAACATTCTTGTTAACTATATGTGAAACATTTTTTTCTTCTGAAGATTCTTAAAAATTGAATGTGGCTGAAGTTGAACATGGGAGCTTATTGCTAACTTAAGAGATAGGAAACTGAAGCATAAAGAATTAGTGACTTACTTTAATTACTGGGATTCTTTTGCAACATTTGACAAAACTAACATTGAATAAGGTCCACTGTAATATGTAGCCCTCTTAAATATAACACTTAGGACTAGAAGATGAGAAACTACCAATCCCAACTACCTAATAGGAAAATGTAGGATCAAAAGGCCCATGTATATAAGTACTGACCACTGGGCCATCATGTTGCTTCTCAGGCTTATGCAGTCCTTTAGTCAGAAGTCAGTAGACAGGCCTATTTATTAATATTTTACAGACCATATTACCTGGATTCCTAGGAACTGTCTTTGCTGCAGAGACCAAGGGTTAAGATCTATGGGAAGAGACTTATTTTTCTGAGGTCTTTATGTCCTGTCATATAATTAAAGACTAAAGAGAATTTATGTGAAATGCTTTCTGTATGCCCAAATCTTTAGATTAAAATTATATAGCTGCTCCTGATGATGGTCCTGTCTTGTTTTATTGAACTAGGACTTGGGTATGAAAACTTTCATGGGCTAGTGAGACCAGGAAATCTACCTTTTAAAGCTTGATTTGTGTCTAACAATTGTAGTGTTAGACTAGAGGATGAAGTACAAAGCCAAAAAGCTATTTAGAGTTTACTTTCCAAAGAGTTTTAATATCCCTGCTTGAGGTGATTTTTGTCTATATAGAAAAACCTGGCTACTTGGTCAGCAACACTTTATTTCCCTGTTATGTTCTTATTCACTGCATTGAGCTAGATATACAAACCCTACTCTTCTCTCTTCCTCCTGGATTGGTCCATTTGTTTTATCTCATTCAATAAATATTTGCCAAGCATCTCCTATATGGTAAGTGTTGTGTCAAGGTTAGGTTTAGAGAGTGAAACAGATGGATCTTTTCTCATAGATTGCAATCCATGAGAATCGTCTATAGCTAAGATCTATGATGAGATGAGATCGTGTGCGTTCAGGGTGGTATGGCCGTAGACAAGATCTATGATCTTAAAAACACTTCTCTCTGTGCCGTATCTAAATACAGTGAGATGTTACACAGAATGTTGTGTAAAGGCCCTATCTCACAAGTTTCTTGATACTGATGTACTTTGTGACAGAGGTCAAAGCTGGGACTTCACTTGGCCACTTTTTTTTTTTAAAGACAGAATCTTGCTCTGTCACCCAGGTTGGAGTGCAGTGGTGCAATCTCGGCTCACTGCAACCTCTGCCTCCTGGGTTCAAGCGATTCTCCTGCCTCAGCCTCCTGAGTAGCTGGGATTACAGGTGCGTACCACCACACCTGGCTAATTTTGTATTTTTAGTAGAGGCAGGATTTCACCATGTTGGCCAGGCTGGTCTTAAACTCCTGTCCTCAAGTGATATACCTGTCTTGGCCTCCCAAAGTGCTGGCATTACAGGCATGAGCCACTGCGCATGGCCAGCCACTTGTTTTTCTTGCTGAACTAATATTCTTTGCTACAAACTGGAAACACCTCACCCAGGAAGAACTAAGGACCAGTCTTTCCATATCATTTTTTCCTCATTTTGTCTATTTTTATTTCTGAAGCAAAGGTTCTTAATATTTTCATAGATGGAATTGACTAGACCTAGCCCTATAGACCTGAGCAACTTACATAAGAATTCCCTGTATGCTTGTTGAAAATGCAGAGTCCCATGTTCCATTTCCAAAAATCGATTCAGTAGGTGGGATTCAGGAATCTAAAATCATGGTAGGTCATCCAGGTTATCCTCTTTTTTTGGGGGGGGACGGAATTTCGCTCTTGTCACCCAGGCTGGAGTGCAGTGGCGCGATCTCAGCTTGGTGCAACCTCTGCCTCCCAGGTTAAAGTAATTCTCCTACCTCGGCCTCTTGATTAGCTGGGACTACAGGTGCCCACCACCACGCCCAGCTAATATTTGTATTTTTAGTGGAGACGGGGTTTCACCATGTTGGCCAGGCTGGTCTTGAACTCCTGACCTCTGGTGATCCACCCACTTTGGCCTCCCAAAGTGCTGGGATTACAGGCGTGAGCCACCACGCCTGGCCCATATTCTGATGTGTGTGGTCAGTTAACTGTGACTTAAGGGACTGATCTAGTGACTTGCTTAAGGTTACAGCCTCAAAGTGGAACCCAGGATTACTGGCTTCAACTCCACTGACGGTAATACTAGTATGGTGAATGTAGACAATATGATGTGGTGATCACCATTTTAAGAGAGCATTCATAGAGGAAACTTTATGTCAAAGGAATGTATTACTTTGAATAGAGTTTGAGATAATGGTGATAGGTTGGTGTGTGGTATCTGGGTAGGAGAAGATTCTCATCCTGAAAATCATATGTAAGTAATGCTCAGGTTGCTGAGGCAGGAAGCTAGCCCTTAATACCGGGTCCTCTAGGTCACAGAGAATCCCCTGGAATTGCCGACTTTGACTTAAGTGTTACTTCTAACTACAAAGGGTACCTCAACTGGGGAACAAGTAGCCCCATTGGCTAAAGCCAAGGAGACTACATCTGGAAACTTAAATCACTCTGGTAGCTTCCAGAGAGAGCTACCTCAGGAAAGCTCAAAAAAGAAACAAGATAATTGCTAGGAACAATTTTTTTTTTCATACAGCTTTAAGACTCATCTGTTTCCTGTGTCACTTAAAGCATTAGTTCAACTGATCCGTCCAGGATTTAGAGACAGACATGGATGAAGAGAAAGTTGGAGGAGGTAAGATAGATTGATTGGTCTGATCATTTTAACCTGACATATTTTTATCCTTTTATGCAGTGTAAAATGACCATGGATAGCTATCCATGAATGGACGAAGAGCTTTACACTTGTTATAATTGTAGGAGCTATAAGCATGTGGCAACTAGCTTTAAAAATTTTTTTTACCTGAGAAAAAGTGCTATACTTATCTCCATAAACTTATCTTTATTGTTGAAAAAGGACAGGTTATTCCATTTTTATTGAGGACGCAAAAGTATTACTACCCTGCTGTCTTTTCCCCCAGTATCTCTAGTGCTAATGGACAGTGCCATAAGACATTTGTGCCTGAGGAAAAAGAAATATGAGATATCCGTGGTGATGTTCCAGCACTTTTATCTTCACCTCAATTCTTTTTTTTTTTTTTTTTTTTGAGGTGAAGTTTCACTCTTGTTGCCCAGGCTGGAGTGCCATGGCGCGATCTCGGCTCACTGCAACCTCCACCTCCCAGGTTCAAGCGATTCTTTTGCCTTAGCCTCTGGAGTAGCTGGGATTACAGGCATGTGCCACCATGCCTGGCTAATTTTGTATTTGTAGTAGAGACGGGGTTTCTCCTTGTTGGTCAGGTTGGTCTCAAACTCCCGATCTCAGGTGGTCTGCTTGCCTCAGCCTCCCAAAGTGCAGTGATACAGGCGTGAGCCACCATGCCTAGCTCACCTCAATTCTTTTTTTCCTTCCATCTTAAAGGCAGGCTTAGCTTTGGTCTTAAACAGTTCACGCTGTTGGCAGAATCGGGGCAGGGGGAGTGCGTTGGTGTGCATATTTGGAACTAATTCAGGGCTCTGTTTTTGGCAGTATGCTGGATTAGATATTCTGAAAAGTCAGCTGAAGCAACCAAGATACTCGGTAAATATATTTATAAAAAATACTTTTAAACATGTTGCTGAGCAGGCACGAAAGTAAGGAGCCTGCAGCTCTTCAGAATGAAGCAAAAGTTGGAATCCTAGGAAGTAACTGCCAAAGCCAGCTTTTCCTCAGAATTTTTGCCAAATTCAGCAGACCATAACCTTCTATTTTAGTGATTACACAAAGTATGGGCAACAGGAAATGAGAAATCTAGTAGGGTCCCTTGTAAAGCTAGACACCCTCAGTGTAAAGGTGAACAAGAAATAAACACTCCATAGAAGGGTACAGCAAGGAACTCATTTGTCTCAACCTTAGTGCCACATGGAAGGTATAGAGTATCTGCCCTGACAATTCATAACCACAAATGGCCTTCTATGGGCTTTCAGTCCAAACTTAGGCTACCTGTGTGGTCCAAAAAGCTTAACTGGGGAATTTAAAGTGATTTATGGAATTTAAAGTTGTTTATGCTTCCAGGTGATTTCCAGAAGCAAATGCAATTCCTCTAAGCCCCCAGAACAATTCCCATAGATACACTTTCAAGGCAAATGAGTGCTCTTGCCCAAAAATTATAAACTGAACAAAGAAGTAAGGCACAATGAGTGAAAATGGAGACAGACACAGAAGCTGATCTTTTAAATACTTCAGATGTTGGCATTGTTGCACAGATTGTAATGAAATAATGACTAATGAACTTTTTGAATTAGTGGAAAAAAAGGCTTTTTGAATTAGAAGTGAAAAATACAAATTTGAGGTAATAAGTTAATGGATGGATTAAATAGATTAGACAAATAGAAGGAGGATTTGTGAACTGGAAGATAAGAAATTATACAGAATGTACTCCAGATAAAGACAGAATGGAAAATAGGCAAGAGGTTGAGATGACAATGGAATAAGATCTAAAATACATTATTTGGAACATCAGGAGATAGGAGGAGGCAATATTCAAAGAGAAATTTTTTAGGGTTTGATGAAAGGCACCAAACCTCAGACTTAGGGAGCCCAGTGAATCTCAAGCAAGATAAACCAACTTATCTAGTACATCAGGGTGAGATGCAGAAAACCAAAGAAAATATTTTGGGCATCTAGAGAGAAAATACAGACTACCTGTAGAAAACTAGCCAGATGGTGACTTCTGTGTCAACAATGAAAGCCAGGAAACAGTGAAATTTATCTTCATCATGTTAAGAAAAAAAGGAACTTATTGTGGAAGCTTACCCCCAGTGACACTTTTTTTTTTAAAAGAGCTAATAAAAACATTTTCAGACAAAAGCAGAGTTTCCACTCATAAAAGGATGTCCTTGAGGTGGAAGGAAAATGATCTCAGATGGAGAATCAGATGCAAGAAGGAACACTGAACAAGATTGCTAAAGCCTTCACTGTAAGAGGAATGTGTAATTTATGGGAGAGAAATACAGACTAGAATTAAAATGCAGGACAACAAGAACATGTAAAGTTGAGGGAGCAATTACAACACTAATTTTCAGGTTCTTCAGGAGGAAAGTAAAGATACTGATAAGACTTGAAAAACTAAATAGATTGGTACAGAAGTAATTGCATTGAAATGGCAAAAATTGCAATGACTTTTGCACCAACCTAATACGTATTAGCTGGAATAACCACTAAAGAATGAACATAGGACACATAACCTCCAAACAAATAGAGAAGAAAGCAAAAGGAGTGTGGGCAAGGTTAGTACTGGTGCTGCATCTGATGGAACAAGCTGAGCCTGCAGGGCAGTGGTGGTAGGTGGTGGTGAAGCACCCACCTGCATATCACAGCACTGGGGCATAGCCTGTGTCAAGTGAAGTAGATGTGCAGCAAAGAGCAGAGTGAAGAACAAGAATAGGGACAAGGAAAATAGCTCCAAGACAATTTCTATAAAAGCAAAGTTAAAAATTGGCTGCTATGTGAGTTGGTCAGCCTGGCTTAAAGACAGAGTCAGTACAAAAGCTTGCCTACCTTGCTGATGAAATGGCAAAGTCTTATTTGTCTGAGTAGCCTCCCCATATCCTAAAAGGGTTTGACCCAGAGTAGGGCTAGACTAAAGCTGGAGGCCAACCTTTGACATGAAGATGTATCATTTTTAGGTACCACTGGCTTTAGAGTAGGAGAGGTCATGGGGAAGCATTAGGCTATTCAAGCTCATCTCTGGATCATCATTTCCTGGGCACTAAGAAGGGCTTACTTGGAGACATTGATTCAATTTTGAATTGGTGGTACATTACAATGTCACACATTTGCAACAGACATTTCTCTGTCCCTTACGGTACACTTAAAGCATGTCTATACTAGTGATACAAGCTTAGATTATATATGGGATCAAGATGTGCTATCTTCTGTCTTATTCAAATGCCTTTTGCTTTAATCTTTTTATTTCTTACTATTTTTTTGAGACGGAGTCTCACTCTGTCACCCAGGCTGGAGTGCAGTGGTGCGATCTCTGCTCACTGCAACCTCCACCTCCTGGGTTCAAGCGATTCTCCTGCCTCAGCCTCCCGAGTAGCTGGGATTACAGGTGCCCGCCACCATGCCTCACTAATTTTTGTATTCTTTTAGTGGAGATGGGGTTTCACCACATTGGCCGGGCTGGTCTCAAACTCCTGACCTCAGGTGATCCGCTCATCTTGGCCTCCCAAAGTGCTGGAATTACAGGTGTGAGCCACCATGCCCAGCTTTTTCTTTCTTTTTATTGAGGTTAGTGACTCTGAAATCTAGCTCAGATTTTTGAGATGATTTCGAATGATCATTTATATTAAACTACTCAGCACAAAATTCAGGCTCTGGAACCAAATTGTTTGAGTTCAAGTCCTTGCTGTGCTACTTAGCTGTGTGACCTTGAGCAGATTTCTAAAGCGTTTGGTACCCTTCATCATGGGAAGGATAATATCTACATATTATGAAGATGTAATGAGAATATGAATGTAATTGGACTTAAAACAGTACCTGGCACATAGTGTATTATTACTATTGTATTTATCACCAGGTACTTTTACATATATATGCATATAATTAGTTATGTGATTACTGAGTTATGTCCAACTACTTCAGGGATTCAAGAGGAACTCAAAATAACAAGCAAGTGGTATACATGTCCACACCCTAGATTAGGGAAAGATAGCCTTAGTCTTTCAGTGGGTACTTAGACCTCTTTTGTCCAGGCTCTGTTCTAGGTGCTTAAGTGTTAGGACCTTTAGGAATGATTCTTGCAAAAGTGAATGTTAAAGGCTTAGAGATTACTATATGGCATTCCCACGTGGAAGCATCTGTTTATTCTGGTAGTGCTTGTGACAGCACATAGACTTTTCTTGAGAAAAGACTTCCTCACAAGATATCAAGGTTTTTCTGGGTGTCTGAAACCTCAAGAGATAAAGGAGTATTCTTTGGGCATGAGAACTCATGAGCGATATGAAGGGATTTAATTGAATGAAAGAATGAATAAAAAGCTATATACATTTATTAAGTACTTTGTTGTATGCTAGACCCTATACTGGTGATAGACATGTAGTGAGCACATGTCTTCAAGGAACATTTGGTAAATTACTCCAAGAGCAAAGGGTTTTAAGCAGTGAAGTCATTAGATCACTAGCTATAGAGAAGAGTGTGGAGAGGAAAAGACTGGATGATCAGAGGAAGCTGCAAGATTCTAGGCAAGGGATAATGGTGGCATAGACTAGGTCATATAGTACAGAAAGAAAAGAATATTTCCAGTTCAGTAATGTAAATAGCTAATATTTAGTGCTGTGTAAAACTTTCTAAGTACTTTGAATATATTGACATTTAATCACATGAACCCTATACATAGGAGAATGACCTGAACATATATAATAATAGCAAATATTTTGGGGCTAAACTTTGTGCTAGGCTTCACATGCATTCTTTTTTTTTTTTTTTTTTTTTTTTTTGAGACGGAGTCTTGCTCTGTCACCCAGGCTGGAGTGCAGTGACTGTGATCTTGGCTCACTGCAACCTCCACCTCCCAGATTCAAACAGTTCCTGCCTCAGCCTCCCAAGTATCTGGGATTACAGGCGTGTACCACCACATCTGCCTAATTTTTGTATTTGTAGTAGAAATGGGGTTTCACCATGTTGGCCAGGCTAGTCTCGAACTCCTGACCTCAGGTGATCTCCCCTCAGCCTCCCAAAGTGCTAGGATTACAGGCATGAGCCACCGCACCCAGCCATATGCATTATTCTTGTTTAATTACTACAACTCTGTGATTCTCCCCATCTTACAGCAGTTAAGTAACTTGCCTTAGGCTACACTCAGTGACAAAGGTTAAACATTTTTTTGTTTTTGATCGGATTTGTTTGATTAGAAACGCTGTGGGTTTTTCTTTTTATTTTTTTCACTACTAACATAGATTGCTTTAGAAGGTAGAATTGGTGGAACATAGGGTGAGGAGAAGAGTTGAGAATGAGTTCCTCCAGCCTGGGAAACATGGTGAAACCCTGTCTCTACTAAAAATACAAAAAATTAGCTGGGTGTGGTGGCACAGGGCTTCTGGTCCTAGTTACTCAGGAGGCTGAGGTGGGAGGATGGCTTAAGCCTGGGAGGCAGAGGTTACAGTGAGCCAAGATCATGCCACTGCACTCCAGCCTGGGTGAAAGAGTGAGACCCCATCTAAAAAAAACAAAACATAAAGAATGATTTTCTGATATGTGGGTGATATCAGCCACTGATTGAGACAGGAAACAGTGGCAAGTAGAAGGGTATGTTGGAAAAGAAAAGTTTAGTTAGTGCCCGACCACAAAAATTTAATGAAATGTATGATGTACATATTCTGCAATTTTGTTTCTTTCCCATAAAGCATGTCATGGACATCTTTCTACCATAGTGCATATTAGTCTTCCTTGTTTTCCTCATGATTGCCTAGTTTACCATTGTAAGTCTGTGCCATTTTAGACCTGGTATCTTCCTTCTTCTGGGCCACCTTTTTGTGGCCAACATGGAAGTCTTATAGCCCACTTAGGAGACATTTTTCCCAGTATGGAACCTCAGTCCAGAGCCCATGATCCTATGGTTAGGATGAGCAGACAGTGTGGCCGTTTTGCCCCCTCTCTGGACAGTTCAGCCTTATCAACCTCCATCTCACTTCCCCAGAGGATTTGGAAATATGCTTCCTACTACGCTGTGCCCCTGGGCAGAGATGCTGAGTATCCTGTCCCCGCCTTCCTTCGCAACATAACACAGAGGATTTTTGGCTTTTTAAACCTACGTTTTATCTGAAGATAGGGATTGCTCTGCCTGCCATCCCAAAACCTACAGTTCTGACACCGTGTGAAATGAGTGCAGAGGAAGGAGGTGGAATGCAGTCGGCTTTGGGTCCTAGCCAGCCGTTTGAAGGCTACAGCCTGCTTCTAATTTATTTCTGATGGAGTTCCCAGGAAGGACCCTGGCTCAACCTGACTCTCATGTCTTCTCTGTAGTTTGGAGAAGTCAGGTCCAAAACTCCCCTTTCTGGGCCTCTCTGATGTCTGACTGTGGACATTTGGTATCTCAGCTCTGACATCACCTTTACTTCCTGTAGAGTGTCTTGAATTCTGGTAACTCGTATTCTAGTGATGGTACCTCATTGCCAGTTGCTTTGCTACCTGCATTCCATAGTGTTGTTTACACGAAACTGACTTAAAAAGTGAAACCCTGACCCTATCAGTAATGTCACTCATCACTTAATGGCAAGGATATGTTCTAAGAAATGCATCGTTAGGCAATTTCATTGTTGTGGGAACATCATAGAGTGTCCTTATGCAAATCTAGATGGTACCATTTACTACACTCCTGGGCCATGTGGTATAGCCCATTACTCCTAGGCTACAAACCTGTACAGCGTGTGTGTACCATTATTACAGTAATAATGAATACTGTAGGCAGTTGTAATATGGTATCTGCATATCTAAACATAGAAAAGATGCAGTAAAAATATGGTATAAAAGATGAAACAACTGGTATACCTGCATAGAGTACTTACGTGAATGAAGCTTGAGGACTGAAAGTTGCTCTGGGTGAGTCAGTGAGTGAGTGGTGAGTGCATGTGAAGACCTACAACATTACAGTACACTTAGGCTACACTAAATTTATAAACTATTTTTCTTCAGTAATAAATTAACCTTAGCTTACTATAGCTTTTCTTCATAAACTTTAAAAATTAAAAAAACTTTTGACTTTTTTGTAATAGCAGCTTAAGCAAACACATTGGACAGCTGTACAAAATATTTTCTTTCTCCATATCCTTATTCTATAAGCTATTTTCTATTTAAATTTTGTTCTTTTACTTTAAACATTTTTTCTTGTTGTTGTTGTTAAAAACTAAGACATAATTCCAGCTCTTTGGCAGGATAGCTTGAGACCAGGAGTTCAAGACAAGCTTGGGAAACATAGCAAAACCCGTCTCTACAAAAAAATGAAAAAATTAGCCGGGAGCAATGATGCACTCCTGTAGTCCTCGCTTCTTGGGAGGCTGAGGCAGGAGGATCCCTTGAGTCCAGGAGTTCCAGGTTACAGTGAGCCACTGCACTCCAGCCTGGATGACAGAATAAGACCCTGTCTCTCAAAATGAATCAATCACACACAAAAGCCAAAACTAAGACACAAGCACACAGCATGCGTTAGCTTAGGCTTACATGGGGTCAGGATCATCACTGTCTTTCACCTCCATATTGTGTCTTGTTAGGTCTTCAGGGGCAATAATGTGCATAGAGCTGTCATCTATGGTAATAATGCTTTCTTCTGGAAGATCTGCTGAAGGACCTGCCTGGGGCTATGTTACACTTAACCTTTCTTAATTTTTGAGACAGTGTCTTGTTCTCTTGCCTAGGCTGGAGTGCAGTGGCACGATTTTGGCTCACTGCAGCCTTGAACTCCTTAGGCTCAGGTGATCCTCCCATCTCAAACTCCTGAGTAGCTGGAATACAGGTGCATGCCACCATGCCTGGCTAAGTTTTGTATCTTTTTTTGTAGAGCTGGAGTCTCACCATGTTGCCCAGACTCAGGCTGGTCTCAAACTCCTGGGCTCAAGCAATCCTCCTGCCTTAGCCTCCCAAAATGCTGGCATTTCAAGCATGAGCCACCCTGCCTGGCATAGTTAAACTTTTTCTTAATAAGTAGGAGGAATATATATATATAAAATAATGATAAAATATAGTAAATACATAAACCAATAACATAATCGTTTATTATTATCAACTATTATGTACTATACATAATTGTATGTGCTGTACTTTTATATGGCTGACAGTGCAGTAAGTTTGTTTACACCAGTATCACCACAAATACATGAGTAATGCATTGTGTTATGATACTACAACCATTACGATGTTGCTAGTGATGGGAAACTACTTCATATAGATGCTAGGGCCTAGGGCTGTTCCTGTCTTTGAGGAGCTCTGATCCCAGGGATGAAGGCAGTAAGTTCATTAATGAGGTAAGCATTATTATAATGATTTCTTTTTAACATTTAGAAGAGGGTTGACTTCTGCCAGGAAGGAGGGCAAGGCTTCACTGAGGTGACATTTTGGTTGGTTTGAAAGGATAATTAAGATTCCACCGGTGTGAAGTCATTCAACTCAGAATAATGTGCAAGAGTACAGAAATATAAAAAGAATGTGGCTCATTAGGTGTCCACATAGGCAAGGGGAAGTTTCTCTTTATAGAAACATTTCAGCTCATAATTGAAGGTGTGATTGAAATAGAATATTATCTTTTTGCAATCCCTAATAAAGGGATCTTAGATATTGAGCATCAACAGCTGCTAACATCACAAAAAGAGATCGGTATCACCTATGAAGTAGTTTAAAAAAATATCAATCCTGAGTCTGATCAAACTTGTAGATCCAAATACTATTTTATAGGAAACACAGAAGATGGGGGCAATGTTAAACTATACCATGAGGATGTAATTAGCAAAATGGGAGGAATTACAAATGACCCAATGTCTTTAATAAATCAATTGTAAGAAAAAGAAAAAATGGAGACAGACCTATAAATTAAAAGAAAAAATATCCATCTCAATGTATGGGTCTTATTCGGATCCTAACATAAAGAGGACATTTTATGAGACAATTGGAAATTCGAACACTGGGTATTTGATGTTACTCAGGGATTATTATTTTTAGATGTGACGGTGGTATCATGGGTTATGATTAATTCATTGTAAATTTGAGCAATGTACTGAAATTTTAATGGACAAAACGTTATGATGAGGAAATTTGCTTCTAAGTATGGGGGAAGAGTAGATGGGGCTACAAGTGACACAATTGGCTATGGGTAATTCAAGCTGAGGTATGGGTACACCAAGGTTCATTATAGTATTCTATTTGATTTTTCTGTATATTATTTAAAATTTAAAATTAGAATTCCCTGTAATAATTTTTTAAAAAATGGTATATTTGGGATCTGTTAGCTCCATGTGGCTGAGTCACAGGTACATACGGGGCAGCAGGATATGGGGTTATGAAGGGAGTGGCAGTGGCAGGGGTGGTGCTTGGGCTATAAAGTTCTTTTCATGCAGACAAATGAGTTTCACACCATCCTGGAGACCTAGCATTCTGAGATGGAGCCTCTGGAGCAAGGATAGGGAACAGGAGCTGAACAGAGGGGATACCAGGACATTTTAACAAGAACAGCTTTGCTTCTAACTTTTATTAAATTGGGCTTTCAGGTAATATTTTATTTAAAAACCGGATTCTGAGGCTTCAAAAAATTTCTCTGTAGCCATTGAGAGAACAATTGAATATTTTAAAGACCGTCACTTGAGCCATAGTGCAGAAGATTGGAGGTAGGGAAATCAGCTGGGAGGTTATTTTAATATGACAAATGAATAAAGCCATTTGTTTTGAGAGGAATTTAGCCAATGAAGATTTGGTGCCAGGAGGTAAACCTTTTAAGACGTTATTTATAGTTATTGTTTCCCAGGCCTACACCTAGGGAAGACAACAAAGAGGGTTTGGAAATGTGCTCACTCCTTGTAACAACAAAGCCAGTCCTTAGCACCTACTGGGGAATAGGCTGGAACCCTGCTCCTTTCTCTTCTATCTGGCTCTTGGCAGAGCACACGGAGAGCTCATGTCTCCCTTACAACTGTCTCAGCATCTTCTTTGATCAGAGTCTCTGGTCTGTCCTCCTGTGCACTGGAACTGATAATTTGGTGAGGCAGGGAGTAATGCCAGTGGTTTGGGCTCACAGTAACCACCTGTATTGTTGTTGCTCTTGTCTCAACTATAGCTGCTTTCAGTATGCACCACCACATCTACTTGACAGTGCTCTACCTTCTTATAGCGGCTTAAACTCCAGTCTGTAAGACCCCAACAGTTAGCCATCTCTTCTTCCCTTTTCTGTGAAATCTTAGAGTCTGTCTGACTAGGCAAATCCACAGACTTTCCCTCCTAGTAATCTCCCTCAGACGTAATGTCTCACTGAGCCCTGTGCTTTTAAAACACATGGACACATACTCATGCGTCAAGCTGCTTACGGCTGATAAAAATGAACTATTAACATTCCAGACTCTGCTAGGTGCAGTGGCTCACACCTGTAACCCTAACACTTTGGGAAGCTGAGGTAGGAAGCTCCCAGGAGTTTGAGACCACCCTGGGCAACATAGTGAGGCCCCATCTCTACAAGAAACCCAAAAATTAGCTGGGTTTGGGGTTACGTGCCTGTAATCCCAGCTACTCAGGAGGCTGAGGGAGGAGGATCATTTGAACATGGGAGGTTGAGGCTGCAGTGAGCTATGATCATACCACTGCACTCCAGCCTGGGTGACAAAGTGAGATCTTGTCTAAAAATAAAAATAAGAACATTTAGATCTTGTCTAAAAATAAAAAGAATTCCAGATTTGGTGAAAATCATTTAGGTATATCTTTTTTTTTTTTTTTTTTTGAGATGGAGTCTCGCTCTATTGCCCAGGCTGGAGTGCAGTGGCCGGATCTCAGCTCACTGCAAGCTCCGCCTCCCGGGTTCCCGCCATTCTCCTGCCTCAGCCTCCTGAGTAGCTGGGACTACAGGCGCCCGCCACCTCGCCTGGCTAGTTTTTTGTATTTTTTAGTAGAGACGGGGTTTCACGGTGTTAGCCAGGATGGTCTCGATCTCCTGACCTCGTGATCCGCCCGTCTCGGCCTCCCAAAGTGCGGGGATTACAGGCTTGAGGCACCGCGCCTGGCCCATTTAGGTATATCTTTATGCATCTCTATCCCTCTGACTTTCACTGTACAATGTCCTAGTGGGCGGGATGCAAGTTTCTTGACATTGCCTTTGCCCCTCTGACTTGATGCTTGAGTGAAGCCTCTTTAGTTCTTACTTTTTGTGCTCATTAAGATCTTAGCCTTCTTGAATTATGGAACTCCTTGAGAATCTGATGATTGTTATGGACCTGCTCCAGAAAAATGCACACACATAGTATTTTGCCTACCATTTGAGAGTCTCTAGAATTTTAAAGCTGCTGCAATTTAAATGCATCAGGAAGATTTGACGGCAGAGAGTTTCTTGATAAAAAATACAGTATTCCTTTATTGCTGCTTGTTTGGTTGGTTTTTAAAAAATGCGGTATTTCTTGTCCTATCCTAGAATTTCTGGTGCCAGTATCACCAATTTGAACAATCTCCCTGGTAATTCTAAAGTTCACTAAGATTTGAGAAGTTCTGCTCTAAAGACTCAGCTTATCTTCACAGTCTATCTCATCTTCCGCTCCCGCCACTTAACTCCTGCTACAGGGGTTCAAACTCTGGAGTCCTGGTCGTTATCTAAAGAGAACAACTACCTTCCTCTAGGGCTAAAGTGAAGCCCCTTCATGGAGAAGCACTACAATCTGACAGTGGACCCAGGTCTCCTTCATTTTCAGGTATAGTTCTGAATTCAGAAAGCCAAGTCATGTCCCAGAGAGCCGCACTTCCCTCCTTCTTCTGTCCGTCTCTCATCAATTATTTCTGTACTCATCTTCCCCCAATTCAGACTGGAACTTTCCTTCTTCTGGAGGTGTGGCTTTCCACCATGCAAGATGTCTTGTGCTTCTGCATGTTTGCATCCAGGTGTATTATTCCTGTGTGGTAGCCAGCGGTCCAGAGTTAGAGTGCCTTGTAAGTGCCTCTAGGTAGGATACAGTAAAAAGGTTTGCAGAGTTAAGCTTACATCCCAGCAGGTCGAAGTACTTTGAGGTACAGAACTGATAACAGGGCTGGGCACAGTGGCTCACACCTATAATTCCAGCACTTTGGGAGGCAAAGGTGAGCGGATTACTTGAGGGTAGGAGTTTGAGACCAGCCTGGCCAACATAGTGAAGCACCATCTCTACTAAAAATACAAAAATTAGCTAGGTGTGGTGGTGCATGTCTGTATTCCCAGCTACTCAAGAGGCTGAGGCAGAAGAATGGCTCAGGAGGCGAAGGTTGCAGTGAGCCAAGATTGTGTCACTGCACTCCAACTTGAGTGACAGAGTGAGTGAGACTGTGTCTCAAAAACAAACAACAAACTGGTAGCAGAGCAGAGAAGGTCATATTGAGTAACTTTTAATATATTATTTTTACTAGCTGTAAACAATTTTAAAAATGTAATAATTGAAAATAATTTACAGAGTTCAGAAAGGGCCAGGCACAGTGGCTCATGTCTGTTATCTCAGCACTTTGGGAGGCCAAGGTAGGAGGATTACTTGAGCCTAGGAGTTCAAGACCAGCCTAGGCAACACAGTGAGACCCCCTGTCTCTGAAGAAAAATAAATTAGTTGGGTGTGGTCACGTGTACCTGTGCTCCCAGATACTTGGCAGACTGAGGCAGGAGGATCCCTTGAACCCAGGAGGTTGAACCTGCAGTGAACCATGATCACACCACTGCACAGCCAGGGTGACAGAGTGAGACCCCATCTTTAAGTAAATAAGAAAGTACAGGAAGTTTTTTTTTTTTTTTTTTTTTTTTTTTTTTTAAAGTAGAGGCTAAGTCAATTATAATCCTAGTTCCTGCCATCCAGAGGCAACCATTATTAACATTCTGGCATCCTTCCATCTAGTGTTTTTCTATTTTTTAAAATGATAGAGATTATACAATATATACAACACAGTTACCTGCTTTTCTTTGCCTAACATTGTTTTATAACATTTCCCAATTCTTCAAAGTCATATTTTTTTCATGGTTGCATGATATTTAATTAAATGAATATACCATTATTTAACTTTTGCTCAGTTGTTGGATACGTAAGTGTAATACCTATGTATAGTATTATAAACTTGCTGTTAATAAACATCTTTGTACCTAAATCTTTTTCTTCTGGATTTTTTCCTTAGAAGAGGAATTGTTGGGTCAGAAATTATGAACATTTTTAAGACTCTTGATATACAGTACTAAATTATTATTCAGAAAGGTTAGAGTATGTAGCCTTTTCAGATTGGGTTCTTTTACTTAGAAATAGCATTTAAAGCTCTTTCCTGTCATGTTATGGTTTGATAGCTCATTTCTTCTTCTTGCTCAATAATATTCCATTGTGTGGCTGTACCACAGTTTATCCATTTACCTGGATAAACAAAACCAAAAACATCTGGGGTGATTCCAAATTTTAGCAATTATGAATAAAACTGCTGTAAACATTCATGTGCAGGTTTTTGTGAGGATATAAGTTTTCAGTTAATTTGAGTAAATACCAAGGAGCATGATATGGTATGGATTTGTGTCCCCACCCAAATCTCATGTTGAATTGTAATCCCCAGTGTTGGAGGAGGGGCTTGGTGGGAGGTGATTGGATCATGGGGTTAGATTTCCCCCTTGCTGTTCTCATGAAAATGAGGGAGTTCTCATGAGATCTGGTTGTTTAAAAGTATGTAGCACCTCCTCCTTCTCTGTGTTTCTTCTGCTCCAGCCATGTAAGATGTGCCAGCTTCCCCTTTGCCTTCTGCCATGATTCTAAGTTGTCCGAGGCCTCCCAGAAGCAGAAGCCTGTACAGCCTGCAGAACCATGAGACAATTAAACCTCTTTTCTTTATAAATTACCCAGTTTCAGGTATTTCTTTATAGCAGTGTGAGAACAGACTGGTACAGGGCACAGTTGCTGAGTCATGTGGTAAGTCTGTGCTTAGCATTGTAAACTGAAATTGCCTTTTCCTCCAGCAGTGAGGGAGAGTTCCTGCTGTTCCCCATCCTCTCCAGCACTTGGTGTAAATGTTTATGTTTTAGATTTCAGTCTTTCTAATAGGTGTGTAGTGGTATCTTGTTCCTGTTGTTTTCTCTCTCACCATTGCCTTGATTTGCAGTTTCCTAATTATGTATGGTATGAGCATCTTTTCATCTGCATATCTATAATCTTTATATCTTCTTCGGTAAAGTGTTCAGATCTTTTGCCCCTTTTACATTTTTTTTCTATGAAGAGTTCATATATTTTGGATACCAATCCTTTGTCAGATAAGTGGATTTTTTTTTTTTTTTTTTGGAATAGAGTCTCGCTCTGTGGCCCAGGCTGGAGTGCAGTGGCGTGATCTCGACTCACTGCGACCTCTGCCACCTGGGTTCAAGCGATTCTCATGCCTCAGACTCCTGAGTAGCTGGGATTACAGGCATGTGCCACCATGACTGGCTAACTTTTGTATTTGTAGTAGAGATGGGGTTTCAACACGTTTTCCAGGATGGTCTCAAACTCCTGACCTCTGGTGATTTGCCGCCTTGGCCTCTGAAAGTGCTGGGATTACAGGTGTGAGTCACTGTGGCTGGCTGTTTTCCAGACAGGGTCTCACTCTCACCCAGTCTGGAGTGCAGCCTCGACTTCCTGGGCTTGAGGGATCCTCTTGTCTCAGCCTCCTGAGTAGCTGGGACTACAGTCTCACTATGTTGTCTAGGCTGCTTTTGAATTCCTGGGCTTCAGTGATCGTCCTGCCTCAGCTTCTCAAAGTGCTAGGATTATGGGCATGAGCCACAGCACCTGGCCTATCAGATAAGTGTTTTGCAAATATTTTCTTTCAGTCTGTGGCTTGTATTTTCATTTTTGTAACTTACAAACTTCTAAATGATTGAGTAAATCAAGAAGGAAAATATAGAGTACACAGGCATTAAAAGTTACCTACATAAACAAAATAAAATGAGATATTCAAAAAATGGCAAAATATTTTCAGCAGATATGACAAATCATTAAATGTGTTCATTATATGAAAAGCTGATATATACATATACATATATCATATATATACATATATATAACCAGAAGACTTGAACAGATAATTAATAAATGCGGCTATAGAACAAATACATATATGGAAAATTGTTTACTCTTTCCAGTAATAAAATAAGTGCAAATAAAAACAATAAAGTATTTTCACTTTTTGGGCTTACCAAATTAGCTAAAAAGTTTTCAATGCTATTGTCTAATAATGTGTTGGAAAAGCTATTTATACATGGCAGAGAGGAGTCTAAATTGGCAAGGCAATTCACTGATATATGAAGGTCTTTTAAATTATTTTTATTTATTTTTTAAATTTTTTGAGAGAGGGTCTCGCTGTGTCACCCAGGCTGGAGAGCAGTGGTGCAATCAGGTCTCACTGCTGCCTCAACCTCATGGGCCCAAGCAATCTTTCTGCTTCAGTCTTCTGAGTATCTGGGACCACAGGTGGGAGCCACCATGCCCAGCTAATATATTTTTATTTTAATTTTTTGTAGAAATAGGTTTCACTATGTTGCCCAGGCTGGTCTTGAACTCCTGGGCTCAAGTGAACCTTCACCTCTGCCTCCCAAAGTTCTGGGATCACAGGAATGAACCATTGTGCCCAGCCAAGATCTTTAAAAATGTCAGTGAGTACCAACTCTGTGCCAGAGACTGATAGAAGCCTTCTCATACCTTACTCATTTAATGACACAACATTCTAGGAGGTTGATGCCAATCTCTACTATAGCGACAATAAACTGAGGCAGAGAGGACAGAGTTGTACAAGGTCACCCAGTAAGTGGCAGAGCTGAATTTCCAACTCAATTCTTCCTGATATCAGTGCGTTTTCTTTCCTATTTAGTTACTTTTTTTAAGGAATAGGTAATTCAAACAACATAGAAGTACATAAAGCATCAAAGCCTTCCCTTTCCCTCTGCATCGCCACTTCCAGTGTTACTTTTCACAGAAAAATATTTGCTGTTAAGAGTTTCATTCAAAACCCCTCCTATATATTTATAGGCATAAAGATACTTTTACATGCAGTTCCCTTCTTCCCTTTCTTCTTTCTTTCCTCCTTCCCTCCCTTTCTTCCTTCTTCCCTGCCTCCCGCCCTCCCTCCCTCCTTTTGCCTTCCTTCTTTAAATAAATAATGACGATTCTGTGTGTATTGTTCTGCAACTCAACAGTATGATTTGAACATCTGCCCATATCAGTCCCTATGCATAGCATTCTGTTACATGGCCACACTAAATTTATTTGATCTTTCCCCTGTTGATGGATGTTTTTGTTGTTTTTGATTTTTGCTCCATTCAATAATGTTTCATTGAAAATCATTTTGCCTATATTTTGCATATATGTGGGAGAAGCACAGTAGCATTTTTTTTAGTTGTGATGAGTTCTATGGGGTAATGCTTCCATTTTTATTCTCTGTGGCTACCTAGGATTATTAGCATGTATTGAATGCAGAGCTCACTTAGGGGGTCTAGACTGTTGTCTTTGAGCAGGATTATGCCATGCACATTGGTAAGTCTCAGATACTTGCTGTATTTTCATTTACTCAACACTGTTGTGCTGCTGAGCCAACCACTAACAGTTGAACTGCATGTCTATGCCTGTGTTAGCTGACAGTGTGCTGAGAAGAGAGGTAAGAGACCCACAGAAAAGTTTTAGAGATAATAATAGCAGACATGTAAAATTCTACAAACTTTAAAATCATGGCCAGGCACAGTGAGTGGCTCATGCCTCTAATCTCAGCACTTTGGGAGACCGAGGCAGACCGATCACTTGAGGTCAGGAGTTCTAGACTACCCTGGCCAACATGGTGAAACCTTGTCTATACTAAAAAAAAAATATAAAAAATTAGCCAGGCATAGTGGTGCATTGTGACAATGTCCTGGGACATAAATTGCTCCCAGCTACTTGGGAGGTTGAGGCAAGAGAATTGCTTGTACCCGGGAGGCAGAGGTTGCAGTGAGCTGAGATCGTTCCACGGCACTCTAGCCTGGGCAACAGAGGGAGACTCCATCTCAAAAAAAAAAAAAAAAAAAAACCGAAAACAAAAACAAAACTCACAGGGAAAAGCTTTTGTGAGAGATGGGCTCAGGATGGGATTGGGAATGAAATGAAAATAAATGTAATACATTGTGTAATGCCCTAGAAGTATACTAGTAATACATATATATGATACCCAACACATTTGACAATTTCTAAATTTTTAATTCCAGGATTTACAAACTTAGAAGTTATATATGACAGAGTGTTCAAAAAATTGTTTTGTGGGGTTTTACTTCTGTGTGAGGAATATTAATGTGAGGAGTGTTAAATGGAGCAGGACACTAGAGGTGGTAAGGACAGATTTTATTCAGTACTATTGCAATAGAGGAAAGAGACTTCAGTGTAGAACTGAGCTCAATTCTGAATACAACAAGGACAAATGGGGACTTACAGTCAAGGAGCAGAGTGAGGGGAGGTCAGAGGATGGAAAAATTAGTTTGCCTAAGGCAGAGCTGTTACCCAGAGAGAAGCATACCAGTCATTTCTATCCCCACCCCTCAGCTCTGGAACTGTGGCTCTGATGTTTTTCCTAGGGGGAGAAGTGGGCTCTAAACAAATAAATCTAAAGTCTTCCCATAAGAAACGGAGTTTGATACAGGATGTAGGGAAGTTCAAGTCTAAGAGTTCTCTCAAACAATGACAGTTTCATTAGAAAGCAATTAAGAGGCAGCTGGTGGCTTTATGATAGATACAAGCTAACCCATTGACCAACTAGTTTACCAGAGAGAATCAGGGGAAAGGATTCCTAAGAAGAGCCCTCCTGGGGACAGAGCAAACCTTAAACATGCATCTCAAAAATGAACCCTGAAAGGGAGTTTTAATTTAGTTGGATTAGCTGTGGAGCAATTTATGTCCCAGGACATTGTCACAAACAATAGAGCAATCAGCTGACAATTAGTGAAGCATAAGAGCTGGGAGTGATCAAGGGAAGAGAGCCGTGCTAAAATAACATTACTGACATCCTAGGGTGGCTGTGCATATGCCCAATGTTGCACCCTCTGAGGAACAACATCAGAGGTTTTACAGTGTGAAGGAAATAGACTTCACTAAAATAGTCCAGCCAGACAATATACAAACAGGCATATAACAATAACAAGCCTTGGCAGCAGAGGGAGGGGACTGATATCCAGAACTTCTACAATATATCATCTGAAGTGCTTTTTTTTCCAAAAGAAATTATGCTAATGTCAAGGAAACAGGAAAGTGTGGCCTATATGCAGGATGAAAATCAGTCAACAGAAACTACTTGTGAGAGGGACAGATGTCAGACTTAACAAAGACTTCAAAGTAGCCATTATCAAAGTAAGGAAACCATGCTTAAGGAAGTAAAAGAAGATAGGATGACAATATTTTATTATGTAGAGAATATTAATAAAGAGGTAGAAACTATAAAAAATAATCAAGTAGATTTTGTGGAGTTAAAAACTTCAGTAACTGAAATAAAGTCACTAGAGAAGCTCAACAGTAGATTTGAACTGGTGGAAGAGAGAATTGAACTTGAAGATAGATCAGCAGAGATTATGAAATCCAAAGACAGAAGAATGAAGAAAAATGAACAGAGCCTCAGAGGTATCTGAAGTGGCTATAATAATGTCAGACAAAATAAAATTTAAAATAAAAATATTACTAGAGATAAAGAAGTATATTTTATAATAATAATAGGGCCAATCTATCAGGAAGACATAACAATTATAAACATATATGCACCTATTAACAGCATCCCAAAATACATGAAACAAAAACTGACAGAAATGAAAGGAGAGATGACAATTTGATAATAGTCCTTGGAGACTTCAATACCTTCAGCAATAGATAGAACAAGTAGGCAGAAGATCAGTAGGAAACAGAATATTTGGCCATTATAAACCAACTAATCCTAACAGATACTCCAGGAGCAGCAGAATATAAATTCTTCTCAAGTGCATATGAAACTTTCGTCAGAATAGACCATATACTACACCATAAAACAAACCTCAATACATTTAAAAGGATTGAAATGCTTCAAAGTATGTTCTTCACCTACATGGAATGAAATGAGAAATCAACAACTGAATATGAGAAATTCACAAATACATGGAAATTAACACACTAAAAACCAGTGGGTTAAAGAAGAGTATCAAGAGAAGCTGAGTGCAGTGTGTGCCTGTAGTCCCAGCTACTGGGGAGGCTGAGTTGGGAGAATCACTGGAGCTGAGGAGTTTGAGGTCAGTCTGAGTGACATAATGAGACCCTGTCTTAAAAACAAACACACAAACAACAACAACAACAACAACAAAACACACAAAATACAAGAGAAAATTCATTGAGATGAATAAAAACTAAGACAAAATAGCCAGGTGTGGTGGCTCATGCCTGTAATCCCAGCACTTTGGGAAGCCAAGGTGGGGGAATTGCTTGAGTTCAGAAGTTTAATACCAGTTTAATACCAGCCTAGGCAACATAGAAAGACCTTCTTTCTTTCTTTTTTTTTTTTTTTTGAGACGGAGTCTTGCTCTGTTGCCCAGGCTGGAGTGCAGTGGCGTGATCTCGGCTCACTGCAACCTCTGCCTCCCAGGTTCAAGCAATTCTCTGCAAGACCTTATTTCTACCAAAAAAAAAAAAAAATTTAGCTGGGCAGTGGTGGGGCACACCTGTAGTACCAGCTACTCAGGGAGCTGAGGTGGGAGAATTGCTTGAGCCCAAGAGATCAAGGCTGCAGTGAGCTATGACTGTGCCACTGCATTCCAGCCTGGGCAACAGAGTAAGACCCCATCTAAAAAACAAACTAAACAAACAAAAAAAACCCAAAAAACTAAACTTATGGGATACAACTAAAACTGTACTTAAAGGAAATCTTTAGCTATAAACATCTATATTATAAAAGAAGAATAATCTCAAATCAATAAACTAAACTTCCACCCTAAGACACTTAAGGAAAAAGAAGAGAAAACCAAACCTAAGGCAAGCAGAATAAAGGAAATAATAAAGGTTAGAGTGGAAATTAATGAAATAGATAATTAAAAAAATAGAGAAAAAAATGAAACCCAAAAGCCAATTCCTTGAAAAGGTCAACAAAATCAACAAACATTTTAGCTAGACTGAGCAAGAGAGAGAAGACTCAAATTGCTAAAATCAGAAATGAAAAAGGGATATCACTACTGACCTAATGGAAATAAAAAGAATTATAAAATAATACTATGAACAATAGTATGTCAATAAATTAGATAATTTAGATAAAGTGAATAAATCCCTGAAAAGAGACAAATTACCAAAGGTGACTCAAGAAGAAATAGAAATTTTGAATATATCTTTATCAAGTAAAAATATTGGACAAGTAACATAAAATTTCCAACAACAATAACAACAACAACAACAACAACAACAACAAACATTCAGGCCTAGATATCTTCTCTGGCAAATTGTAGCAACCTTTTAAAGAAGAATTAATAGAAATATTTACAAACTTATCCAAAAAAAAAAAAAAAAGAAGGATGAACACTTTTCAGTTTATTCTGTGAGGTCAGTATTATCCTGATACCAAAACCAGACAAAGACATAACAATAAAACTGCAGATCAGTATCTTTACAAATATAGACCCTGGCTGGGTATGGTGTCTCACACCTATAATCCCAGCCCTTTAAGAAGCTGAGGTGAGAGAATGGCTTTGAGCCTAGGAGTTCAAGGCCAGCCTGCACAACATACTGAGACCCCCATCTCTACAAAAAAATTAAAAATTAGCTGGATGTGGTGGTGCATGCCAGTAGTCCCAGCTACTTGGGAGGCTGAAGTGGGAAGATCATTTGAGCCTGGGAGGTAGGGGCTGCAGTGAGCTGTTATCACACCACTGCACTCCAGCCTGGGTGACAGAGCAAGACCCTGTCTCAAGACCCTCCCCAAGACAGACAAACAAAAAAACCCAAATGAGAAGACAGACTCCCAAATCCTCAAAAAAAAAAAAAAAAAAAAAAAACAACAACTAGCAAAAAGGGTTTATCAACATATAAAAATGCTTGTACACCATAAGCATGTTAAACTTATCCCAGTGATTTATTTATTTGGAGACAAAGCCTCGCTCTATCCCCAAGGCTGGAGTGCAATGGTGCAATCTTGGCTTGCTGCAACCTCCACCTCTTGGGTTCAAGTTATTCTTATGCCTCAGCCTCCTGAGTAGCTGTGATTACAGGCACCCGCCACCACACTCGGCTAATTTTTATATTTTTAGTAGAGACCAGGTTTTGCCATGTTGACCAGACTGGTCTCAAACTCCTGACCTCAGGTCATCTGCCTGCCTTGGCCTCCAAAAGTGCTGGGATTACAGGCGTGAGCCACCGTGCCTGGCCCTAGCAATGTATTATAAGATTGGTTTAGCATCCAAAAATCAACCAATAGGACAAAAAAAAAGGTGTGTTCCCATAGATGCAGGAAAAAAACATTTGCAGAAATCTAACATGCTCTTACGATAAAAACACTCAACAAACTAGAGATAGAAGATAAATTTCTTAACCTGATAAAGGACATCTACAAAAAAACCCACAGCTAACATCATACATCATCTCTGCTCACTGCAACCTCTGCTTCCCAATTTCGAGAGATTCTACTGCCTTAGCCTCCCGAGTAGCTAGGATTACAGGTGCATGTCACCACACTGCCATCCCTGGCTAATTTTTTGTATTTTAGTAGAGACAGGGTTTCACTGTGTTGCCCAGGCTGGTCTCTAACTCCTGAGCTCAGGCAATCCACCTGCCTTGTCCTCCCAAAGTGCTGGGATTACAGGTGTGAGACACCATGCCTGGCTTAATATTTTTAGGATGGCAATATTCCCCAAACTGATCTTCAAATCAACACAGTCCCTGTCAAAATTCAAGCTGGCTTCTTAGCAGAAATGGAGAAGGTGATCCTAAAATCATATGGGAATTCAAAGGATCTAGAGTAGCCACAACATTCTTGAAAAAGAAAAACAAAGTTGGAGGACTCATGCTTCCCAATTTCAGAACTTACTACAAAGCTACAGTAATTAGGACAATATGGAAGTGGCATAAGAATAGACATATAGAATGGAATACAACTCAGAGTCCAAAAATAAGCCCGTATATTTACAGCCAATTGATTTTTTTTTCTTTTTCTTTCTTATTTTTTTTCCTTTTCTTTTCCTTTCTTCTTCTTCTTTTTTTTTTTTTTTTTTTTTTTTTTTTTTTTTTTTTGAGATGGAGTCTTGTTCTGTCTCCCAGGCTGGAGTGCAGTGGCATAACCTCAACTCACTACAATCTCCACTTCCTAGGTTCAAGTGATTCTCCTGCTTCAGCCTTCCAAGTAGTTGGGATTACAGGTGTGTACCACCACACCCAGCTAATTTTTGTATCATTAGTAGAGAGAGGGTTTCACCATATTGGCCAGGCTGGTCTCAAACTCCTGCCCTCAAGTGATCCACCTGCCTCAGCCTCCCAAAGTGCTGGGATTACAGGTATGAGCCACCGCACCCGGCCCCAGTTGATTTTTGATGTGAAGAGAGAACCATCTCTTCCACAAACGTTGTTGAGACACCTGGATATCCACATGCGAAATAATGAAATCTGATTCCTACCTCACACTGTATATAAACATTAAGTCAAAATGGATCAAAGACTTAAATGTAAGACCTGAAACTATACAACTGTTAGAAGAAAATATAGGGGGTAAATCTTTATGACCTTAGATTTGGCAATGGATTTTTGGATAGGACATCAAAAGCATTAGAAACAAAAGAAAAAACAGATGTTTTAGCGTAAGCTGCTATGACAAAATACCATAGTCTGGGTGGCCTAAATAACAGAAATTTATTGGTTCTGGAGGCTAGAAATCTGAGATCAGGTGCCAGCATGGTTGCGTTCTTATGAAGGCTTTCTTCCTGACTTGCAGTCAGCTACTTTCTCACTGTGTCCTCACACAGAGGAGAGAGTGAGACAGAGCAAGCACATTCTCTGGTGTCTCTTCTTACAAAGGCACTAATTCCATCATGAGGGCTCTACCCCTCATGACCTCATCTAAATCTATTATCTCCCAAAGGCCCCATCTCCAAATACCATTACACTGGGGATTAGAGCTTCAACACATGAATTTTGGAGGCAGGAGACACAATTCAGTCCATAACAATAGATAAATTGCTATGATTTTTATAGATAAAAATTAAAGGACATTGCAGCATTTCAAGATGGCCTAACAGGAACAGCTCTGGTCTGCAGTTCCCAGCGTGATCAACGCAGAAGACGGGTGATTTCTTCATTTCCAACTGAGGTACCTGGTTCATCTCACTGGGACTGGTTGGACAGTGGGTACAGCCCATGGAGGGTGAGCCGAAGCAGGGTGGGGCACTGCCTCACCTGGGAAGCACAAGGGGTTGGGGGATTTCCCTTTCCTAGCCAAAGGAAGCCGTGACAGACTGTACTGGGAAAATCAGGACACTCCCACCTAAATACTGCACTTTTCCAACAGTCTTAGCAAACGGCACACCAGGAGATTATATCCCGTGCCTGACTCAGCGGGTCCCATGCCCAGGGAGCCTTGCTCACTGCTAGCACAGCAGTCCAAGATTGAACTGTGAGATGGCAAGCCTGGCTGGGGGAGGGGTGTCCACTATTACTGAGACTTGAGTACGTAAACAAAGTGGCCAGGAAGCTCAAACTAGGTGGAGCCCACCACAACTCAACGAGGCCCGCCTGCCTCTGTAGACTCCATCTCTGGGGGCAGGGCATAGCTGAACAAAAGGCAGCAGAAACTTCTGCAGACTTAAACGTGCCTGTCTGACAGCTCTGGAGAGAGCCATGGTTCTCCCAGCATGGTGTTTGAGCTCTGAGAATGGACAGACTGCCTCCTCAAGTGGGTCCCTGACCCCCGTGTGGCCTAACTTGGTGACACCTCCAAGTAGGGGCCGACTGACACCTCATACAGCTGGGTGCCCCTCTGAGATGAGGCTTCCAGAGGAAGGATCAGGCAGCAATATTTTCAGTTCTGCAATATTTGCTGTTCTGCAGCCTCTGCTGGTGATACTTAGGCAAACAGGGTCTGGAGTGGACCTCCAGCAAACTCCAACAGACCTGCAGCTGAGGGACCTGACTGTTAGAAGAAAAACTAACAAACAGAAAGGAATAGCATCAACATCAAGAAAAAGGACATCCACACCAAAACCCCATCTGTAGGTTACCATCATCAAATACCAAAGGTAGATAAAACCACAAAGATGGGGAGAAACCAGAGCAGGAAAGCTGAAAATTCTAAAAACCATAGAGCCTTTTCTCCTCCAAAGGATTGCAGCTCCTTGCAAGCAATGGAACAAAGCTGGATAGTGAATGACTTTGACAGGTTAACAGAAGTAGGCTTCAGAAGGTCAGTAATAACAAACTTCTCCGAGCTAAAGGAGGATGTTCAAACCTATCACAAGGAAGCTAAAAACCTTGAAAAAAGATTAGCTGAATGGCTAACTAGAATAAACAGTATAGAGAAGACCTTAAATGACCTGATGCAGCTCAAAATCATGGCACAAGAACTGCATGATGCATGCACAAGCTTCAGTAGCTGATTCAATCAAGTGGAAGAAGGGGTCTCAGTGATTGAAGATCAAATTAATGAAATGAAGCGAGAAGGGAAGTTTAGAGAAAAAAGAGTAAAAACAAACAAAGCCTCCAAGAAATATGGGACTATGTGAAAAGACCAAATCTATACTTGATTGGTGTACCTGAGAGTGATGGAGAGAATGGAACCAAGCTGGAAAACTATCTTTAGGATATTATCCAGGAGAACTTTTCCAACCTAGCAAGGCAGGCCAACATAGTTCCAAATTCAGGAACTACAGAGAACACCACAGTGATACTCCTCGAGAAGAGCAACTCCAAGACACATAATTGTCAGATTCACCAAGGTTGAAATGAAGGAAAAAATGTTAAGGGCAGCCAGAGAGAAAGGTCGGGTTACCCACAAAGGGAAGCCCATCAGACTAACAGCGGATCTCTCATCAGAAACTCTACAAGCCAGAAGAGAGTGGGGGCCAATATTCAACACTCTTAAATAAAAGATTTTTCAACCTGGAATTTCCTATCCAGACAAACTAAGCTTCATAAGTGAAGGAGAAATAAAATCCTTTACAGACAAGCAAATGCTGAGAGATTTTGTCATCACCAGGCCTGTCTTACAAGAGCTCCTGAAGGAAGCACTAAACATGGAAAGGAACAACTGGTACCAGCCACTGCAAAAACATGCCAAATTGTAAAGACCATCAATGCTAGGAGGAAACTGCATCAACTAACGGGCAAAATAACCAGCTAACATCATAATCACAAGATCAAATTCACACATAACAATGTTAATCTTAAATGTAAATGGGCTAAATGCCCCAGTTAAAAGACACAGACTGGCAAATTGGATAAAGAGTCAAGACCCATCAGTGTGCTGTATTCAGCAGACCCATTTCACGTGCAGAGACATACATAGGCTCCAAATAAAGGGATGGAGGAAGATATACCAAACAAATGAAGCAAAAAAAAGCAGGGGTTGCAATCCTAGTCTCTGATAAAACAGACTTTAAACCAACAAAGACCAAAAGAGACAAAGAAGGCCATTACATAATGGTAAAGGGATCAATTCAACAAGAAGAGCTAACCTAAATATGTATGCATCCAATACAGGAGCACCCAGATTCATAAAGCAAGTCCTTAGAGACCTACAAAGAGACTTAGACTCCCACACAATAATAATGGGAGACTTTAACCCCCTACTGTCAATATTAGACAGATGAATGAGACAGAAGGTTAACAAGGATATCCAGGACTTGAATTCAGCTCTGCTCCAAGCAGACCTAATAGACATCTACAGAACTCAACCCTCAAATCAACAGAATATACATTCTTCTCAGCACCACATTGTACTTATTGCAAAATTGACCACATAGTTGGAAGTAAAGCACTCCTCAGCAAATGTGAAAGAATAGAAATCACAATAAACTGTCTCTTAGACCACAGTGCAATCAAATTACAATTCAGGATTAAGAAACTCACTCAAAACCACACAACTACATGGAAACTGAACAACCTGCTCCTGAATGACTACTGGGTAAATAACAAAATGAGCGCAGAAATAAGGATGTTCTTTGCAACCAATAAGAACAAAGACACAACATACCAGAATCTCTGGGACACATTTAAAGCAGTGTGTAGAGGGATATTTATAGCACTAAATGCCCACAAAGAAAAGCAGGAAAGATCTAAAATCAACACCCTAACACCACAATTGAAAGAACTAGAGAAGCAAGAGCAAACACATTCAAAAGCTAGCAGAAGGCAAGAAATAACTAAGATCAGAGTAGAACTGAAGGAGCTAGAGACACAAAAACCCTTCAAAAAATCAATGAATCCAGGAGCTGGTTTTTTGAAAAGATCAACAAAATTGGTAGACCGCTAGCAAGACTAATAAAGAAGAAAAGAGAGAAGAATCAAATACACCAAAAAAAAAAAAAAAAAAAAAAAAAAAAAAGATAAAGGGGATATCACCACTGATCCCACAGAAATACAAACTGCCTTCAGAGAATACTATAAACACCTCTATGCAAATAAACTAGAAAATCTAGAAGAAATGGATAAATTCCTGGACACATACACCCACCCAAAACTAAACCAGGAAGAAGTCAAATCCCTGAATAGACCAGTAACAAGTTCTAAAATTGAGGCAATAATTAATAGCCTACCAACCAAAAAAAGTCCAGGGCCAGACAGATTCATAGCTGAATTCTACCAAAGGTACAAAGAGGAGCTGGTACCATTCCTTCTGAAACTATTCCAGTCAATAGAAAAAGAAGGAATCCTCCCTAACTCACTTTATGAGGCCAGCATCATCCTGATACCAAAGCCTGGCAGAGACCCAACAAAAAAAGAGAATTTTAGACCAATATCCCTGATGAACATTGATGTGAAAATCCTCAATAGAATACTGGCAAACTGAATCCAGCAGCACATCAAAAAGCTTATCCACCAAGATCAAGTTGGCTTCATCCCTGAGATGCAAGGCTGGTTCAAAATACTCAAATCAATAAAAGTAATCCATCACATAAACGGAACCAAAGACAAAAACCACATGATTATCTCAATAGATGCAGAAAAGGCCTTTGACAAAATTCAATAGCCCTTCATGCTAAAAACTCTCAACAAACTAGGTATTGATGGAACGTATCTCAAAATAATAAGAGCTATTTATGACAAACCCACAGCCAGTGTCACACTGAATGGGCAAAAACTGGAAGCATTCCCTTTGAAAACTGGCACAAGACAGGGATGCCCTCTCTCACCACTGCTATTCAACATAGTGTTGGAAGTTCTGGCCAGGGCAATCAGGCAAGAGGAAGAAATAAAGGGTATTCAATTAGGAAAAGAGGAAGTCAAATTGTCCCTGTTTGCAGATGACATGATTGTATATTTAGAAAACCCCATCATCTCAGCCCAAAATCTCCTTAAGCTGATAAGCAACTTCAGCAAAGTCTCAGGACACACAATCAATGTGCAAAAATCACAAGCATTCTTATACACCAATAACAGACAGACAGAGAGCCAAATCATGAGTGAACTCCCATTCACAATTGCTACAAAGGGAATAAAATACCTAGGACTCCAACTTACAAGGAATGTGAAGGACCTCTTCAAGGAGAACTACAAACCACTGCTCAACGAAATAAAAGAGGACACAAACAAATGGAAGAACATTCCATGCTCATGGATAGGAAGAATCAACATTGTGAAAATTGCCATACTGCCCAAGGTAATTTATAGATTCAATGCCATCCCCATCAAGCTACCAATGACTTTCTTCACAGAATTGGAAAAAGCTAATTTAAAGTTCATATGGAACCAAAAAAGAGCCCGCATTGCCAAGACAATCCTTAGCAAAAAGAACAAAGCTGGAGGCATCGCGCTACCTGACTTCCAACTATACTACAAGGTACAGTAACCAAAACAGCATGGTACTGGTACCAAAACAGAGATATAGACCAATGGAACAGAACGAAGCCCTCAGAAATCACATCACACATCTACAACCATCTGATCTTTGACAAACCTGACAAAAACAAGAAATGGGGAAAGAGTTCCCTATTTAATAAATGGTGCTGGGAAAACTGGCTAGCCATAAGAAGAAAGCTGAAACTGGATCCCTTCCTTACACCTCATAAAAAAAATTAATTCAAGATGGATTAAAGACTTAGATATTCAACCTAAAACCATAAAAACCCTAGAAGAAAATCTAGGCAATACCATTCAGGACATAGGCATGGGCAAGGACTTCATGACTAAAACACCAAAAGCAACTGCAACAAAAGCTAAAATAGACAAATGGGATATAATTAAACTAAAGAACTTCTGCACAGCAAAAGAAACTACCATCAGAGTGAACAGGCAACCTACAGAACGGGAGAAAATTTTTGCAATCTACCCATCTGACAAAGGGCTAACATCCAGAATCTACAAAGAACTTAACAAATTTACAAGAAAAAAATCAAACAACCCCATCAAAAAGTGGGCAAAGGATATGAACAGACACTTTTCAAAAGAAGACATTTATGCAGCCAACATCCACGTGAAAAAATGCTCATCATCACTGGCCATCAGAGAAATGCAAATCAAAACCACAATGAGTTACCATCTCACACCTGTTAGAATGGCAATCATTAAAATGTCAGGAAACAACAGGTGCTGGAGAGGATGTGCAGAAATAGGAACAATTTTACACTGTTGGTGGGACTGTAAGCTGGTTCAACCATCGTAGAAGACAGTGTTGTGATTCCTCAAGCATCTAGAACTAGAAATGCCCTTTGACCCAGCAATCCCATTACTGGGTATATACCCAAAGGATTATAAATCATGCTGCTATAAAGACACATGCACACGTATGTTTATTGGGGCACTATTCACAATAGCAAAGACTTGGAACCAACCCAAATGTCTATCAATGATAGACTGGATTAAGAAAATGTGGCACATATATACCATGGAATACTATGCAGCCATAAAAAAAGATGAGTTTATGTCCTTTGTAGGGACATGGATGAAGCTGGAAACCATCATTCTAAGCAAACTTTCGCAAGGACAGAAAACCAAATTCCACATGTTCTCACTCAGGGTGGGAATTGAACAATGAGAACACTTGCACACTAGGCGGGGAACATCACACACCAGGGCCTGTTATGGGGTGGGGCTGTGGGGGAGGGGTAGCATTAGGAGAAATACCTGATGTAAATGACGAGTTAATGGGTGCAGCAAACCAACACCTGTATACATATGTAACAAATCTGCATGTTGTGCACATGTACCCTAGAACTTAAAGTATAATAATAATAAAAAATTCTAGAAAAACATAGAAAAATAAATTAAAGGACATTAAGAAGAGAATGAAAAGGAAAGCTATTCAATGGGTGAAATATTTGAAAATCACA
The DNA here is from genome assembly GCF_007565055.1 of Rhinopithecus roxellana. Lineage (NCBI taxonomy): Eukaryota > Metazoa > Chordata > Mammalia > Primates > Cercopithecidae > Rhinopithecus > Rhinopithecus roxellana. The sequence continues at coordinate 21,037,408 of NC_044563.1, read as the reverse complement.
TATTGGTTAAAGGATTTTTATCTGGATTGTATAAGAACTCTTATAAGTCAATAATAAAAAGATAAATAACCCAACTAATAATGAGCACAGGATTGGAATAGACAGTTGTTTCCAAAGAAGAGATCAAAATGGCCTATAAGCACATGAAATGGTGCTCGAGATTTTAGTTATCAGGAACATGCAAATCACAACCACAATGAGATACTGTTTCATACTCATTAGGATGGCTATAATAATAAAAGACAGATAATAACAAGTGTTCGTGAGAATGTGGGGAAATTGAAACCCTCAGGCACTGTTGGTGGAAATGTAAAATGATGCAGCCACTTTGGAAAACAGTCTGACAATTCCTCAAAAGGTTAAACACACTTTCCCTATAGCCCAGCAATTCCTCTCCTAGATGTATAACCAAGAGAATTGAAAATACATGTTTATGCAAAAATTTGTACATGAATGTTAATAGCAGTATTGTTCACAATAGCTGAAAGGTAGAAACAATCCAAATATCTACTAACTGATAAATAAATAAATAAATAAAGAGTAGTGTAGCCATGTATCCATACAATGGAATATTATTCAGCTATAAGAAGGAATGAAGTACTGATACAAGGTACTTCATGGATAAACTTAGAAACATTTAGTTAAGTGAAAGAAACTGATCTCTAACATAGCTTTTTGTGATTCCATTTATATAAAATGTCAAAACAGGCAAATTATTGTGACAGAAAGTAGACTAGTGATTGCAAAGAACTGCGGAGTATAGAGGGATTGGCAGATGGTGGCTAAAGAGTACAGGGCTTCTTTTTGGGATAATGAAAATTTTCTAAAATTGATTGTGGTGATGGTTGTACAGCTCTGTAAATACACTAAAAATCATTGAATTGTATACTTTAGTTTTACTTTATTTTAGTTTTTGAGAGAGAGTTTCACTCTTGTTGGCCAGGCTGCAGTACAATGGCATGAGCTCGGTTCACTGGAACCTCCACCTCCCAGGTTCAAGCGATTCTCGTGGCTCAGCCTCTCGAGTAGCTGGGATTACAGGCACTTGCCACCATGCCCCGCGAATTTTTGTATTTTTAGTAGAGACAAGGTTTCACCATGTTGGCCAGGCTGGTCTCGAACTCCTGACCTCAAGTGATCCACCAACCTTGGCCTCTGAATTACATACTTTAAATGGGTGAATTGTATGTTGTGTGAATTGTATCTAAATAAAGCTGTTACAAATAATTTTTAAAATAATTGTTTATATTTAAGAGATATGGAGCCAGGTGAAGATGAACAAAAATTAATGAATCAAAATGCAGGTAGTCATTAGCTTTTATATGACTATCATTTCCATATATTATACATAAACACTTCTAAACTTTTCTTTTCTTTTTTTTTTGAGGCGGAGTCTCGCTCTGTTGCCCAGGCTGGAGTGCAGTGGCCAGATCTCAGCTCACTGCAAGCTCCGCCTCCCGGGTTTACGCCATTCTCCTGCCTCAGCCTCCCGAGTAGCTGGGACTACAGGCGCCCGCCACGTTGCCCGGCTAGTTTTTGTATTTTTAATAGAGACGGGGTTTCACCGTGTTAGCCAGGGTGGTCTCGATCTCCTGACCTCGTGATCCGCCCGTCTCGGTCTAAACTTTTCTATACCAAATTTTGACTTTCTTATTTTAGTAGACAAATAACTATTTCAAGTTACATTATGTTACTGTCGTCTGCCAGCCAATAGTTTCATTTTAGCAGTGTTGCCATCTAAATATGGCAATGTCTGTGCAGTTACTTGAACATTTGGTTGCATATTTGCCCTTATTTATAAAAGTATAGTGGAAATGGAAAAATAAAGTGCTGATGTTAATGATTTTCCAATTGTGTCAAAGGAAGCTATCATTCAGTATGCCAAAAACAGTAAATTTTGATGCTTATGAAATTTAAGCAGATCTGACAACTGTGTTCAATTACAAAAGAAAACAATCAAACTTAAAACACATGTACAAAATGTTATAAGTATGTTGGCAAAGCTTGTGGCTAAAAATAAGGTGCAGTCGTGGAACAAATGTGTGAATCTTTACAATTACGTGTAGCAGAATATTATTTTGATATATCAGGTTTTATTTCCAGATAATACATATTTTTTTAACCCGGGGGTCCTTCCCAGTTCAAACTTGACCTCTTGGCAGCCATGCTTCGGGATAGGGTTGTTGCAGCATAGTGCAGATACCAAAGAAGTCAATCCTTGGCCTTTGAGGTTTAAAATACGTTTTGGAAACTCAAGGCAGAGATAAAACCTTTGTGATTAAAAAGCTTTTGAACTTCAAAAGCTAGAACCATCCTGAGAATAAAGTCAGAGAATAACCCAGAGAATAAACTCAGGCCTTAACCACAGACACTAAGCATATGTGATCAGTCAGAGCCAGTTTTTCCAGTGCCTTCTTTTCTCTTAAAGACTAGAAACAAATTCCTTAGACTTGTAAAGTGAAGGCAGTCAGAGGAGAAGTGAGCTCTAAGTCTGGTGAATCTTTAAGGAGGAATCCATCCAGTGGCCCAACTTGCTAGAACTTCTGCACCTTTTTTCTTTTTCTTTCTTTTTTTTTTGAGACGGAGTCTTGCTCTGTCACCCAGGTTCGAGTGCAGTGGCATGATCTTGGCTCACTGCAACCTCTGCCTCCCAGGTTCAAGTGATTCTCCTGCCTCAGCCTCCCCAGTAGCTGAGACTACAGGCGTGCACCACCAAGCACAGCTAATTTTTTTGTATTTTTAGTAGAGATGGGGTTTCACCATGTTGGCCAGGATGGTCTCTATCTCTTGACCTGTGATCTGCCCACCTCGGCCTACCAAAGTGTTCGGATTACAGGTGTGAGTCACCCCATTTGGCCGCTTCTGTACTTTTTGAAGTGTAGACATTGAGAAGAAATGTTCATGTGGCAGTGCCAGGCAGAGAGGGTCTGAGACAATATTCCTATGGACCCAGAGTGGCATGGGAGAGTGGATGGATGTGCCCACTGCCATCTGAGAGAGAAAAAGGAGTAGCTGAGAGCCCGGAGAGGCTTTCCTTTTGGGACATGGAGTCATAAATATGATCAACATGGTTTGGCAGTTGAAAAGCAAATGGGAATAAGATGTTATAGTAAATGCCAATATGCAGGTATCCCTCTCTGTCCCATTCTTATTCCTTGGTGCTTTATGAACCCTGAGAGAAGGAATATGCCAAATATCATTTCAAGTAAACTAAATGAACAAGGATTTTGAGTTGCAAGGATACACCAGAAAATTAAATTCGATGGCAAAAAAATGTAATCTGTTTTTGCTGGGTGAAGTGGCTCACATCTGTAATCCCAGCACTTTGGGAGGCCGAGGTGGGTGGATCACGAGGTTAAGAGATTGAGACCATCCTGGCCAACCAACATGGTGAAATCCCGTCTCTATTAAAAATACAAAAATCAGCTGGGCGTAGTGGCGCACGCCTGTAGTCCGAGCTAGTCGGGAGGCTGAGGCAGGAGAATCGCTTGAATCCGGGAGGCGGAGGTTGCAGTGAGCCAAGATCACACCACTACACTCCAGCCTCGGTGACAGAGAGAGACCCCATCTCAATATAAATAAATAAAAAAATATAATATAATCTATTTTTAATAGTTTAAATATCTGCACACAGTGTATAACATTCAGATGTAAAATCAAGTTAAGCATTAATATCATGTTTGAGACTTCGTTAATTTTTTTCTCTAGCTCTGTGGATTGAATTCTGTTCTTTCCTCCCTTCCTCCTCCTTCCCCCACCAAATAAAACATTTAAGTATAAAGTTCAAATTTCAGGCATTCTACTTTCCAAAACATTTTCCGGGAAAGCATTATGTATTATTAAAGGCAGGGACTGTCTGAATGGGAAAATAGCTTTCATACCCACCCCCCATTCCAGAATATTGAAATGAAAATGATCAAACCACTGAAGCTTCTAGTAGTTTATCGATTTTCATCATGGGATTTTGTCCATCCAGTTGCAGCACGACCATTAGAAATAGATAAATTTGCCCGGGTGCGGTGGCTTACACCTGTAATCCTAGCACTTTGGGAGGCTGAGGTAGGCGGATCACCTGACGTCAAAACCAGCCTGGCCAACTTGGTGAAACAGTCTCTACTAAAAAAATACTGGCCGGGCGCGGTGGCTCAAGCCTGTAATCCCAGCACTTTGGGAGGCCGAGACGGGCGGATCACGAGGTCAGGATATCGAGACCATCCTGGCTAACAGGGTGAAACCCCGTCTCTACTAAAAATACAAAAAAAAAAAAAAAAAAAAAAAAAAAAAAAACTTAGCCGGGCGAGGTGGCGGGCGCCTGTAGTCCCAGCTACTCGGGAGGCTGAGGCAGGAGAATGACGTGAACCCGGGAGGCGGAGCTTGCAGTGAGCTGAGATCCGGCCACCGCACTCCAGCCTGGGCGACAGAGCAAGACTCCGTCTCAACAAAACAAAACAAACCAAAACAAAACACAAAAGTTAGCTGGGCGTGGTGGCAGGCACCTGTAATCCCAGCTACTCTGGAGACTAAGACAGGAGAATCACTTGAACCTGGGAGGTGGAGGTTGCAGGGAGCCAAGATCCTGCCAGTGCACTCCAGCTTGGGCGACAAGAGTGAAACTCCATCTCGAAAAAGAAAAGAAAAGAAAAGACATGGATAAATTCATCGGAGTCAGTTCACTTACTGTCTTGGGGCAAACACTCAGATAGTGGACCTTATTCCTTTGCTACTGAGGAGAAAGATGGAGCCTGAGTCTCAAGCCCATCTTTGCTGTACTTTTGCCACATGGTACTGTATGCTTGCCGGCTAGAAGGAGGGTGAGGGATGCTTTACAGCCTGTGAATGAGTGTTCGCGAGGGAGGTGGTATCCACATTGTTTTTTTTTTTTTTTTTTTTGAGACGGAGTCTCGCTCTGTCGCCCAGGCTGGAGTGCAGTGGCCGGATCTCAGCTCACTGCAAGCTCCGCCTCCCGGGTTCACGCCATTCTCCTGCCTCAGCCTCCCGAGTAGCTGGGACTACAGGCGCCCGCCAGGTCGCCCGGCTAGTTTTTTGTATTTTTAGTAGAGACGGGGTTTCACCATGTTAGCCAGGATGGTCTTGATCTCCTGACCTCGTGATCCGCCCGTCTCGGCCTCCCAGAGTGCTGGGATTACAGGCTTGAGCCACCGCGCCCGGCCCACATTGTTTTTTTTTTTTGAGACGGAGTCTCACTCTGCTGCCCAGACTGGAGTACAATGGCATGATCTCCACTCACCGCAACCTCTATCTCGCAGGTTCAAGCAATTCTCCTGCCTCAGCCTCCAGAGTAGCGGAGATTACAGGCCCTCGCCACCACGCCTCGCTAGTTTTTGTATTTTTAGTAGAGACGGGGTTTCACCATTTTGGCCAGGCTGGTCTCGATCTCCCGACCTCAGGTGATCCACCTGCTTCGGCCTCCCAAAGTGCTGGGATTACAGGCGTGAGCCACCACCGCGCCCCGCCTGAGCCACCACCGTGCCAGGCCATTCTTAACTCCAAGTCATTGCGGTTTCTTTTTCCCAGAAAACAAGGGTTAGATGGTGCATTTCATAAAACTAACCAAAGTTCTGTTTACTGATGCAGCACAAGAGATGTTAAAAAAAAAAAAAAAAAAGATAGTGGGCCTTATTATTATCATTATAGTGAGAATAGCCTTGGATTTTGAGTCTAAATATCTGGGTTTGGTTTCAGTTCTTTGTCATCTTTGTGGTCTTCATTTTTGTTTCTGTCTTTATATATATTTTAAAATAAAACATCATTAAAACTATATATTTCAAAAATACTATTTTTCTTTTAAAAAAATCTATAATAGAGACGGGGTTTCACCATGTTGCTCCGGCTGGTCTTGAACTCCTGGGCTCAAACGATCTACTTGCCTCGGTCTCCCAAAGTGTTGGGACTACAGGTGTGAGTCATGGTGCCTGGCTCCAAAATATTATTAAATTATAAAATATATGATAAATGCAAAAGTGTATTAAAACCTCTGGCATTTAAATAATATTGCTAAAATAAACACCCATTTTTGCACCATCCACATTAGAAATAGAACTTTACAAATATCTTTAGTAGCTTATGAATCACCTGGGGATCATTTTAAAGTGTGGATTCTGATTCAGTATGTGAAAGAGCCTGAGATTCTGTATTTCTTTATTTTATTATTTTATTATTATTATACTTTAAGTTCTAGGGTACATGTGCACAACGTGTAGGTTTGTTACATATCTATACACGTGTCATGTTGGTGTGCTGCACCCACTAACTCGTCATTTACATTAGGTATATCTCCTAATACTATCCCTCCCCCCTCCCCCCACCCCATGACATGCCCTGGTGTGTGATGTTTCCCATCCTGTGTCCAAGTGATCTCATTGTTCAATTCCCACCCTGAGTGAGAACATGCGGAGTTTGGTTTTCTGTCCTTGCGAAAGTTTGCTTAGAATGATGGTTTCCAGCTGCATCCATGCCCCTACAAAAGACATAAACTCATCCTTTTTTATGGCTGCATAGTATTCCATGGTGTATATGTGCCACATTTTCTTAATCCAGTCTATCATTGATGGACATTTGGGTTGGTTCCAAGTCTTTGCTATTGTGAATAGTGCCCCAATAAACACATGTGTGCATGTGTCTTTATAGCAGCATGATTTATAATCCTTTGAGTATATCCTCAGTAATGGGATCGCTGGGTCAAATGGTATTTCTAGTTCTAGATGCTTGAGGAATCACCACACCGTCTTCCACAATGGTTGAACTAGTTTACAGTCCCACCAACATTGTAAAACTGTTCCTATTTCTCCACATCTTCTCCAGTACCTGTTGCTTCCTGACATTTTAATGATTGCCATTCTAACAGGTGTGAGATGGTATCTCATTGTGGTTTTGATTTGCAGTTTCTCTGATGACCAGTGATGATGAGCATTTTTTCATGTGTATGTTGGCTGCATAAATGTCTTCTTTTGAAAAGTGTCAGCTGGGCGCGGTGTCTCAAGCCTGTAATCCCAGCACTTTGGGAGGCCAAGACGGGCAGATCACGAGGTCAGGAGATAAGACCATCCTGGCTAACCCGGTGAAACCCCGTCTCTACTAAAAACAATACAAAAAAACTAGCCGGGTGAGGTGGCGGGTGCCTGTAGTCCCAGCTACTCAGGAGGCTGAGGCAGGAGAATGGCGTAAACCTGGGAGGCGGAGCTTGCAGTGAGCTGAGATCTGGCCACTGCACTCCAGCCTGGGCGACAGAGCGAGACTCCGTCTCAAAAAAAAAAAAAAAAAAAAAAAAAAAGAAAAGTGTCTGTTCATATCCTTTGCCCACTTTTTGATGGGGTTGTTTGATTTTTTCTTTTAAATTTATTAAATTCTTTGTAGATTCTGGATGTTAGCCCTTTGTCAGATGGGTAGATTGCAAAAACTTTCTCTCATTCTGTAGGTTGCCTGTTCACTCTGATGGTAGTTTTTTTTGCTATGCAGAAGCTCTTTAATTAAATCCCATTTCTCAATTTTGGCTTTTGTTGCCATTGCTTTTGGTGTTTTAGACATGAAGTCCTTGCCCATGCCTATGTCCTGAATGGTATTGCCTAGGTTTTCACAGAACCAAAGACAAAAACCACATGATTATCTCAATAGATGCAGAAAAGGCTTTCGACAAAATTCAACAGCCCTTCATGCTAAAAACTCACAATAAATTAGGAATTGATGGGACGTATCTCAAAATAATAAGAGCTATTTATGACAAACCCACAGCCAATATCATACTGAATGGGCAAAAACTGGAAGCATTCTCTTTGAAAACTGGCACAAGACAGGGATGCCCTCTCTCACCACTCCTATTCAACATAGTGTTGGAAGTTCTGGTCAGGGCAATCAGGCAAGAGGAAGAAATAAAGGGTATTCAATTAGGAAAAGAGGAAGTAAATTTGTCCCTGTTTACAGATGACATGATTGTATATTTAGAAAACCCCATCATCTCAGCCCAAAATCTCCTTAAGCTGATAAGCAACTTCAGCAAAGTCTCAGGATACAAAATCAATGTGCAAAAATCACAAACATTCCTATACACCAATAACAGACAAACAGCCAGCCAAATCATGAGTGAACTCCCATTCACAATTGCTTCACAGAGAATAAAATACCTAGGAATCCAACTTACACAGGATGTGGAGGATGTCTTCAAGGAGAATTACAAACCACTGCTCAGTGAAATAAAAGAGAACACAAACAAATGGAAGAACATTCCATGCTCATGGATAGGAAGAATCAATATCATGAAAATTGCCATACTGCCCAAGGTAATTTATAGATTCAATGCCATCCCCATCAAGCTACCAATGACTTTCTTCACAGAATTGGAAAAAACTGCTTTAAAGTTCATATGGAACCAAAACAGACCCTGCATTGCCAAGACAATCCTAAGCCAAAAGAACAAAGCTGGAGGCATCGCGCTACTTGACTTCCAACTATACTACAAGGTACAGTAACGAAAACAGCATGGTACTGGTACCAAAACAGAGATATAGACCAATGGAACAGAACAGAGCCCTCAGAAATAATACCACACATCTGTAACCATCTGATCTTTGACAAACTTGACAGAAACAAGAAATGGGGAAAGGATTCCCCGTTTAATAAATGGTGCTGGGAAAACTGGCTAGCCATAAGTAGAAAGCTGAAACTGGATCCCTTCCTTACGCCTTATACAAAAATTAATTCAAGATGGATTAAAGACTTAAATGTTAGACCTAAAACTATAGAAACCCTAGGAGATTCTGTATTTCTAACAGGCTACTAGGTGACACAGATACTGGTAGGCCAATGATCATGCGTGGAATAGCATGATCTGAGATGGCTCCTGTGTGCTGCTTCTAATTCTATCCCTTTTCTCTCCATAAGAGGTAGACACTTTCTTAAATTTTGTGTCAATTATTCCTTGTTTTATTTGAAATAGTTTACCTGTGAATACATTTTTAAACGTTATAACTGTTTAGTTTTACCTATTTTAAAATTTTATACAAATGAAATAAGTGTACATTTCTCTATGACTTGCTTATTTTATTCAACCTTGTGTTTTACAGCCACATTCATGTTGATACAGAGACCTGTAGTTCATTAATTTTTGCCACTTGTTAGTTTCCATTGTATAAATACGCTTTTGTTTTGAGACTGAGTCTTGCACTGTTGCCCAGGCTGTAGTGCAGTGACACAATCTTGGCTCATTTCCACCTCTGCCTCCCGGGTTCGAGCAATTCTCCTGTCTCAGCACCCCTCTAGTAGCTGAGATAACAGGCGCCAACCACCATGCCCGGCTAATTTTTGTATTTTTAGTAGAGATGGGGTTTCGCCATGTTGGCCAGGCTGGTCTTGAACTCCTGACCTCAGGTGATCCACCGCCTTGGCCTCCCAAAGTGCTGGGATTACAGGCGTGAGCCACCACACCCAGCCATGAATAGGTCCTATCTTATGCATGAATTTCTATTGTTGATGGACATTGGTTGTTTTCATTTTTTTCCTATGACAAATTTCTGGTACATGTTTTACAGTGCAAATGTGCCAAAATTTCTCTAGATTATATGCCTACTAATAGAACTGCAGGATCATAGTGTATATACATCTTCAATGTTCATTTTGATGCTAAATTGTTGTTGAAAGTAGTCAATCCAATTCACACCCCGCCCCCCATTCCACATCCACTAACACTGGGCTGGTCAGATTTTTTTGGAGGTTAGGTGGCTATAAAAGTGTATCTTGGTATGGAATCAACCTGGGTGTTCTACAACAGGTGAATGGATAAAGAAAATTGGTATGTATGCAATGGAATATTATTCAGCCATAAAAAAAGAATGAAATGCTGTTATTCCTGGCAATATGGATGGAACTGGAGGATATTATGTTAAGTGAAATAAGCCAGGCGCAGAGAGTTAAACACCATATGTTCTCACTCATACGTGGAAGCTAAAAAAAGTTGATCTCATAGGAGTAAAAAGTAGAACAGAGGATACTAGAGGCTGGGATGGGTAGGGGGAAGGGAGGGATAGGGAAAGATTAAAGACTACAAAATTACAGCTAGATAGGAGGAATAAATTCTAGTGTCCTTTACCACTGTAGGATGACTATAGTTAACAATAACATATAGCTTCAAATAGCTAGAGGGAGGATATTGAACATTCTCAACACAAAGAATCGATAAATGTTTGAGATGATGGATAAACTAATTACCCTGATCTGATCATTATACATTATGTGTATCAAAACATCACTATGTGCCCCATTAATACATATAATTGTTATTCATCAATTAAAAAATTAAAAACAAACCACATTGCTTACCAAAAACCAAGAAAGTGTATTTTGAGATTTTTAATTGTTGCTTCAAAAAATGAGATTTTCATGTTTATTAGCTAACCAGGTCCTTCATATCTTTACTAGCTGTGAGAACTCATATGAACTGCTTAACTTTTTTGCCATTATCAAAATTACTTAGTTTACTTTTAGATAGCACTTTGTCCAGTTTTGCTGGGGATAGGTCACTATGGGAATAGTAACCTATGCTTTCCTATCATGCCACTTCCCACATTAGGTAACATGATGACTCTGTTAATGCTGATTCTCCTCCTAATGCTCATTTTAATGTAGATCATATGCAATGGTGAAAGAGGATCAGGGAAGAGGACACATTGTTCTTTTCTCACTTCTTGGTCTTTGCTATGCTTTTCCCTCTGCTAAGAACACTCTCCCGGCCTAAACTGTGAGCTCTGGGAGGAGGAAAACTGCATACTTTGTTCATAAATTTAGGACTAGATTGAGTCATATGGTTCAGTGCTTCTCAAACTTTTACTCACATGCGAATTATATGGGGATCATGTTAAAATGCAAATTCTTTTTATTTATTTATTTTTTTTAGGCAGAGTCTCACTCTGTCACCCAGACTAGAGTGCAGTGGTGAGATCTTGGCTCACTGCAACCTCTGCCTCCCAGGTTCAAGCTATTCTCCTGCCTCAGACTTCTGAGTAGCTGACATTATAGGCACCTGCCACCATGCCTGGATAATTTTTTTTTTTTTTTTTTTTTTGCATTTTTAGTAGAGATGGGCCTTCATCATGTTGGACAGGCTGGTCTCGAACTCCTGACCTCTGGTGATCCGCCCGCCACGGCCTCCCAAAGCGTTGGCATAACAGGTGTGAGCACTGCACCCAGCCAAAATGCAGATTCTTATTCAGCAGATCAGGAGTGGGGCCCCAGATTCTACATTTGAAAGTTCCCAGGTGATGACAGTGTTGCTAGTCCAAGGAAAACAAGCATGTGGATACCCATTCACTCATTTATTGAACAGATGTTTATTGAGTGCCTGCCATGTGCCAGGTGTTATTCTACACATAGAAGATACAACAGTGGAAGGGAGGATAGTTTAACACTCTCAGATTGAAAGCCTGTAAGTATTTATTCAATATTTATATAGTTGAGGTGAATAGCAACTTATAGTCTACTAGTTAAAATTGTACAGTTGAGCCACATGATATGCACATTCAACTTTTGTATTTTTATCTGACTTTCATGTTTTCCAATGAGTTTTTGTTTTGTAGTTTCTTCTTTCTTCATGAGATATGTGTTTGTGTGTGTACCACTTCTTGGGTGATAGATTATGGGGTTAAACTTAGATAAAATCACTCTTAGTAGATACCACTATGTTGTACGTTATTTAGTTTTAGAATTTAAGGAGGTAACTGTGACCCCCAGCTTCAGGCAGCCATCAAATGACTGGTCTCATCATTAGTTTTACTGCTTGTAGTGGCACCATGCAACTTGGGCATGTGATTTAAAAAATGCTGAAAAGAGATAGGTCAGTCCAGGCAAGGAGTGTTTTAAAATATCCACTCAAGGAAACAGTCTACCTCAGTTATGTAGAAACATGAGTTAACCAGTACCTTATTTCTGGTTTTCTCCAGTGATGTTTTAGTACTTCTTACAGATGATGGTCTAATCAAATGTCCAATTGGCCAGTGACACATAAAGCTATGCGTTTACTAAATCTCATTTCTTTTCCTTCCTCTGGGTGAAAAAAGGACTGCATTTCCCAGCCTCCTTTGCCATATATCTGCCCTAAGACTGGTTTCAGGCCAATGGTACATGGGTCAAAATGATGTGAGCCAACCTCAGGCTAGGTGTTTAAAAATGCTGTGTGACCTTGACCATTTCCTCCACCATTAAGATCTTGGAGGGCAAAGGGTGAGATGGCAGGACTGCAACATGAGAGGGGCTCAGATATGGAGTCACTGGCTGGATAAATTTCCCCGAGAGTCACCTGATGTGTCTCAAATTTAGCATAGGTGAAAAGCTTTGTGGTATGAAGTCACTGACATTGGGGTTTGTTTGTTACTATGGCATAAGCAATCTGCCTAATAGATGTTCTGACTGTCGAGCTAGGGCCTACCACATTGTGTCACACCTAATTGCCATGTAAATATTTTCCCAGACGAATGAATTAGATTAACTTTTACTAAATCTCTACCATAAGATTCTAGTCCTGACTTCAACTGAATGTACTAAAAATTTAGTTTATAAGTTAAAAGTAGGTGGAGCATAGGAGGAATTTAGTAAAGATTTGCTGAATGAAAGAAGACAAAAATGATAAATTTTCACACTCAGCCTCCTGGAAGGGATTTTTAAATTGTTCGTTTTTAGAATGCAGGTAGTAGGTAGGTAGGGAGTTAGGCAGACATGACCAGGGCAAGACAGGTCCCCCCTCCAGGAATGTCAGGCAACCATCAAGTGATGGTCAGGGGGTTGTTCAACTGTCTCTCTAAAGTAATAACTGGTTGCAGCCAACGCCAGGGAGAGACAGTCTTCCAATAGATAGAAAACACCTGGGCCAGGAGCGGTGGTTCACACCTGTAGTCCCAACATTTTGCGAGGCCAAGGTGGGTGGATCATTTGAGGTCAGGAGTCTGAGACCAGTCTGGCCAACATGGCGAAACACATTGTCTACTGAAAATACAAAAATTAGCTAGGTGTGGTGGTGTGCACTTGTAATCCCAGCTACTCAAGAGGCTGACGCAAGAGAATCGCTTGAACCCACGAAGTGGAGGTTGCAGTGAGCCGAGATTGTGCCACTGCACTCCAGCCTGGGTGACAGAGTGAGACTCCATCTCAAAACAAAACAAAACAAAACAAAACAAAACAAAACAAAACAACCTAAACCTCCACCCCCCAAAAAAACACCTGAAGCTAATGACCAGTGGCTTCCCCATAAGATCTCAGGAGTGGGGCGAGTGGGCTCATGCATGCATGCTAAGAGGCAAAATGGCGAAGTTTAACTGCTGTGTGGTCTTCTTCTAGGAACACTTAACTGGCAAGGGACAAATGCCTCAAGTGAACATGCCTACAACTTCAGTAAACACACTGCGCATGTGGCCCCTCCCAAGTGCTGGCAGGCCACTGCGCATGTGCACAGCCCATCCCAAGGGAAGAATCAGAGAAAAGAAGACCCAGAACCATGCCAATGTATAAAACCCTAAGTCAAGAGTTGATCAAGGCACTTGGATCTCTCAAGTTGCCCACTTGGCCCTCTTTGAAGTTTACTTCCTTTCATTCCTGCTCCATAAGTTTTTCATAAAGTTTCACTCTTGCTCTAAAACTTACCTCAGTCTCTCCCTGTTCCTTAAACCTACATCTGCTCCTCAGCTGAATTCTTTCCCTCCAAGGAGGCAAGGATTGAATTTGCTACAGACCTGTATGGATTCACCACCAGTAACAAGAATAAAGTATCAAAATTAAACATGCTTATTAGGCTGGGCACCATGGCTCATGCCTGTAATCCCAGCACTTTGGGAGGCCGAGGTGGGTGGATCACCTGAGGCCAGGAATTCAAGGCCAGCCTGGCCAACATGGTGAAACCCTGTCTCTACTAAAAATACAAAATTAGCCGGGTGTGGTGGCATGCACCTGTAATCTCAGCTACTTGGGAGGCTGACGCAGGAGAATCACTTGAACCTAGGAGGCGGAGGCTGCAGTGAACTGAGATCACGCCATTGCAATCCAGCCTGGGCAAAAACAGCAAAACTTCATCTCAAAAACAAAACAAAACAAAACAAAACAAAACAAAACAAAACAAAAAAACTCATTAAAAAGGTTTTGGAAAATGTTTGAGAAAAATAGAAAAACATTTTTCCTCCTCTAAAACTATAATTTACATTTTTGTGTGTTTTTCAGGCTTCTTGTTTCTATTAGATTATTGTGATTGCACTCTAGATGTTCTGGCCTGCTGTTTTCCATGTTATTACATAGTCTTCACAAGCATAATTTGTAATGGTTGATGTTATAATACATCTAGGGAATAAGTTATTTCATCCTTTTTCTCTTTTGAATGTTTAGGTCATTACCAATTTTTCATTTTCATGTATGATGCTATGATAGACCTATGTGTATAGTAAGATTTTCTGTATTTAGAATAACGGCCTTGAGGTATATCTGAAAAAAAAAAAACTTTTTAATAATCCAAAAATCTCAGGCTAAAACCAACTCCATTCAGATTAGGACTTTGCATTGGTTTAAGAGTATGCTTTCTAATCCAGTGCTCAACCCTGAATTAGGTCTTCAAGTTCAGCTTCATCATTGGTGTGATTCTATAAAACACTTATGCTCACCATATGACATGTACACTTAAAGATAGGCCGAATATAAATATTTAAAAAATCAGTTTCTCAAAGCACAGTATCTAATGTAATGATGTAACTGCCTAATCATCATACACGTCCCCCTGCCACCAAACCCTTGAGAATTATGAGCCACACACACACACACACACATCTGGCCAAGATACAGATGTACAAAAAAAGATCTCTCTGGATCCTGAGGTTATCATGGAGCAGTTCAGCAAAATGTGGTTGCAATAAGAAATAAGGACACCTCTAACCTGGTTATCTCTCTTTTTAGAGCAGGAAAAAAGAACTAAGTCACTTGTTGCCCATTCCCAGTTCACTAAATCAGTGGCAAAACAGAAATGACTGTATTGCACCTTGTCTGATGTTTCCTGGAAGTAACAATAAGCTGCCAATAGAGACTCAACTGTGGTTGTGGTGTGCTTGAACTATCTCTGGTTGTGATGTGAAATCCCTGATTTTAGATACTCATCCTCTCACTCATGGCATGACTTTAGGTAATTATTTTTTTTTGAGTCATGTATCTTTCATTTGTAAAACGGGATCATTGTAACAAAGGGTGCCTCACAATATGGTGGTGAGAATTTGATATGATAATGGGTAAGAAGCTGCCTTATAAACTGTCATGGTCTGTACAAGATATATTTGCTGTTTCTCCTTTACTTTTTCTATCTCCTCCAAAACCAGGGCTGCTCTTGGTTGGTTAGGTTAATTCACAGTGTGCTTTGGAAGATGTTACACCTTCCTCATTCCAACAAATCACCTTGCAGGGCTCAGCGGGGAAAGATGTTGACCTGAAGCTTCCTCTGCAGAGCGCCCTTCACCTCCTTGTTGCGGAGGCTATAGATGAAGGGATTGAGCATGGGAATTATGATGGTGTAGAAGACAGACACTACTTGGCCATTGGTATTGTTAGTAGATCCATGGGGCTGAACGTAGGTGAAAACCACGGTACCATAGAAAATAGCAATGGCCAGAAAGTGGGAGGCACAAGTGGAGAGGGCCTTCTCCCTCCCTGCTACTGAGCGCATCCTCCCAATGGCCACCAAGACCAAGCAGTAGGAGGTGAGAATGACTGCAGCTGGCAGAAGGGTGACCAGAGCAGAAAAGACATAGAGGACCACTCTTGCTGTGGCTGTGTTGGCACAAGCTAGGTGGAGAAGGGGTAGTACGTCACAGTAGTAGTGTGTTAGCTGGTTGGGCCCACAGAAAGGCAGGGCAAAGACATTTCCAGTCTGGATAGCAGAGTTGGCTCCACCGAATGCATAGGAAGCAGCTATCAGCAGGAGACAGGTCCCCCTGGTCATGATAGAACTATAATGGAGGGGTTGGCAGACGGCCATGAAGCGATCATAGGCCATGGAGGCCAGCAGGAAGCTCTCAGCTGTCACATGCACTACAAAGAAGGCGAGCTGGACCACACAGCCCTCAAAAGAGATGGACTTGTCAGAGACCAGGAAGTTGACCAAGAGCTTAGGTGTGACCACAGAAGAGTAACAAATATCAAGAAAAGAGAGGACCCCGAGGAAGAAATACATTGGGCTTTGGAGATGGGAGTCTGTGAAGATGAGTGCCATCATTCCCAAGTTGCCCACCACTGTTATGGCATAGATGAGCAGGATGGCTCCGAAGAGAAGCTCCTGGAGGTCTGGATAATTGGAGAATCCCTGCAAGATGAACTTGGTGACTGGGGTGTGGTTGCCACTGGCAAGGGCTAGTTCTCCAGGTGTCATCTGCAGAGTTTACAATTGGCAATCACTCAAACAGTATTACTTGAGCATATCTACTTCTGTGCAAGATACAATGAGGAAGAACACTGTTTTAATCTGTTTTGTGTTGTTATTAAGGAATATCTGAAACTGGGTAATTTATAAAGAAAAGAGATTTCTTTGTCTCCTGGTTCTGCAGGCTGTGCAAGCATGGCACCAGCGTCTGTTCTGGTCAGGAACTCAGGAGGCTTTTACTCGTGATGGAAGGTGAAGGGGGAGCAGGCCTGTCACATGGCGAGAAAGGGAGCACAAGAGAGGGCAGGAGGTGCCAGCCTCCTTTAAACAACCAGCTCTTGTGTGAACTGACAGAGCAAGAATTCACTCATTACCATGGAGGGAGCAGTAAGACATTCACGAGGGATCTTCCCGCATGACCCAAATACCTCCCACCAGGCCTCACCTCCAACAGTGGGGAGACGTGGAGGGGACAAACATCTAAACTACAGCATTCTTCCCCTGGCCCCCCAAATCTCATGTTCTTTTCCCCTTGCAAAACAGTCATGCCTTCCCAATAGTCCTCCAAAGTCTTAATTGTACCAGCATCAGCTGAAAAGTCCAAAGTCCAAAGTCTCATCTGAGACTCCAGGCAAGTTCCTTCCACCTATGAGCCTGTAAAATAAAAAAACATGTTACTTACTTCTAAGATACATTAGTGGTACAGGCACTGGGTAAACATTTCATTACACGAGGGAGAAATTGGTCAAAAGAAAGGGGCAACAAGCCTCACACAAGTCCAAAACCCAGCAAGGCAGACATTAAATCTTAAAGCTCCACAGTCATCCTTGACTCCATGTCCTGCATCCTGGGCACACTGGTGAAAGGGGTGGGCTCCCAAGGCCTTGGGAAGCTCCACCTCTGTGGCTTTGCTGGGTGTGGCCCACATGGCTGCTCTCGTGGGTTAAAATGGCTTTTCCATGCTGGATTTGCAAGCTGCTAGTGGCTCATCCTGGGATCCGGAGGGCAGTGGCTCTGTTCCTGCAGCTCCACTGGGCAGTGCCCTGGTGGGGACTTTGTATGGGGGCTCCACCAACATCTTTCCCCTCAGTACTGCCCTAGTAAAGGCTCTCTGTGGGGGAACTGCCCCTACAGGAGGCATCTGCCTGGGCACCTAGGCTTTTCCATACATCTTTTGAAATCTAGATAGAAGCTTCCAAGCCTCCTTCACTCTTGCACTCTGCACACCTGCAGGCTTAACACCACATGGAAACCACCAAGGCTTATGGCTTGTGCCCTCTAGAATGGTGGCCTGAGCTGAACCTGGGGCCCTTTGAAACACGGCTGTAGCTGTAGCATCTGGGATTAGGGGAGCAGCGTCCTGAGGCTGAGCAGGGCACCTGCAAGGACTAGGGCCTTGCTCCTGAAACCATTCCCCCCACCCCTCCAGGCCTCTGGGCCTGTGATAGAAGATGCTGCCTCAAAGATTTCTGAAATGGCTTAAAAGCCTTTTTCCCATTGCCTTGGATATGAGCACTTGCCTCCCTTGTACTCATGCAAATCTCTCTAGCAAATGGTTGCTCCACAGCCCTCTTGGATTCTCCTGAAAACGCTTTTCTCTTCTCTGCCACATGCCCAGGTTGTGATTCTTCAAATTTTTATACTGCGCTAACATTTTAGTAAGTTTCAGATTTAAGTCATTCCTTTGCCCCAATATGTGATCATAGGCTTTTAGAAGCAGTCACTCCACATCTTGAATGCTTTGCTACTTAGAAATTTTTTCCACCTGATACCCTAAGTCATCATCATTTTTCTTTTTCTTTGAGACAGGGTCTCACTCTGTTACTCAGGCTGGATTGCAGTGGCACTGATCATGGCTCACTGCAGCCTCGACCTCCTAGGCTCAAGAGATCCTCCCACCTCAGCCTCCTAAGTTGTTGGGACTACAGGCATGTGCCACCATGCCTGGCTAATTTTTACATTTTTTCTAGAGACAGGGTCTCACTATGTTACCCAGGCTATTCTCAAACTCTTGGGCTCAAGCAGTCCTCCTGCCTTGGCCTCCCAAGGTGCTGGGATTACAGATGTGAGCCACTGCACCCAGTTCCCTAGGTCATCATTCTTAAATTCAACCTTCCACAAATCTCTAGGGCATGAACACAAGGCAGCCAAGCTCTTTGCAAAGGCATAACAAGGGTGACCTTTACTGCGGTTTCCAATAAATTTCTCATTTCCCTCTGAGACCTCGTCAGTCTGGCCTTTACTGTCCATATTTCTATTAACATTTTGATCACAACAATTAACCAGTCTCTAAGAAGTTCCAAACTCTCCCTCACCTTCCAGTCTTCTTCTGAGCCCTGCCAACTCTTCTAGCCTCTGTTCATTACCCAGTTCCAAAGCCACTTCCATATTTTCAGGTATCTTTATAGCAGCATTCCACTTCTCAGTACCAATTTTCTGTGAGTCTATTCTGCATTGCTATAAAGGAATATCTAAGACTAGGTAATTTATAAACAAAAGTGGCTTATTTGGCTCATGATTCTGTAGGTTGAAAAGCATAGCCCCAGCATCTGTTCTGGTCAGGACTTCAGGAAGCTTTTACTCATGGAGGAAGGGGAAGGGGGAGCAGGTGTGTTACACAGCAACACAGCAAGCAAGAGAGAATGGGGAGGAGGTGCCAGGTCCTTTAAACAACCAGCTCTTGTATGAACTAACAGAGCAGGAACTCACTCATTAACTGTGGGGACAGCACCAGGACATTCGTGAGGGATCTGCCCCTAAGACACAAACACCTGCCACTAGCCTCCACCTCCAACACCTTGGACCACATTTCAACATGAGATTTGGTGGGGACAAACATCCAAACTATATCAAACACCAAGTTAAGTATAAGCCTCCTTCTACAAGAAGCCAAAAAAGGGATTTTATAGGCATTCTAAAGTTAGTTGCTTTTTCTTTTATTTTTTTCATGTCTCAGTTATTTATTAATCAGTGTAATGTCCAACGCAGTACACCAACATGATTTCATGTTTGTGGAGGAGAAATATTTCCTGGTTAAGAGGAAAGGTGTGTGGATGGCATCTAGAAGATCCTAATTCTAAGCAGCTTTACAGTGAAGCATTTCATTCGGAAATCTGGGCCTTCTTTCTTCAGTTTGCTGTAATCCACATTCACTGAGTAGGACTTGTATTGATCATTGGGACTCAGTTTGTTCCAGGGTTCTGGGTTATTCTTTCTGGCCCAACTAACATCTAGACTGAAAATGCCAGACACAAGACATACCATGCTGCTCCAGTATTCCCAGCTCCAATAAATATGAAGCAGGATATCAAACTCAGGTGCTTCTTGGTCTGACTGAGGGTCTGGTGGGGCATGTCTGCAGCGGAAGCCTCTGATTCGAAAGGAGAGAACAGGCCTAGCTAACAGCCTCCGGACTATGCAGCATCTCTATTTACTTTTTCAATACTTAGTTATCGAATTATATCTTCGTGTGGTATTCTGGAAGTTTGCATATGCTGGTGAGATGCCTTCTCATAAGATTCAGCATGCGTTAGAAGCATGTATTTCTCGGCTGGGTGTGGTGGCTCATGCCTGTAATCCCAGCACTTTGAGAGGCCAAGGCTGATGAACAACTTGAGGTCAGGAGTTGGAGACCAGCCAGGCTAACATAGTGAAATCTTGTTTCTACAAAAAATACAAAAATTAGCTGGGCGTGGTGGTGTGTGCCTATAATCCCAGCTACTCGGGAGGCTGAGGCAGGAGAATCACTTGAACCCGGGAGGTGAAGGTTGTAGTGAGCTGAGATCAAGCCACTGCTCTCCAGCCTGGGCGACAGAGCAAGACTCCATCTCAAAAAAGAAAAAAAGAAAGAAAGAAAAAATAATGCATTTCTTTTCAAAAGTGGGAGAAGGGCAATCGTGAAGGGGGAGTTGAGAGAGAGTCCAGCATTCTCATCACAGAGGTGTTCTCAAGCCTGTCAGTTTTAGGAAAGCATAGATATGGACATCGAGGTCCTGGAAACTGGTGCCCTTAAGATGGTCTTGCCTGTGAACCCTTTGAAGAGTCTTCACTTACCCTCAGGGCTACCAACCCTCGTTTGAAGACTGTGGCCTTAGAAGAACTAGCCAGCTACTGAAACCTCCAGGACCTTGCCTCTGCCCTTGCTGCCTCTCCTCCCTCTCTCCCAGAGATGGGCTTGTGATTATGTGACTGTAGGAGAATTCAGGAAACATTCTAGGCCCTTCACAGAATGGCCTTCTATTTACTGGAAAGGTCAGAATATGTGATCTCGAAAGTCAGGGTCCTGGTGGTGTGGCAGAATCCTATCCATGATTCAGCTTTGTCGTTCAACCTAGCACAGTCAGCCTCCTGGCCTGTGCCCCAGTTTCTCCACCCAGATGCCTCGTGAATCATTTACACTTTTTCTTTTCTACCTTTCTTAGGGGTTTCCTTCTGTTCAAATCTAAATGTCCATGAGTCTCTGATCTACAGTGAATATTATTGCTTTCATTTTTCTCTGATAGGATGACAGCCCAGTTCCTTAGGCACACACATTCACAAAGTCATACTCAGCATTATTATTATTTTAAAAAGTTTTTTTTTTTTTGAGACAGTCTCGCTCTGTCACCCAGACTGGAGTGCAGTGGCATGATCTTGGCTCACTGCAACCTCTGCCTCCTGGGCTCAAGCAATTCTCCTGCCTCAGCCTCCTGAGTAGCTGGAATTACGGGCACCTGCCACTATGCCTGGCTAATTTTTGTATTTTTAGTAGAGACAGGGTTTCACCATGTTGGTCAGTCTGGTCTTGCATTGCTGATACAGGTAATCCTCCCACCTTGGCCTCCCAAAGTGCTGGGATAACAGGCATGAGTCACCACGCCCAGCCATATTTTTAGGCTGAGTTCCTGGAATCCAGCAAATAATGTTTCTTGTTTACCTTCCCAATCCCTCTCTTCCACCATCTTCCCATGGCCCAGGACTGCATTGCCTCCTAATCCTCCACTGCTCCCATCTCAACTCCCAGATGGCCATTTGATTCCTTCAGCGGCACACCTATCAATAATTCTCAATTATTTGTGACCGTGGCAACAGCCTTCCAGGTGTACTTTGAGGTTCTCAAGTGTAGAGTATTTCCAGGTTTCCTCTATCATCCCTCCAGGTCTCCTCTATCATTCCTCCAGGTCTCCTCTATCACCTCTCCAGGTCTCTTCTATCACCTCTCCAGGTTTCCTCTATCATCTCTCCAGGTCTCCTCGATCATCCCTCCAGGTCTCCTCTATCATCCCTCCAGGTCTCCTCTATCATCCCTCCAGGTCTCCTCTATCATCCCTCCAGGTTTCTTCGATCATCCCTCCAGGTTTCCTCTATCATCTCTCCAGGTCTCTTCGATCATCCCTCCAGGTTTCCTCTATCATCTCTCCAGGTCTCCTCCATCAACCCTCCATGTTTCCTCTATCATCCCTCCAGGTTTCCTCTATCATCTCTCCAGGTCTCCTCCATCAACCCTCCCAGCTTCCTCTATAATCCTGCAATGCCATCCCTCAGTCCCTCCAGTAAGACTTCCCTTTCCCCAGTGAATCCTCGTTTTGTGTGCTGTTGTCATCTGGCAGTGGATTTTTACTCACACACGTGTTTAGAATTGTGTAACAGGGTCTGTCAATGTTTCGAAGTCTGTCTTCCCTCCTGCATGGTGTTGTTTTGCTTCCCTATCATAACTTCTGAGAGCAGAGGCTGTTTTAAGCTATATCACAAGCTGTCAGTGACTATTTGAACAACAACTATAATCCGAAAATATTTGAAAAATTGCAGTTGTTCAAAAGTGTTTAAGCAATTACGGTTGTTCAAAGTAAACAATAGCATAAGATACAGCTGTGACCATTTAAGATGTTAAAATTTTGTCAAGAGACACACTTGTTCCCACGAAAACGAGTAAAGTTGGGTGGAGCGCACTCTGCAGCAGGAACCCATTGAGGGAAGGGTGATTGCAGCTTGGGGTGCTCTGGGGAGGCTTCAGGACCAGGAGGCATGGGGCTGAACCTTGAGGAATGAGAAAGGTGTTGCTAGTTGAAGGAGATGGGGAAGTGGGATAACCTGGAGCTGGGAATTAACCTCAGTAAACTTTTACCAGGCAAAAGGTGCATTGGAAGCGGTCAGGAAACTTGGCAGAGTTACTTAACCTCTTTGAACCTCAGTTTCTGGGAAGATTGAAAGACAACGTGTGTCAATGTTGTACTCAGCACACTTCTGGAAACAGGGTAAGTACTTGATAATATACTAACTTTCACCAAGTTAGATTATACGTACCTGATGAATGGGGAGCTGGAAAACATTGCTCAAGACGCTTGAATACCGTGGGATCTCAGGAAATGCCTAAAGGCTGACAGAGTAAGGGATGGGGTGGCTGTAGATTTGGGGGGAAGGGAAGAGGAAGAGAACAGGCAACCTCAGCCTTCTGAATCAGCTCTGGTGAAACTCAGTAGAATTTGCGATAGAAAAATACCAACCTTAGATGGTGCTCCTCAGCCTGATATACCTCAGGATGGGGGGGGGGGGGAATTCAAGATCCTCTCAGGCCAGCCACGTGGGGGTAGTTCTGGGACTCCCTTCCACTCCAGCCTGTATCTTCAGTTTCTCCTCTCTAAAGCTGTTCCTGGGGTAGCCACACATTCAGACTTGATAAGACACACAGCTCAGGCAAACAGAATGTGGCATTCAGGACTGAAGCTACGGATGCATCTTGGTCCTGCCCAGAGCTTATAAAGCTGGCTTCATCTCCTCTTGATCCCTGGTGGCTCTGGAGGCTTAGAGCTCCGGGAGGTCCTTGAAACACCACCTCCCTACCTGGGAGGTTCAGGCCTCAGGGAAGAAGAGATTATCCCTCCCTCTAGATTTTGGGCATTTGTTTTGGTCTTGAGGCACAGGGGGGTTACAGCGGTTAGGGTCTCCTTGAGGAGATGGAGTTTGTCATTCTATTTTTTTTTTTTTTTTTTAGACAGGATCTCCCTATGTTGTCCCCCAGGCTGGTTTCAAACTCCTGGGCTCAAGCTATTCCCCTGCCTCATTCTCCCAAAGTGCTGGGATTACAGGCTTGAGTCATGATGCCTGGCCATTGTCATTCCATTCTTGGCAGTAGAAAGGCTCAGCATGAGCAGGTAGGAGACTTCCTGCCTCCTCCTTGGATTCTGAAGTCTGAATGAGGGAAAGTCATCTTGTCCCTTGGGAGTTTACAGGAACCTGGGGGACAGTTTATGTAGTTTTTGACTAAATGACCCAAGGGGCCTTTGCTGAACATGGAGCATCTGTTGTGGGCCTCAATACTGATCAAACAAATTGGGGACACTGAGTTCAGAGGTTGGTGAAGAGCTGGGCGTGGTCTAGGGTTAGGGTCAGAGTTAGGGGTAAGTCCCTTTTCGCGTTATAAACTTTCATTACTGTTTCCCAAGTCTGGGTCCCGGCTGTGACGGAGCACTGAGGACAGCTGGAAGCACACTAGGGCAGGGACTCTGGGGCCCTGCCAGGAAGCTATCTAGGAAGCCTAGAGAGCTTCTGGGGACTCACTGGAGGAGGCACTAGGGGCCTTGTTAATGCAATGGGTAGTTTATTTATATTAGCAATTAAAAAATATATTTTAAAAAAATGCTGCGGGCATGGTGGCTCACGCCTGTATTCCCAGCACTTTGAGATGCCGAGGTGGGCAGATCACCTGAGGTCGGGAGTTCAAGACCAGCCTGACCAACATGGAGAAACCCCATCTCCCGTGAAAATACAAAATTAGCTGGGTGTGGTGGCGCATGCCTGTAGTCCCAGCTACTCAGGAGGCTGAGGCAGGAGAATCGTTTGAACCCAGGAGGCAGAGATTGTGGTGATCTGAGATTGTGCCATTGCACTCCAGCATGGGCAACAAGAGTGAAACTCCGTGTCTGAAAAGAAAAAAAAAAAAAAAATGCAAACCAAGGAAAAACAAGACAAAAAATAAAAAAATAAAAAGATGATATTTCCAGAAATGAAGCTAACTTCTAAGCACAGGAAATGCTGATGGGCATAAGGAGGAGCCAAGGGATTTGTTACCAGGAGCGAACACACACTGATCATCTCCCAGTTGTCACTTATCTCCTTTTCTCCCTCTCTGACTGCGCTTTGTGGCGGGAGGAGTGGGTTCCTCCCTACCCCTGTGTCAGCTGACTCTGCTGTCATGAGACTGCGTCTCAAGGAGCTCAGCTGAGACTACTGGAGTGCGGGTGGTTATGGTTCTGTGAATCATGGATTGTTCCAGCTAAAGAGAATTACAGAGCATCCCGTCCAGCAGGCTCAGCTGAGATGTGATGGTGCAGCAGTGCCTGAGGCAGGACTAGAGTCTGGAACACGGGAAGACCAAGAACACGCTTGGTGCACCAGCAAAGTAGAGGCATTAAAAAAAAAAAAAAAAAAAAAGACTTATTTGGACATTTTTTAAAAAGCACCAGGAAATGACAGAACGTTGGAATTTGCTTTAAAATAATCTGACTGGGAAGAGTGGAAAGATAAAGCAAGAACTGGTTATAAAATGACAAATGTTGAGGCTGAGTGATAGGTACATGGAAGTCAGTTTATTATACTGTCTGCTTTTGGTATATATTTGAAGCTTTGATGCTAATTTTTAAAAACATTGAAGCATCATAGAAAAATCAAAACTTTGTTGCAATTCCTTACACTTAAGTTTTTTTTCAGTTTGGAACTGGGTTAAAGAAAATTCGTAAGTGAGGCTGGGCTCACTGGCTCATGCCTGAAATCCCAGCACTTTGGGAGGCCAAGGTGGGTGGATCACTGGAGGCCAGGAGTTCGAGACCAGCCTGACCAACATGGCGAAACACCATCTCTACTAAAAATCCAAAAACATTAACCGGGCGTGGTGGCGCACACCTGTAGACCCAGTTACTTGAAAGTCTGAGGTGAGAGAATCTCTTGAACCCAGGAGGTGGAGGTTGCAGTGAGCTGAGATTGTGCCACTGCACTCTAGTCTGGGTGACACAGGGAGACTCTAAAAAAAAAAAAAAAAAAAAAAAAAATTCATAAGTGGAGTGGTATGCACATAATTTTTCAGGGCTGCTGGAATTATAGATGTGAGCTACCATGTCCAGCTCAGTACTCATCTTAACAGGAAGTAAAGCTGTTGTTCAAAGAGAAGTGACTTACCTAGGGTCATGCAACTAATTAGTTCTAGACTCAAAATTGTAACCTGTGTCTCCTGGATTCCAGTCTACAAATCTTTACATAGTCCCATCATCCTCTCAAACAATGCCTGGTCAATAATTTGGCATAAATGAATGCACAGAGCTTTCCATCTTGCCCTAACAAGAGGCTTCAGTACTTTGCTACTTTGATTTTATATATATATATATATATATACACACACACACACACACACACACACACACACACACACACACAGATTTAATAGGTCCATCAGGGTTATTCATGAGAATATACTTGATTTGACTCACTGTTTCCTATTGATTAAACGCCTCAAATTTAGTGAAATTACATGTTAACTTATACATTTTGTTCAGTAGAGATGCAAATAATTTCTGTCTTATAGAAAAGACAGCCCCGAAGTTTACAGTTTATTGCCATATAGGACAAGAACCACTGGAATATCCAATCCAACATCTTACTGTTTTAATTTTTTTTGAAAATTATGCTTTCCTACACTGAAGGATACAAGCCAAATTTATGATAATGGTTGTCTCTCTAGCAAGGGAGAGGCATAGGACTCGGGTAGAATACATAGGGATTTCAATGACCTGTAATGTGTTATCTATCTGATTAAATATTTTTGTAGGGCCAGGCACAGTGGCTCAGCCTGTAATTCCAGCACTTTGAGAGGCTGAGGCAGGTGGATCACCTGAAGTCAGGAGTTCAAGACCAGCCTGGCCAACATGGTGAAACCCCATCTCCACTAAAAATACAAAAATTAGCTGGGTGTGGTGGTGCCTGCCTCTAATCCCAGCTACTCAGGAGGCTGAGGCATGAGAATAGCTTGCACCCAGGAGGAGGAGGTTGCAGTGAGCTGAGATAGCACCACTGCACTCTGGGAGACAGAGTGAGACTCCATTTCAAAAAAAAAAAAAAAGCGTGTGGCACCTCTCTTCCTCCTGTTTCAGCTATGTAAGACAACCCTGCTTCCCCTTCACCTGCCATGACTGAAAGTTTCCTGAGGCCTTCTCAGCCATGCTACCTGTGCAGCCTTCTGAACTGTAAGTAAATTAAACCTCTTTTCTTGATAAATTACCCAGTCTCATGTATTTCTTCATAGAAGTGCAAGAACAGACAAATACATACAAGATACCTAGAATAGGCAAATTCATAGCTACAGAAAGTAGACTAGGGGCTGGGGGAAGAAGGGAGGGAATGGAAAATTGTCGTTTAATAGGTACAGAGTTTCTGTTTGAGATGATGAAAGATTCTGAAAAGGGACAGTGTTGATGCTTGCACAATATTGTGAATGCACTTAAATTGTTATGTATAATCTATATTGTATACAATATACTTAAATTGTAAATTGTATATTTGAATGGTTAAAATGATAAACTTTATGTTAAAAATGAGAGGGGATGTATGGTTCCTGACTTCCAGGCTTGCTGTAAGAGTTAAATGATAGACTACTTGTGAGAGAACCTCTAGGAACACACTGCAGATACTCAGTAAATTGTAGCTGCTGGTAGTTTCTTCCTCTTCTTCTCCCTCATTTCCTTAGAAAAAGTCAAAAGAGCATGGCTTTTCTTTTGATCTGTGTTAATTTCTGAGTTCACGGTCTGAGCATATGATTGTGTGGCTAACTTCCCACTATCCACATGGGGACTACTACCCCGCCTACTGTCATTTTTTTTTTTTTTTTTTTTGAGACAGAGTCTCGCTCTGTTGCCCAGGCTGGAGTGTAGTGGCGTGATCTCGGCTCACTGCAACCTCTGCCTCCTGGATTCAACTGATTCTCCTGCCTCAGCCTCCAGTAGCTGGGATTACAGGCATGCGCCACCACGCCTGGCTAATTTTTGTATTTTTAGTAGAGATGGGGTTTCATCATGTTGGCCAGGCTGGCTTGAACTCCTGACCTCAGGAGATCCACCCACCTCGGCCTCCCAAAGTGCTAGGATTACAGGTGTGAGCCACTGCGCCTGGCCCCCACCTGCTGTCATTTCTAACCCTACCAGGTGGCTGCCTTTCTCAGCTTGGGCTTTTTTACTTTGCCATCCTTGGATGAGTATTCAGAAAGCTCCACTTTTTCTTAGTGTTAGCCTCCACAAGCACTTAGAAGGAAAATCTGCTGTCAAAACAAATTACCTTGTACATTTGTGAGACTGGGTTATGTTTGGAGTATCTGTGCAACTGCTGTCTTCCCATGGATGTTGACAACCGAGTGCTGACTGTGAAGGACAAATAGACATAGAAACGGAGGTGAATATGTGGATTTTCTTGATTGTTTAAACAGCATAAGCCCAAAGAAGCCAATTTGTATGGACATGAGAGTAGGTGGGAGAGAGCCCAAGGAGGTTTTAAGAGCATTGCTTTTGCAATTAAACAGGTAAAGACAATCTGGCTTCATCACGTTTACAAATTGTAACACCTTAGTTACAATTAGCCTGTTTTCCCTTTGCAAAATGAGCGTAAAATACCACAAAGTGTGGTTGTAAAGATTCACCTGAGAGGTATGTCAGTTTGTAAAGCATGGGTTAACTCTAATTGCCTTCCTTCTCTATTCTGGAATAAATTAATTAAGCAGGCATTTTCTTGTGGACTCACGAAATGTAAAATAGAGGAGAGGAAGGACCAATATTTCCCAACAGATAAAGAGAAAAAAGAATAGAGTATGTGGGAGGATTGCAAACTTTGTGTAAGGTGAGAAGAGAATAGGGCTTAGGTTTTAGTAGGAGCTTAAAAGAAAAACTTGTTGAATTAATGGAATTATTTGTTAGATGGGTCTATTACATTTGTCCAGCAACAAGTGACAGAAAACTCAAGCAAGGTGACTTAAGCTGTAAGAATATTTATTCTTTGTTTACAAGAAGTCTGGCGATGGGCTTGTCAGGAAACGTCTTCTGCCGAAGCCAAGAACCAGCTGGCTGATTTCTCCTAAAGCTCATTGGCCAGATGTAGATCATATGATCACTTCTAGCCACAAAGGGCCTGGGAAAGAGCAACTGGCGTATCAAGCCTCTGTAGTTTGATGCAGTCAAGAGAGAAAGGGTAGACATTTTTGTTGAATCTGTAATAGTGGGCTTAGATTGGTAAGAAAGATAAGCATGATTACTTAATCCACTGATAGGAGGTGAGGATCAAAAAAATGTACCCTGGATGAATTTGGTGTCTATATGTAAACTGCTGTCACTATGAAGGAAAAATAAAAACTTCCTCTTATCTGGCTGGGCACAGTGGGTCACACCTGTAATCCCAGCAGTTTGGGGGGCCGAGGTGGGTGGATCACTTGAGGCCAGGAGTTCGAGACCAACCTGGCCAATGTGGAGAAACCCTGTCTTTACTAAAAATACAAAAATTAGCCTGGGGTGGTGGTGCATGCCTGTAATCTCTGCTACTCAGGAGGCTGAAGCATGAGAATTGCTTGAACCCAGGAGGCAGAAGCTGCAGTGAGCTGAGATCACACCACTGCACTCCATACTCCAGCCTGGGCAACAGTGAGACTCTGCCTCCATAAATAATAAATAAATAAATAATAAACAAGCTTTCTCTTACCTTACCTTGAATATCCTCTCTCTAGCACATGTTCAAATCCTACCTACATACACCTACTGTTTGCTTATTCATGCTTATGTGCAGGTATTTTATGCATTAATTAATGTGATAGATATTAATTAAATGCCTACCATGTGCAAGGAGTTGCCTTAGGTCCTTTGACTCTCATATGGTTTTTATTATCAAGGAGGTTACAGTCCGGTAGAAGAGATATTACATGTACTTCAATGATTATATAATGAACAGCAGAAAGGTTTAAGTGCCCTAAAAGAGGTGCTTAGAGTGCCAAGAAAGGTTGGAGAATGGAGAAATTACTTCTGGTTGGTTTAATCAGGAAAGATTTTTTGGGGGGTGGTGTAGGGAGGTAGGGTTTGCATTGATGCAGGTGAAAGAGAGGTGGAGAGGAAAGGTGGTCACCGCCAATTGAAACAGTAGAATAGGCTGAGAGGGGAAGTTCTGGGCTTGGGAAGCAGTTCTGATCTCTGGTTCCTCCCTTTGATGACTTCCTGTCTTGCTTTTTGGTGGGGTCACACTTATGTCAATAATTACATGCTTTTCATTTATGTGTGTGTTTATCCTTTTCCCTCCTAACCAGACTGTAGCATCCACAGAGCTACCCATAACAGGTTCTCAATAAATATCTGATGAGTTCCTTGTTAATATTAATTATTACTCTTTAAGATTTATATAGTGACCATTTCCAAGAAGACTTGATATCTTTTGCAAATAAAGCCAAGTAGTGAATGTGTGTTGGGATGCCTGCCTGTCCATAGCCCCTTTCTCTGGGAACTGCTCTGTCATTTCAGTTTGGGATATAGTCTAGGCTTAGATATAGTCTAGGGTACGATGTCATGGCTCCCTCTCTGGGCATGTCTTATTGGACCAGGAATGGACATCTCCAAGCTGGTGTTTCCCAGGAATGTGGGGGAACAAATGTGCTTGTGGTGGCTAAACTCAGAAGCCCATTCCAATCAGGTTAGGGGCTGGCACCATGGCAACCAGAACCATGTGTAAACTGCATTAGTGGGGTGCAGAAATCATGGCTAAGCAGAGGGGGCCACGTTGTAGTGAAGAGATAGGGAAAGGCACACAAGAAGAATCAGAGATATAACATCATTCATCTCCAGTAAGAGGGAGACACATGGAGGCTCCATCCCTGACAGCCTCCCAGATAAAAGCCAGATCCAGGTCCTAGGAAGCCTGATGTGCTTAGCATCTGAAAGATTGTGCTGTCTTTGCAGTACATCTCCTCTTTATTTGAGCTTAACTTGAATAGTTTTCTGTTTTGTACATACAAAAAATCCTTGGATAGAACAAAGTACAGCACAAAACAAGACATGAACAGATAATAAACCTGGAATCATTTACAACAGTGGCTCTCTCCTTTCACCTCAAAGCAGTATATTCTGTAAACTTCATATACTGAAATATTGTGGCTGCCTCTGAAACACACTAATTAATGTAATGCAGCTCTCATTTTTTGTTGTTGTTGAGTCTTGCTTTGTTGTCCAGGCTGTAGTACAGTGATGCAATCACAACTCACTACCGCCTCTAACTCCCGGCTTCAAGCGATCTTCCCACCTCAGCCTCCCAAGTAGCTGAGACTATAGGCATGCATCACCATGCCCAGGTAACTTTAAAACATTTTTTGTAGAGATGAGGTCTCACCATGTTGCCCAGGCTGGTCTTGAACTCTTGGTCTCAAGTGATCTTCCTGTCTTGGCCTCCCAAAGTGCTGGGATTACAGGCACGAGTCACCTTACCTGAGCAGCTCTCATTTTTGTAAATTAAAGACTAATTGCCAACCAGGCTTTGAATAAAAATTAAAAAATTAGAATTACTAGGCCAGGCGTGGTGGCTCACGTCTGTAATCCCAGCACTTTGGGAGGCTGAGGCGGGTGGATCACAAGGTCAGGAGATCCAGACCATCCTGGCTAACACAGTGAAACCCAGTCTCTACTAAAAATACAAAAATAGCTGGGTGTGGTGGCGGGTGCCTGTAGTCCCAGCTACTCGGGAGGCTGAGGCAGGAGAATGGCATGAACCCAGGAGGCGGAGCTTGCAGTGAGCTGAGATTGCCCCACTACACTCCAGCCTGGGGGACAGAGCGAGACTCCGTCTCTAAAAAAAGAAAAAAAAAAACAAACAGAATTACTATATAGAGTTTATGCTATTCCAACTATAAACAGCAACACTTGATGTTTGAATTAGCCTTGTTGCTTTACTGAAGTGTTACTTTCATCAGCTTTTGGAGATGTTAATAGTAGATCTAAGATACTTCTCTTATGATCTTTATGGATCTCCAGGAGTTCCAAAATTCCAGGTTGGGAGACATCAATATAGACGAAGCAGGAATAGGTACTTGGTGGGAGATGATTATAAGGGACTCTAGGAACTCACCGAATTAGCCTTGAAGATTTTTCAGAAAGAAAACTTGCAATTTTGCTGAGCTATGAATTTGAACCACCTGCACTGCCCCACTGGTGTTTGCAATGAGTCACTTTCCTAGTGAGTCAATTTAGCTAAACCCCTAACATTTGCATATCAGTGTGCCTTTGTTGACTATGCCATTTTATAGAGAAATTATATGGTATAGTGGCCTTTGCAAGATTGGGGATTGGGGAAATTCTCAGAAATATCACTCAATAATATGCAAAGTCTAGCCTAGTGCAGTGTTTTCCAAAAGTCAGTCATATATTTTGCCTAATTTTCATGATAGTTGTAATATTTACTTAATATTTTAAAAAATCCAACTCATTTAAAAATAAACTAAGTCTAGACCTGCCAATTTCATTAAAATCCATGGAGGTAATGCAACAGTTGTATCTTTAATGCATACTCAAATAATGTATAACTGATATGGTTTGGCTATGTCCCCACCCAAAATCTCATCTTGAATTGTAATCCCAATAATCCCCACTGGAGAGACGAGGTGGAGGTAATTGAATCATGAGGGCAGTTTCCCCCATGCTGTTCTCATGATGGTGAGTGAGTGAGTGAGTTCTCATGAGATCTATTTTTTCTTTTTTTTTTTTTGACAGAGCCTCACTCTGTTGCCCAGGCTGGAGTGCAGTGACATGCTCACTACAACCCGGGTTCAAGTGATTCTCCTGTCTCAGCTTCCCGAGCAGCTGGGACTACAGGCATGCACCAGCCTGGCTAATCTTTGTGGTTTTAATAGAGAGGGGATTTCACCATGTTGGCCATGCTGGTCTCGAACTCCTGACCTCAGGTGATCCATCAGCCTCGGCCTCCCAAAGTACTGGGATTACAGGAATAAGCCACTGCACCCGGCCAAGATCCGATGGTTTTATAAGTGTTTGGTAGTTTCTTCTGCATTTGTTCTCATTCCTGCTGCCTTGTGAAGAAGGTGCCTTGCTTCCCCTTTGCCTTCTGCCATGATTGTAAGTTCCCTGAGGCCTCGCCAGTCATGCTGAACTATGAGTCGATTAAACCTCTTTCCTTTATAAATTACCCAGTCTTGGGCAGTTCTTTATAGCAGTGTGAAAACAGACTAATACAATAACTATTGAAATACATTTGTTAACTTGTGTTTCACCTAAAATCCTGTCGTCCACACTTTGGCCTTGGATATCACTTAAACCAGGTATATCACTTAAACCATGGTTCTGATATTTATTGGTACTATAGTGTTGGATAAGCTACATAATATCTGTGATTACCAGGTTCCTCATCTGTAAAGAGGAGCTGAAAATTCCTACCTCACAAGGAATGTTGTGAGAACCAAACAAGAAATGGCATGCACAGTATGTATGTAGATCAGCATAGTGCCCGGCACCTGTTAAGCTCCCAGTGAATGATAGCTTATGCTGATTATGGGTTGCAATTTAGACTCACTAAAATTGCCAAATATACTTTTGTCTTCTAGGAAACAAAGAAAAAAAATCAACCTATTTGATTGCATCCTTGGGTTTTCCTTGGGTTGCTAAATGCAGGCATCTCCAAGGAGATGACAGTAATTCATTCAGGCAGCCTGCTGGGGATGGTAAAGGGCGGTGGAGATGGCCATTGGAAAGAACAGGGAAAAGGTGAATCAGAAGTAGAATTGGAAGAAGATATCACGTAACAGTGGCCAAAGGGGGAAAGTGCTGTCCAGTCACAAGGGTGCTGAAATAGCACAGTGCTGCAGACAGAAAGTTGCAAGTAAATTTATCTCAGCATGTCTGTGCTTCCTAACGATATCTCAGGTACACCTCCTCTTCTCCACCCTTCTCACAGTCTGTCACCTCAACCTTCCACCTACATCTACCCTCTCACACAAGCCTCCACGTCCCACCCCATCTTCCCTTCCAGCTGGCTGATTGCTGACCTTCCTGCAAATGATGCTCGCTGCTGCCAACACGTTTCATTCCTAGGAAGGTTCTGCATGTAGGAAGTAGCTGGAATGAGGCTTTCAGAGTTGATGACTTCACATTTCCTACTTCAGTCATAAATAGCCCCTAGTGTTAATGTGGCTGGGTCATAGCCTCCAGGACTGTAATGCCGAGGATGACAGCTTTCAGAAACATGGTTATAGCTGCCTCCTACTCTGTATAAAAAATATCAGTCTTATCTCCCATGTCTGTCAGTGTGGATTTCCCCTGTGCTTCATCCAGTCAGACCCTTGCAAGTAGCACACTGCTCTAATTCCTGTCTTCTTGTTGTTCCTCCCAGTCAAGATTTATCTTTCCCGTATTTAAATATCTAATTTAAGCTTCCATTTCTCCAGACCACCCTAACTGAAAGTAGTATTCCTTTCTTCTGAAATCCTACAGCATTTTCACACTGGATATGCCACTTAGTTCTTGGTAATAAACTGCCTTAAGCTCATTTTGAAAATTACTAAACACGTGGCAGTTTAGCCTCTATAGAGGGCAGAGACCGAAGTGTTTGCATATTCTTTTTTTTTTTTCTTTGAGAAAGAGTCTCACTCCATCACCCAGGCTGGAGTGTAGTGGTGTGATCTTGGATCATTGCAGCCTCCACCTCCTGGGTTCAAGTGATTCTCCTGTCTCAGCCATCCAAGTAGCTGAGATTACAGGTGTGTACCACCATGCCTGGCTAATTTTTGTATTTTTAGTAGAGATGGGGTTTTTCTATGTTGGCCAGGTTGGTCTCAAACTCTTGACCTCAAGCGATCTGCATGCCTTGGCCTCCCAAAGTGCTGGGATTACAGGCGTGAGCCATTGTGCCTGGCCTGTTTGCATGTTCAGTATTCTAGATAGCACCAAACATATAGCAGGATACACAGTGGTGCTCAATAAATTTTTATTGGTTGAATAAATATGTGGCTGAGGTAATAATGAATAAATAACTGGTTGAAGAAAATGACTTCGGGAGAAATGAAAGGAACCAAAAAGTGAATTGAAAGTTGACTGATGCTGTCTCAGCAAGGGTACAGGATAAGAGAATCTGACAGATGATTATTTTTTCCCAGATTAGGCTCCAAATAAAAGATTGGGGATTGGAGATGGGAGGGATAACTAAACATTGGTCGGTGCTGGTACAAGCGCAGGCTACAAGAGAACTTAGACTTAGGTCTCAGGGCTGGGCGTGTTGACTTATACCTATAATCCCAGCACTTTGGGAGGCCAAGGTGGGCAGATCACCTGAGGTCAGGAGTTCGAGACGAGCCTGGCCAACATGGTGAAACCCCGTCTCTACTACAAATACAAAATTAGCTAGGTGTGGTGGCACATGCCTGTAATCCTAGCTACTTGGGAGGCTGGGGTGGGAGAATCACTTGAACCTGGGAGGCAGAGGTTGCAGTGAGCAGAGATCATGCCATTGCATGCCAGCCTGGGCAACAAGAGCAAAACTCCATCTTAAAAAAAAAAAGTAGACTTAGGGGCAGCTGGGCCTAAAACTTGAGAGTTTGAGGGGATTCAATTCAATTTAATCTGATTAAACTTTATAGAAATGCAGAATCTCAGGGCTTCAAGTGACATTGGGGACCACTCTAAAAGGCATTGACTAATGCGTGATTCACCTTTTTCAACATCCTTGATAGGTGGGCATCAAGTCTCTGCTCAGATGCCTTTAATACTAGAGAATTTGCTAGCTACAAAGAAAGTGAATTCCATGAAATTTGCTCAGTTCAACAATTAAACAAATTTTATAACCTAATATATAAGGAGAATTGTGTTAGGTGCACCTGCCAAGAAGACACAGATAACCTATGGTTTCTGTATCTCTGTGGATCCTAAACAATCATGGGGAGCTTCTCACAACTTTGTGTCAGGCATAGCCCTAGCTTTTCTTTTCTTTTCTTTTGCTTTTTCTCTTTTCTTTTTGTTTTCCTTTTTCTTTTCTTTTCTTTTTTTTTTTTGAGACATAGTCTTGTTCCGTCGCCCAGGCTGAAATGCAGTGGTGCCATCTCGGCTCACTGCAACTTGCACCTCCTGGATTCAAGCGATTCTCCTACCTCAGCCTCCTGACTAGCTGGGATTACAGGCATGTGCCACTACGCCCAGCTAATTTTTTTTTTTTTTTTCAGTAGAGACAGAGTTTCACTCTGTTGGCCAGGCTGGTCTTGAATTCCTGACCTCAAGTGATCTGCCTGCCTCGGCCTCCCAAAGTGCTGGGATTACAGGCATGAGCCACTGCGCCTGGCCAGCCCCGTCTTTTCTAGTCTCTCCTGTTCTGACCTGTATAGTTAATTCTTTCCCACAACATTCTTTTCCTGTTCCCTCCATGCCCCGCGCCCCCAACTCCGTATCTTCACCATGATTAGGCCTTGTAGGAGTGTTCAAAATCTGGGGCTGATTTCTTGAAAATATTGATGGCAAAGGAAATTATTACTCTCTAAGAACCTATGTAAAAGCTGGAAGAAAACTTAGACTATGTATCCAACTCTGTCATGTGAGAGGAGGTACGAAGGACCAGAGTGGGGAAACATTTCACGCATGATCAAATACACAGTGAAGGTGCATGAGGTTAGCAGTCAGTCACTTTGCACAGTAAACTCCAGGAGAATATTCCCAATGTCTCACATCCAAGTATGTAAAATAAAAAGGCCCTAAAATTTTGAGCTGGTGTAGATGTCACATTTACATCTCATTTGCATACACCCCCAGCAACCCCCAGCAATGTCTTCTCAGTTACTTCTCAAGTGAGAATGTATCGCTGCTTCCCTTGTTTGTCATTTTTAGTATTTCATTTCTCTCTTCCTCTTCACCACTCAGTCTTTGGCCCAGATCCCCTGCAGCATGAAAGGGAAAAAAAGTATTCACAGAACATTAAAATTAAACTTCAGGCAACTGTTTCTCTCACCATCTGGCTGCTGTTAAAACAGCCACTCCTCAAAGACAGGGGCTCTTGGCCTCAATGTGCCATCCAGTGCCCAGAAAATGGAAATGCTCGGCAAGTAAGGCCCAGATTGCAGAGGCTGATATAGGCAGAGCCATTGGAGATGTTTTTTGAATACCAACTTGGGATACATGGTCTGACAGAATTTTAATGCAAGACTAGACATTACCTGAGGGCAGAGACTTTCTTAATTATCACACTATCTCCAGCGCTTAGTCCAGCAGACATAGTGAGCCCTCCATACATGCTTGTTGGAAGCATGAATGTATGAAGTTGTATGAAAACTTTTATACCTTTATGTAAGGGTACGAAAGTCAAATATCTACTGGGAAAGCACTTCATGATGTCTAAAAAGTGATACCAGAGGCCGGGTGTGGTGGCTCATGCCTGTAATCCCAGCACTTTGGGATGCCAAGGCAGGCAGATCACAAGCTCAGGAGTTCGAGACCAGCCTGGCCAGCATAGTGAAACCCTGTCTCTACTAAAAACACAAAAATTAGCTGAGTGTGGTGGCGCACACCTGTAATCCCAGCTATTCAGGAGGCTGAGGCAGGAGAATTGCTTGAATCCGGGAGGCGGAGGTTGCAGTGAACTGAGATTGTGCCACTGCACTTCAGCCTGGGCGACAGAGTGAGACTCCATCTAAAAAATACACATATATATGCATATACACCAATGGAATATGTTATTTATTGACATAATTAATGGATGAGTTTATTTTTACAACAAACATTACCAGCCCTAGGTTAGATTCCAGAGAATTTGGAGTATCCTCCAGAACCTATTAGAGAAGAGTGACACATAAATAAATTCTTAGAATTTTTTTCAGCTGTGCACAGTGGCTCACACCTGTAATCCCAGCACTTTGGGAGGCAGAGGCGGGCAGACTGCTTGAGCCCAGAAGTTTGAGACCAGCCTGGGCAGCAAGGTGAAACCTCGTCTCTACAAACCAATGAACAAACAAAAACAAAAACAAAAGTTATCCAGATGTGGTGATGTGCATCTGTAGTCCCAGCTACTCTGGAGGCTGAGGTGAGAGGATCACCTGGGCCCAGGAGGCAGAGATTGCAATAAGCCATGATTGCGCGACTGCACTCCAGCCTGGGTGACAGAGTGAGACCCTATCTCAATTTAAAAAATTAAAACGTAATAATTGCACATATTTATGGTGTGCAATGCAATGTTTTGATACATGTATACATTGTATAATTATCAAATCAAAGTAATTAGGACATACATCATCTCAAACATTTATTGTGGTGAGAGCATTCAAACTGTTCTAGCTATTTTGAAATATATAATACATTATTGTTAACAGTAATTACTCTACATGTAATAGAACACTCTTATCAAATTGTCACTGTTGTTCAACCTCTCCCTATTCCTCCCTCCCTCTTACCCTTTCCAGTCTCTGGTAACCATTGTTCTACTCTTTACTTCTATGAGAACAACTTTTCAAAATTCCTCATATGAGAACATGCCCTCTTTGTCTTTCTGTGTCAGGTTTATTTCACTTAACATAATGTCCTCTCAATGTTGTCACAAATGACAGGACTTAATTCTTTTTAATAGATTCCATTGTGTGTGAGTGTGTGCATATCTCACATTCATCCATTCATCTGTTATATTATCCATTCATCTGTTGTTGGACACTTACGTTGACTTCATATCTTGGCTATTGTGAATAGTGCTGCAATAGACATGGGAGTGCAGATCTCTCTTAGATATACTGATTTCATTTCCTTTGGATATACACCCAGTAGTGGAATTGCTGGATTGTATGGTAGTTCTATTTTTAGTTCTTTGAGGAACCTCCATCCTGTTTTCCATAATGGCTGTACTAATTTACATTCCCTCCAACAGCACGTAATCGTTCCCCTTTTCTCCACATTCTTGTCAACACTTGTTATCTTTTGTCTTTTTGATAATAGTAGCCTTCTGACTGGAGCAGGGTGATATCTCATTGTGATTTTCATCTGCATTTTCCTGATGATTAGTGGTGTTGAGCATTTTTTCAAACACTTGTCAGCCATTTGTATGTTTTCTTTTGATAAATGTCTATTAAGGTATTTTGCCCATTTTATTTTTTTATTTTTTGCTATTGAGTGGTTTGAGTTCCTTACATATTCTAAATATTAACTTTTTGTCAGATGAGTAGTTTACAAATATTTTCTCTCATTCTATGGGTTGTCTCTTCACTCTGTTGATTGTTTCCTTTGTGATGTAGCAGTGTTTTAGTTTTTAGTTTGACCTAATCTTATTTGATTATTTTTTGCTTTTGTTGCCTGTACTTTTGAGGTCTTATTAAAAAAATGCTTGCTCAGTCCAATGTCATAAAGTGTTTCCCCTATGTTTTCTTCTAGTAATTTCATAGTCTTGCATCTTATGTTTAAGTCTTTAATCCATTTTGAGTTGATTTTTGTATATGGTGAGGGAAAGTGGGCTAGTTTCATTCTTCTGCATATGGATGCCCAGTTTTCCCAGCACCATTTATTCAAAAGACTGTCCTTTCCCAATGTGTGTTCTTGACACCTTTGCTAAACATAGTTGGCTGTTAAGTGTGTGAATTTATTTCTGGGCTCTGTTCTGTTCCTTTGGTCTATGTGTCTGTTTTTATGTTAACACCATGCTGTTTTGGTTACTATAGCTTTGTAGTACATTTTAAAGTCAGGTAGTGTGATGCCTCCAGCTTTGTCGATCTGTCATTTTTTGTAGTTCCATACACATTTTGGAATTTTGTTTTTCTATTGCTGGGAAGAATGTTATTGGTATTTCAAAAAGAATTGCATTGAATCAGGCTGGGCATGGTGGTTCACACTTGTAATCCCAGCACTTTGAGAGGCCAAGGTGGGCAGATCACCCGAGGTCAGGGGTTTAAGACCAGCCTGGCCAACATGGCAAAACCCCATCTCTACTAAAAATACAAAAATTAGCTGGGCACGGTGGCACATGCCTGTAATCCCAGCTACTCAGTAGGCTGAGGTGTGAGAATCACTTGAACCTGGGAGGCGGAGGTTGCAGTGAACCAATATCGTGCCACTGTACTCCAGTACTTCAGTCTGGGCAACAGAGTGAGTCTCTATCTCCGTTCTGCTTCCCTCCTCAACCCGCACCTGCTCCACAAAAAAAAAAAAAAAAAAATTGCATTGAATTTGTAAATTGTTTTGGGCAGTATGAACATTTTAACAATAGTAATTCTTCCAGTTCACTAACGCAGGATACCTTTCCATTTGTGTCCTCTTCAATTTTTTTCATCAATGTCTTATAATTTTCAGTGTAGAGATTTCTCACCTCTTTGGTTAAATTTGTTCCTAGGTACCTTATTATTATTTGTGTGGCTATTAAAAATGGGATTGTTTTCTTGGCTTATTTTTCAGGTAGTTTACTATCAGCATAAGAAACACTACTGATTTTTATATGTTCACATCCTGCAACTATACTGAATTCATTTGTTAGTTTTAACAGTTCTTTGGTAAAGTCTTTAGGGTTTTAATATACATGAGATTATGTCATCTGCAAATGGGCAATTTGACTTTCTCTTTTCCAATTTGGATGCCTTTTCTTTCTTTCTTTTGTTCAATTGCTTTGGCTACGAGTTCTAGTACTATGTTGAATAGAAGTGATATTCTTGTTTAGTTCCAGATCTTAGAGAAAAAGCTTTCAACTTTTCCCCATTCAATTTGATGTTAACTGTGGGTTTGTCATATATGGATTTTATTGTTTTGAGGTATGTTTCTTCTGTACTCAGTTTGCTGAGAGTTTTTATCACGAAGGGATGCTGAATTTTGTCAAATGCTTTTTCTGCCTCTATTGAAATGATCACATGGTTTTTGTCCTTCTTTCTGCTAATGTGATGTATTACATTTATTGATTTGCATATATTGAACCGTCCTTGCATCCTGGGATGAATCCCACTTACATAGCGAATGACCTTTTAAATGTGCTGTTAAATTCAGTTTGCTAATATTATGTTGAGGATTTTTGAATCTATGTTAATCAGGAATAGTGGCCTATAGTTTTTTTGTTTGTTTTGTTTTTTGTTTTTTCCTTGTCTGGTTTTGGTGTCAGGGCAGTGCTGGCTTCGTAGAATGAGTTTGAAAATATTTCTTTCTTTCCAATTTTCTGGAATGGTTTGAGAACAATTGGTGTTAGTTTTCTATATGTTTGGTAGATTTTAGTAGTACAGCTATCAGGATCTGGGTTTTTCTTTGATAGGAGACTTTTTATTACTGATTCAATTTTCTCACTTTATATTGGTCTGTTCAGGTTTTCTATTCCTTCATAATTCAATTTTGGTAGATTGTATGTGTCCAGGAATTTATTCATGCTTTATCCAATTTGTTAGCATATAATTGTTTATAATAGTTGAGATAGTTTGACTGTGTCCCCACCCAAATCTCACCTTGATTTCCTACGTGTTGTGGGAGGGACCCGGTGGGAGGTAACTGAAACATGGGGCAAGTCTTTTCCAGGCTGTTCTCGTGATAGTGAATAAGTCTCATGAGATATGATGGTTTTAAAAAGGGGAGTTCCCCTGCATAAGTTCTTTCTCTTTGCCTGCTGCTACCATGTAACATGTGACTTGCTCCTCCTTGCCTTCCACCATGATTGTGAAGCTTCCCCAGCCACGTGGAAGTGTAAGTTCAATTAAACCTCTTTTTTTTTTTTGTAAATTGCCCAGTCTTAGGTGTGCGTTTATCAGCAATGTGAAACGGACTAATACATTATGATTCTTTGTATTTCTATGGTATCAGTTGTGATGTTTTCTTTGTCACCTTTGATTTTATTTAACTCTTCTTTTTTACTTAGTCTAACTGAGGGTTTGTTGATTTTGTTTATATTTTCAAAAAAACCTACTCTCTGTCTCATGGATCTTTTGTATTGTTTCTCTTGCCTCCGTTTTATTTATTT
Organism: Rhinopithecus roxellana; assembly: GCF_007565055.1. NCBI lineage: Eukaryota > Metazoa > Chordata > Mammalia > Primates > Cercopithecidae > Rhinopithecus > Rhinopithecus roxellana. The sequence continues at coordinate 20,996,106 of NC_044563.1, read as the reverse complement.
CTGTTCTGATCTTTATTATTTTTTTTTATTCTATCAATTTTGAGTTTTGTTTCTTCTTTTTTTCCTAGCTACTTGAGGTGCAATATTGGATTGTTTACTTGAGATCTTTCTTCTTTTTGATGTAAGCAACTATTCCTATAAACATTCCTCTCAGAACTGCTTTTCCCGTATTCCATAGGTTTTGGTATATTTCCATTTTTGTTTGTCTCAAAAAATTTTAAAACTTCCCTTTTAATTTTTTCATTGACCCATTGATTTTTTTTTTTTTTGAAACTCCAGTTTCTGAGTGGAATCTAAATTTCAGTATGAAAGAATATGGGCTCCAACCTGGGTCAGCTGTAACAAGGGGATAGGATCAGGGACAAGTGCAATTTTTGTGGGGCTTGAATGTTATACCATTTGGAAATCCTTCTTTAAGAATACAAGATTACTCATGAAAAAAATCATTTCTTGGAATGAATGAGAAGATAAATTACAACAAATTAAAAATGTTCTAAAGCTGTCAAATATCAAAGACATTACAACATTTTAAAAAGGACATAACATTAATGTTACTTAACTCTGATAGTTGGATAGACTATCTTCAAACTGCATTTCAGACCTTGTCTTCCCTCCACCACCGATATGCATGTAGGTGCGGCAGGCAACATGAGTATGGTGATCTGAACTCTGGCTTTGTACTTCCAGCAAGATGCCAGGTACAGTGGGTGATACCAGTGCTCCTGGAAGCCATTCTACACTTAGGTGACTAACAATAATTTAACTAAATATGAAAGTGACCACAAACCATATAAATACAAAAAAAGTAGTGTATCTACACTTTTTTTTTTTTTGTTTTGTTTTGAGAAGTGGTCTCACTCTGTTGCCTAGGCTAGAGTGCAGTGGCATGATCTTGGTGCACTGCCACCGCCACCTCCCGGGTTCAAGCAATTCTCCTGCCTCAGCCTCCCAGGTAGGTGGGATTACAGGTGCCCAGCACCACACCTGGCTAATTTTTGTATTTTTAGGAGAGATGGGGTTTTGCCATGTTGGCCAAGTTGGTCTCGAATTCCTGATCCCAGGTGATCTGCCCAAAAGTAGTGTATCTGCACCTCAACTCCCCCTTAGCTGGACCTCCTATTGCCTCCAGCCACTGTAAAGTTTCAGGAGGGGAAATCAAGGTAGAAAGATACAGTGGTTTATTTTAACCTATTTTGGTTAAGATAGCTTCTTTTAAATATTTTTACAAAAAAAAAAAAAAATAAATAACCATGTAAACACATAGCTGTTGCCTTCCTTGGACCTGGAATCTGGGCAAGTGAGGAGCCTTGAAGCCTTTGGTTTGTCAGCTTCATGGAAAATTTGCCTCTGGGTAGAGTCTTGTAGAACAAAATGGTTGCTGGAAACTTCACCTGGTGGACGAGGTGGGTATTTCCTGAGAAAACAAACAAAAAATTCTACAGCGAAAGACGATTATAATGCTGTATACTGTGTGATATGGTTTAGGCTGTGTGTCCCCACCCAAATCTCAATTTGAATTGTAATCCTCACATGTCAAGAGAGGGACCTGGTGGGAGGCGATTGGATCATGGGGGTGGATTTTCACCATGCTGTCCTCATGATAGTGAGTGAGTGCTCACAAGATGCAATGGCTTAAAAGTGTGGCACTGCCCCTTCACTCTCTCACTCTCCTGCTGCCTTGTGAAGAAGGTGCCTACTTTCCCTTCACCTTCTATTATTGTAAGTTTCCTGAGGCCTCGCCAGCCATGTGGAACTGTGAGTAATTAAACTTCTTGTTTATAAGTTACCCAGTCTTAGGATCTTTATAGCAGTGTGAAAATGAACTAATACACTATGAGAGGAGATTTGAGCAGACTAAGAGAACACAAAAGTGGAAGCAGGGGATTAATTTAGGCTTGCAGGGTAGATGTCAGGTTGTAGAGAATGACATCTCCAGTAAATTGTAAAGATTGAGTAGTGGGGAGAAGGAATAAAGTTCTAGGCAGATAGTATATTTAAATGCCAGGAGGTATGAGAGACCATGGCTAATCTGGGGGCACAGCAAATATTTTAGTGACATTGGAGTAAAGGGTGTGAGTATGGGATTGCCCAAGAAACAACTCAGGAAATCAATCTGGGGCAGATCCTGAAGGACTTTGTGTGTTAGATTTTGCTCTTGGAACTCTACCTTGAGGAAATGGGGAATCACTGAAGGGTATTTAGATGATCAGATTTACATTAGTACATCAGCTTGGCACTTTCAATCAGTATGGGAGACTTAGCAGAAACAGAAACTCCTTCCCCATTTCAAACACAGAAATATAGAAAAATAATAACAAAATAATTCAAAAGATAGACTGATCTCAAAACTTAAGAAGGTTCCCAAGATCCAGACCTGAAGAGGCTTCTAGAAGCCAGAAAAGTAAGTGAAACTTGAAGCAGTGGTCCCAAGGAGAAGGGGACTGGATACAAGTCTTTTCAGCTGGGGCTTGTGGCTTTGATAGCCACAAAGGGAGGGGATTCTGGACTGCCAGCTTGGTGCAAGCAGAATGCTGGAATTGACTTCAGTCATAAACCTGGCTTTCCACCCATACCTCTGTGGAAAAGGGTAGGGCATTGGAAAACTGTGCAGACAAAGAGTCATTCCTTCCTGAGCTTCAATCTAGAGATCTCCCTGCCAACCCAGGGTATCAGCTGTATTTGCCATCTGCAGCAAATTCATACACGTATTTATTGAGATCCTGCTATAGGCCCAGCATCACGTACTAGGGGTATCAAGATTTTTTTTTAAAAGCTGCTGAATGATTATCTGAAAACATAACAAGTGGAGAAATTTTGGAAGCTTTTGGAATTTCTTCCCTTTAGGCAGGGTGAGTTGATTTCAAGACATGTATCCTAGCAGAACAAGAAAAGAAGGTGGGCCAGGCATTGTGGCTCACACCTGTAATCCCAGCATTTTGGGACGCTGAGGTGGGTGGATCACTTGGGCTCAGGAGTTTGAGACCAGCTTGGGCAACATGGCGAAAGCCCATCTCTACCCAAAATACAAAAAAATTAGCCAGGCATGGTGGTATGCACCTGTAGTCCCAGCTAAGAAAGGCTAAGGTGGGAGGATAGCTTGAGCCCAGGAGGTTGAGGCTGCAGTGAGTCAAAATTGTGCCAGTGTACTGCATCCTGGGAAACCGAGCAAGACCCTGTGTAAAAAAAAAAAAAAAAAAAGGAAGAAAAGAAGGTGATTGACAAAAAAGTAACTATTGGAAAGCAGAGAATCCCACCCATAACCAGAGGCTATAAATCTCCATCAAGACTCCCAATCCCAGGTCTGGTGCCTTAACTAAAGAACTTGACAGCAAGACTTAGGGATTTATCAATTTATGAGAGGTGCTCAGCTCAATCGAGGACGTTATCTGTCTACCAGGAAGTAGATATGAGTAAATGGTTAGGGAGTTGTTAATGGTAACACAGGGCAGGATCCACAGCATGAGATAAGTGGTGAGCAAACTCAGCTCCAGGGGAAATACTGGGTGTGTACGAGGTGGTTGGCGGTACTTCACTCCTAGGCAACGGTCTGTGTATAGGGTGGAGTTAGGCGAATTTACAACCTAGGATTTATAACTTTCTTCCTGACAAGAGGTGTGAAGTGGAACAACGGTTGAGGTCCAAGTCTCTGAAAAGGACCAGAGAGACAACCTGCAGGCTGCTTTATCTGCCCAGGAGGGGACATGGTGTTTGAGGAAGGGGGCACTTGAAATGGGTATCTTGTTCTCTGAGTTACAAATACTGTATCAACTTGGAGACTAGATTGCCCCACCGTGTAGTTAAGGTCTTGGCTTTTGGAAGCCCCTTGGTGCTATGAGAAGTGTGGGGGTGATCTTCACCTTCTGTAAGAAAACCTCAGTCCTGTGCTGTCCAGTATGGTAGCCACTAGCTGCATGTGGCTTTTGGGCACTGGAAAAGTGGCTGGTCCAAATTGAGATAAGTTGTAAATGGAAGATGAACTTTGGATGTTGAAGACTGAGTGTGGAAAAAAGAATGTAAATACTTCATTACTTATTTTAAAATATTGATTACATGTTGACAATATTTTGGATATGTTGGGTTAAATATAGTATCAAAAATAATTTCACTTGTTTCTTTTTTTGAATGTAGCTACTCAGACATTTAAAATGAACACACGTGGCCCATATTTGTGGCCTGCATTATGTTTCTGTTGGACAGTGCTGCCTCAGTCCATCTGGACTTTCAGTTTCCATAAGATGGGGACTCCTGTCTCCCTGGCTCTTCCTTCCCTCTCTAAGTTCTGGAAACTTTTTACTTCTACATGATCGTAACTTACTTCTTGCCTGCTGCCCTGGAAGCAGCAGCAGCAAAGGCCTTTTGTGATAAGGGCCTGACAGATCATCTTAGGGATTTCTCAGAAGAGGCAGTTGTAGGAGAGGAGACAAGGCTGAGACCCCACCCCACATTCTGAATAAGGAAGGGAAGAAGAATGAGCCAGCTGATTTCTCTCAATCTCCAGGAGACATTTGGCAAAGCCTAGAAACTTCTTTGGTTGACACAGCTGGTGGGAAGGTGCTACTGACATCTTGGATAGAGGCCATGTATGCTGCTAAACATTCAACAGTGCATGGGACAGTGCCTTACACAAATAATTATCCTGCCCCATATGTCAGTAGTGTCAAGGTTGAGAGACCCTGACCAAGGTCTAGAAAGGGCCTTGGGCCTTTGGTTGTCTCTGAACAGGGGTCAGGGGGGAGGCTGGAGATGCTGACACAACAGAGGAGACCTGTTCCCTCCTGTCCCATTCCCCCATTCTTTCTTGATTGTCAGTGACTCATGGCCCTTCCCTTGCACTCCTGAGCCTGCCTAAACTCATGCTGGTGGAGAGAAACGGAGCATTTCTTCCCAGGTGTGAATCACGTGCCCCATGCCCCTGGCGAGACCTCTCCCTGCTGGAGATAGACTCTTTGGAGATTTGCCCAGAGGAGACGGGCCTCCCTATTCTCTTACCTTGCCCATCTATTTTTCTTCTTGCTCCCTCCTCCCTCTGCAGCTGTCCTGAAGCTCGCCAGAAGCTCCTAGCCAGAACCCACTCTACCAGAATTGTTGAGCAGATGTTGAGCACCTGAAGGAGGAAGACGGTGGGAGCTGCTAGGGTTTTCTCAGAGGGAATAAAAACTGTAAACTTGCCTCTGAATTTCTTGTAGAAACCCAGGTCTCTGGGGAACAGCACTGTTGGTGTTTAAACAGGTCCGTTCTATAGTTTCTTGACCAGATTCCGTTAAGCCCTGATTATAAACCTCAGCTCTGTAAGGCACACTGTCTGCCCTCATAGCATTTATAGTCTAGCTGGGGATGTAAAACCCAAACACTTACAACAAATAAAAATGGGCTTTAAATAGGACTCAGTGGCAGTGAGGCTTCGAAGGAACAGACAGCTAGGGCTCCGAGTGATGAGTGGGGTTGCCTAGAGCTGGAGAAAGAGCCTGTATTCTGGATCCCACCGGCTCTGGCTGCATCCTGATGTTACAATTTCCTATCTGTGCAACCTTCTCTGGGAAACAAAGGCAACACTAAAACCTAGGATTAGATGAGACTGTGAACTGCTGCCTGCTCCCACTGCCCATACACAGTTAGGTACAGCTTGTCCCAGGGAGAATTGCTGGGTGTAAGGCAGAGGATACTCCCAGATTGCTGTCTCTATGGGAAAAAGGCTATCAGTACAGCTTGCTGATTAGGAGGTGTGGGGTATCAGCTGCTTGTTGGAAAGATGCGGCCCTGGCACACTTTGTAGCAGTTTTATCAGTTATATTGGGCTTTATCAAGAGGCATCCGTCCCTGTTCTTGGGAGAAAGATTCCTGCCCACTATTCACCCTTATGTGATGAGGTCAAGATGAGAGCTGTAATTTGCTAAGCAGCTCTTAGGTGCTACACACATTATGTGAGACCCTTCGCTGCATCATCTCATTTTAGTCAAGCAACAATTAAGACATCAATTAATACATGTGACATATGCATTGGTTGGGTCCAGAAAGAACAACTTGAAGTGGGGTTGGGGGAGGTGGGGGTTGGGGGAGGTGGGAGTTGGGGAGCTTACGGGTCATAGGTGGATTTAAAGATTTTTTTATTGGCAATTGGTCAAAGAGTTAAGTTATTATCTAAAGACCTGGAACCAACAGAGAGGAGTGTCTGGGTTAAGATAAGGGGTTGTGGGAATCAAGGTTCTTATTATCCAGAGAAAGTCTTTAGGTGGCTATCCTTAGTGACAATTGATGGCAAATGTTTCCCATTTAGACCTTTAAAATCTCTTCAGGATGGAAAGGGCCTGAAAGGGAATAGATCTAGTTATGTTAACAGAGATTCTTTACAGATGCAATTTTTTCCCCACAAAAGATAGCTGTGTAGGGTCATTTCTCAAAATATGGTAAAAAACATATTCTGGGGTAAAATACCGTGATTTCCTTCCTTATCTGTCATGTGATGTCATACCAGAGTCGGGTTGGAATTTGGTATCTTATTGCCACAAAGAGCCTGTTTTGTCAGTCGAGGATCTCTGTTTTAATGTTAATACTGGTCAGTTGTGCCTGAATTCCAAAGGGAGAAAAGGATAAGGCATGTCTGACTCCACCTTCCCATCGTGGCCTGAACTAGTTTTTCAGGTTTCTTTGGGTCCCCAGGCTAAGAAGGGGGCGTCTATTCAGTCAATTGGAGCGGTTAGAATTTTTGGTTTACACTTTCTGTTTCCAACAGTGGACTGGGCCTGGGTGACTGGAGACGTAGGATTAACAAACAAACGCTCCAGTCACTCATGTCTGCTGTGAGAGAACACAAAACTGGCATTTGTAGTCCAGTGTGGTGAGTGCTAGCATGGAGGTAGCATGAGTCATCAACCTGTCTGGTCTCCTAGGCTGCTGTCAGGCGGCACACCGCACACGGCTAACTGGGTGACTCCACCCTGGTTCAGGCACTGCATGTACTCAGCTGAGGCTGCCGGATGCCACAGCCCTGGGCCAACCACCACATGTGTTCACAGAAGACCACCTGTAACAGAGCCAGATCTTCTCTAATTAAAAATCCAAGTGTTAGCAGCCAATCAGTAACACCCAGAGACTTTGGTTTGCTAACATGGAAGGAGACAGTTTATGGTCTTCTAGCTTTAGAAAACTGCTTTGTTTCTCTTCCTGCATCCTCAAATCTGTGGCTTTCCTAGACTAGGTGCTGAATCAGGCTTCTAGTATGAAAGTAAAAAAAAAGAAATTTGTTTTCATTCAGCACTCAATCTCTGGTTTCTGATAACTTTTTGTTTTTTCTTTAACAAAGGCAAACCAGAGCACAAATGAATTTTGTCTGTAAGAGATGAAGAAGTTTTCCAGAAAAAGCTATCTTTAGGCTGGAACTAGAATAATAAAGAGATTTGGGCTGGGCATGGTGGTTTGTAATCCTAGCACTCTGGGAGGCTGAGGCGGGTGGATCGCTCGAGGCCAGGAATTCAACACCAGCCTGGGCAGCATGATGAAGTCCTGTCTCTACAAAAAATATAAAAATTAGTTGGGCATGGTAGTGCACCTCTGAAGTTTCAGATACTCAGGACGCTGGGTGGTAGGATCACTTGAGCCTGGGAGGTGGAGGCTTCGGTGATCTGTGACTACACCACTGCACTCCAGCTCTGGGCAACAGAGCGAGACGGTTTCAAAAACCAAACCAAACCAAAACAAAACCAAAAAACAAAACAGATTTGTCAGGCTAACAAAGGAAATGTTACAGGAAAGGGGTCCCGATCCAGACCCCAAGAGAGGGTTCTTGGATCTCATGCCAAGAAAGAATTCAGGGTGAGTCTTTAGTACAAAGTGAAAGCAAGTTTATTAAGAAAGTAAAGGAATAAAGGAATGACTACTCCACAGATGAGCAGCCCCGAGGGCTGCTGATTGCTCATTTTAATAGTTAGTTTTTGATGATAAGTTAAACAAGAGGTGGATGATTCATGCCTTCCCTTTTCAGGCCATATAGGGTAACTTCCTGCTGATTGCTCATTTTAATAGTTATTTTTTGATGATAAGCTAAACAAGGGGTGGGTTATTCATGCCTCCCCATTTCAGACCATATATTATTGTATTATTATTATTATTGTATTACTGTATTATTAATGTTAAACCCAATTTTTAATAAAATCTTAGATATATTTACCCAATTTTAATGTTTAACCATAAGGTAAGATTCTTATAAACCTTTATAACCCTTTATATTTTTTTTTTTGTGAAAGAGCAGATTAGTGCTCTAAGAAACACCTGTTGTGCTTTTAGTCCAACGTTTAATTTACAAAAAAACTGAATAATACCCCTTTAACTTTAGCCAATGTGTTCACACACAGAATCTCTTACAATTAAGTTTTATAAACCTTCCTGAACTTGTTTAAACCTTTAGCTTTATTCTATCTAACTTAAACCAATTCTTTTTTTTTTTTTTTGAGACGGAGTCTCGCTCTGCCGCCCAGGCTGGAGTGCTGTGGCCGGATCTCAGCTCACTGCAAGCTCCGCCTCCTGGGTTCACGCCATTCTCCTGCCTCAGCCTCCCGAGTAGCTGGGACTACAGGCACCCGCCACCTCGCCTGGCTAATTTTTTTGTATTTTTTAGTAGAGACGGGGTTTCACCGTGTTAGCCAGGAGGGTCTCGATCTCCTGACCTCGTGATCCGCCTGTCTCGGCCTCCCAAAGTGCTGGGATTACAGGCTTGAGCCACCGTGCCCGGCCAACTTAAACCAATTCTTTAACTCTTTAGGCAACAAAATCCACATTCCTATGCCTTCTTATAATCTTTTACCAAATGCCATTCTACCTTCCTTACACACCTTACATGTAAAACTGCTTCTTCAATAGTCTCAATTACATGCGACAATGTTAAACTTTTAGCAACCTACTTTGGTGAAAACGCTGGTTAGTAAGTAATTTTAATTGTGTACTAGGTGTGGAGCCTCACCCAGGACATACCAGGCAGCAGGGCAGATAAGGACTGACTCTCCAACATAGCTAAGGGGTGTGGCTAACTCCACATGTTCTCAGGCCTTAGGTTACTTAAGCAAGTTGTACAGTAAGAGTCATAGTGGCATTTTATGAAGCATTTAGGAGGCCTCACAACCTTTGAATTGTACAATGTTTCTTGCATAAATTCCCTTTCACAAATCCTTTCACGACTTACACAGACCATCTGAGACATTCTTTGACTTTCTGATTTGCCCAAACATCCCTCCTTTTAAATAACCAGTTATTTTACTTTAGGACAAGAATTTACTATACAAGACCCTTTCTTGTATAAAATCTCTTTCTTTTTAATCTTCTTTGTGTAGCTAGGGGGCATGGCTAATTCCATGTTTCCAGGCCTTATCTACAATCTAATGGCTTTAAGGTAGGTAAATTGAACAATTTTTTAAAGTTAAAGAAGTAGTTTATGACCTCAAAGCATTTAGCAAACTTATCTGACCTGCCTAATGTAGACTACATGTTTTTATTTTATCAATAATTTTTAAAGCTGTTATTGTTTCTCAAAGATTACTAAAGTTACACGAACTGAAAGGTATTAGTTTTTATTTTGCTTTCAAAATATTTGATTTAAGTACTTATTTTTGTTTAAGCCAATTAATTAGAATTCTTTCATATAAACATGACACACAACACATATATAGCTACACAGAAAGACAGAAGATGACTACAGTAGTTGCAAGGTTTTTCATTTGCCAGTTTTTAAGTTTCTTAATTGGACTACTGGGTTAAGCTGGAGCCCTTGGAAGAACAGGGCCAGGAAAGGGGTCTTTGGTACCTCCTGTTTTTTCCTCCAAAGAGTCCAGGCTGTTAGAACTTGAATATCCACTTTTTTTTTTTTTTTTTTTTTTTTTTTGAGACGGAGTCTCGCTCTGTCGCCCAGGCTGGAGTGCAGTGGCCGGATCTCAGCTCACTGCAAGCTCCACCTCCCGGGTTTACCCCATTCTCCTGCCTCAGCCTCCCGAGTAGCTGGGACTACAGGCGCCCGCCACCTCGCCCGGCTAGTTTTTTGTATTTTTAGTAGAGATGGGGTTTCACCATGTTAGCCAGGATGGTCTCGATCTCCTGACCTCGTGATCCGCCCGCCTCGGCCTCCCAAAGTGCTGGGATTACAGGCTTGAGCCACCGCGCCCAGCCTGAATATCCACTTTTAATTAAACTTATTCTAACCATAGCACTCTTTAATAAAATCCTTTCAGAATTTCTTAGGCCAAACGGTCGATATTTCTGGCTTTTGAACTTTAGCAAAGGTAATCTCCCAGGTGCTTAGAGAAAGGAAAATTTGAGACAGTCCATGGAGGAGAAGAGAAAGTCACACAGATATTAAACCAGAAATGACTTACTTGCTAGGTGGGGAATCAACCCCTGACCACCACTGTGAAAGTGCAAAACTTTTGCTCCTGAGCTATAGCACAGAGCAGTCACCATTGCCCTTCCCAGAAGGAGTCTAGAGTAGTTAATTTTGAGCCTGCAAAGGCTTTTAACTATTTAATATGATTATTAGAGCTAGCTATGACATGAACCCTAAAATTCCTGTTTCCTGAAGATAGAGACCAAAATAAAGTACTGCCATGTGGTTAAAAGGTCAAACTCCCAGCGGGGCATAGTGGCTCACGCCTGTAATCCCAGCACTTTGGGAGGCTGAGGCAGGTGGATCACCTGACATCAGGAGTTCAAGACTGACCAACCTGGTGAAAAAATACAAAATGAGTTGGCCGTGGTGGTACACTCGTGTAATCCCAGCTACTTGGGAGGCTGAGACAGGAGAATCACTTGAACCTGGGAGGTGGAGGTTGCACTGAGCTGAGATTGTGCCATTGCACTCCAGGCTGGGCGACAGAGGGAGACTCCTTCTCAAAAAAAAAAAAAAAAAAAAAAAGTCAAGCTCCCAAGGACATAAAACAAGGTGGAGACTTCACTCAGTTTTTTGTTTGTTTCAGGGACCTGCAGCCAAGTTTGTTACTAACCAGTTTGCTGGTTCATCTTGAAAAGTAGGCTTACAGGTGTTCTAAGCCCGTGTTTTATCTTAAAGTACCCTTCAACACAGGAAAACGAACCATAGCACAGAATACACCAGCTTAAGACCAGCCTTAGAATTCTTTTTCGCATTAATCAAAACTTTACAGAGAAGATACACACTGATTTTTTTTTTTTTTAACCATTCATTCAACCATTGCACAGAGAGAGTGAAGCCAGAAATCTGACGGGTAAGAAATTCTTACCCTTTTGCTAGCATGCCAGACTTCTGTGTTCCCTTTCCCTGAGAGGCCCTAGTCATCCGGCTTGTGGCACCATTGCCCTGGGGGCCAAGCTGCATCATAAAGAAAAATTATTTTTTTCATTCTGGACAGCGCAAAATACTTGCGATGAAATGTAGACATTAGCTACTCTGCTTGGCACCCATTATCAAACTGGCAAGGCTTAAATTTGCACCCATATGGGCCCTATCATCTTTAATCCAACCTCCAACTTGGAGTTTCAACACGTGGTCTCTGGGCAAGATGGCTGTGCTGAGTAATAGAAAAGACAAGAAGGAGAAAAGAGAGAGAGAAAAGCATTGCCTGTGGCAGGATGGGGAAGGCAAAATAATCAGGGAGGCCAGAGAAAGACCCAACCATTGCAGTGACACTGAAAAGTTCAGGCGGCTGCTTCTCACTAGCAAAGGGATCTTTTCCAGCCATCCCATCTGTCGCCCAGCTCTCAAGTTTCCCCTTTTATGGAAGAAAAACTCCCCATGTCCCATGATCCTGTACATGCCTAACCCTGTCATCCACAGCCATCAGCAAAGAGTGCAAGGCAGATTAATACAAAGAGAATAGCAGTTAATATCCCATAATGCCAAACCTATTCTTAGCCATGAAAGACTTCACTGAGGGGGCCTCTAACCCCCCAAATCTTAGTAGGGACTGTAACCCTCCTAAGTTGGGCCTCTAACCCAAGGTCGGCCAAGTGTCCTTGAATTTATTTTTTATTATACTTTAAGATCTGGGGTACATGTGCAGAATGTGCAGGTTTGTTAAGTAGGTATACACGTACCATGGTGGTTTGCTGCACCCATCAACGTGTCACCTACATTGGCTATTTCTCCTAATGCTATCCCTCCCCTAGCACCCAACCCACTGACAGGCCCTGGGTGTGATGTTCCCCTCCTTGTGTCCATATGTTCTCATTGTTCAACACCCACTTATAAGTGAGAACATGACATGTTTGGTTTTCTGTTCCTGTGTTAGTTTGCTGAGAATGATGGTTTCTAGCTTCATCCACATCCCTGCAATGGACATGAGCTCATCCTTTTTTATGACTGCATAGTATTCCATGGTGTATATGTGCCACATTTTCTTTATCCGGTGTATCATTGATGGGCATTTGGGTTGGTTCCAAGTCCTTGTTTATAGTGAACAGTGCTGCAATAAACATACATATGCATGTGTCTTTATAGCAGAATTATTTATAATCCTTTGGGTATATATCCAGTAATGGGATTGCTGGGTCAAATGGTATTTCTGGTTTTAGATCCTTGAGGAATTGCCGCACTGTCTTCCACAGTGGATGAACTAATTTACACTCCTACCGACAGTGTAAAAACATTCCTATTTCTCCACATCCTCTCCAGCATCTGTCATTGCCTGACTTTTTAATGACTGCCATTCTAACTGGCGTGAGATGGTATTTCATTGTGGTTTTGATTTGTATTTCTCTAATGACCCGTGATGATGAGGTTTTTTCATGTTTTTGGGCCGTATAAATGTCTTCTTTTGAGAAGTGTCTGTTCATATCCTTTGCCCACTTTTCGATGGGGTTGCTTTTATCTTGTAAATGTGTTTAAGATCTTTGTAAATTCTGGATATTAGCCATTTGTCATATGGATAGATTGCAAAAATTTTCTCCCATTCTGTATGTTGCCCGTTCACTCTGATGATAGTTTCTTCTGCTGTGCAGAAACTCTTTAGTTTAATTAGATCCCATTTGTCAATTTTGGCTTTTGTTGCCATTGCTTTTGGTGTTTTAGTCATGAAGTCTTTGCCCATTTCTATGTCCTGAATAGTATTGGCTAAGTTTTCTTTTAGGATTTTTTTTTTTTTTTTTTTTTTTTTTTTTTTTTTAAGAGACAGAGTCTTGCTCTGTCGCCCAGGCTGGAGTGCAGAGGCGTGATCTCGGCTCACTGCAAGCTCCGCCTCCTGGGTTCACGCCATTCTCCTGCCTCAGCCTCCTGAGTAGCTGGGACTACAGGTGCCTGCCACCGCATCTGGCTAATTTTTGTGTTTTTAGTAGAGACGGGGTTTCACCGTGTTAACCAGAATGGTCTTGATCTCTTGACCTCGTGATCCACCCACCTTGGCCTCCCAAAGTGCTGGGATTATAGGCGTGAGCCACTGCACCTGGTGTTTTTATGGTTTTAGGTCTTATGTTTAAGTCTTTAATCCATATTGAGTTAATTTTTGTATATGGTGTAAGGAAGGGGTTCAGTTTTAGTTTTCTGCATATGGTTAACCAGTTTTCCCAGCACCATTTATTAAATAGGGAATCCTTTCCCCACTGTTTTTTTCTGTCAGGTCTGTCAAAGATCAGATGGTTGTAGATGTGTGGTGTTATTTCTTAGGCCTCTGTTCTGTTCCATTGGTCTGTATACCTGTTTTGGTACCAGTACCATGCTGTTTTGGTTAATGTAAACTTGTAGTATAGTTTGAAGTCAGGTAGCGTGATGCCTCCAACTTTGTTCTTTTTGGTTAGGATTGTTTTGGCTATACGGGCTCTTTTTTGGTTCCATAGGAAATTTAAAGTAGTTTTGTCTAATTCTGTGAAGAAAGTCAATGGTAGCTTGATGAGGATGGCATTAAATCTATAAATTACCTTGGGCAGTATGGCCATTTTCGCGATATTGATTATTCCTATCCATGTCCATGGAATGTTTTTCCATTTGTTTGTGTCCTCTCTTATTTCGTTGAGCAGTGGTTTGTAGTTCTCCTTGAAGAGGTCCTTCATGTCCTTTGTAAGTTGTATTCCTAAGTATTTTATTCTCTTTGTAGCAATTGTGAATGGGAGTGCACTCATGATTTGGCTCTTGGTTTGTCTGTTATCGGTGTATAGGAATGTTTGTGATTTTTGTACTTTGATTTTGTATCCTGAGACTTTGCTGAAGCTGCTTATTAGCCTAAGGAGATTTTGGGCTGAGATGATGGGGTTTTCTAAATATACAATTGTGTCATCTGCAAACAGAGAAAATTTGACTTCCTCTCTTCCTATTTGAATACCCTTTATTTCTTTCTCTTGCCTGATTGCCCTAGTGTCCCAGGTCAAGTTCAGACTGCTGTGCTGGCAGCGAGAATTTGAAGTCAGTGGATCTTAGCTTGCTGGGCTCTGCGGGGGTGGGATCCACTCAGTTAGACAACTTGGTTCCCTGGCTTCAGCCCCCTTTCCAGAGGAGTGAATGGTTCTGTCTCGCTGGCACTCCAGGTACTACTGGGGTATGAGAAAAAACTCCTGTAGCTAGCTTGTTGTCTGCCCAAATGACCACCCAGTTTTGTCCTTGAAACCCAGGGCCCTGGTGGCAGAGACACCCAAGGGAATTTCCCAGTCTGTGGGTTGTGAAGACAGTGGGAAAAGCATAGTATCTGTGCTGGAATGCCCCGTTCCTCCCGGCACAGTCCCTCAGGGCCTCCCTTGGCTAGGGGAGGGAGTTCCCTGATCCCTTGTGCTTCCTGGGTGAGGTGACGCCCCACCCTGCTTCGGCTCGGCCTGTGTGGGCTGCACCCACTGTCTGACCAGTCCCAATGAGATGAGCTGGGTACCTCAGTTGGAAATGCAGAAATCACCCACTTTCTGCATTGATTTTGCTGGGAGTGGCAGACTGGAGCTGTTCCTATTCGGCCATCTTGCCAGCCTCCCCCCTTGACTTTTATTAAGAGTGGCTCTAACCCACTCTGTCTTAGGAGGGACTCTAACTCCCCTAAGTTGGGCTTCTAACCCAATCCCATTCTTTTCCCAGGTACCTCACCACTTACCCAAAGTTGTCCAATCAGTGCTGCAGTCTATTTCCTTCGGGTTAGGGGCCTCCTCAGTACTGTCCCTTTTGTGGTTCACAAGAAAGATGTTACCAGACCCCACCACTTACCCAAAGTTAGCCTTTGGGTCAGGGTTGCTGCACTAAAGTCCCTGCTGTGGTCACCAGAAATATGTCATAGAAAGGGGTCCTGATCCAGACCCCAACAGAGGGTTCTTGGATCTCACGCAAGAAAGAATTCAGGGCGAGTCCGCAGTGTAAAGTGAAAGCAAGTTTATTAAGGAAGTAAAGGAATAAAACAACGGCTACTCTACAGGCAGAGCAGCCCAGAGGGTTGCTGGTTGCCCATTTTTATGGTTATTTTTTGTTAATATGCTAAACAAGGGGTGGATTATTCATGCTTCCCTTTCTTAGACCACATGGGGTAACTTCCTGACGTTGCCAGGGCATTTGTAAACTGTCATGGCACTGTTGGGAGTGCAGCGGTGAGGATGACCAGAGGTCACTCTTGTCGCCATTTTGGTTTTGGTGGGTTTTGGCCGGCTCCTTTACTGCAACCAGTTTTATCAGCAAGGTCTTTGACCTGTATCTTGTGCTGACCTCCTATCTCATCCTGTGATTTAGAATGCCTTAACTCTCCGGGAATGCAGCCCAGTAGGTTTCAGCCTTATTTTACCTAGCTCCTATTCAAGATGGAGTTGCTGTGGTTCACACACCTCTAACAGAAGGAATGGGGAGCAGCACCTTCCAGGCACTGGGGAAGATGCTAGCAAAAAAAGAAGTATGTTGACTGCATGACCTGCTCAGGCCAGGACAGGTTGTCTACTGTAAGAAAAAGCTTGGTGTGATAAAAAAGCAACAGATGGCCGGGCGCGGTGGCTCAAGCCTGTAATCCCAGCACTTTGGGAGGCCGAGGCGGGCGGATCACAAGGTCAGGAGATCGAGACCAGCCTGGCTAACACAGTGAAACCCTGTCTCCACTTAAAAAATACAAAAAAAAAATTAGCCGGGCGAGATGGCGGCGCCTGTAGTCCCAGCTACTCGGGAGGCTGAGGCAGGAGAATGGCGTGGACCCGGGAGGCGGAGCTTGCAGTGAGCTGAGATCCGGCCACTGCACTCCAGCCTGGGCGACAGAGCGAGACTCCGTCTCAAAAAAAAAAAAAAAAAAAAAAAAAAAAAAAAAAAAAAAAAAAAAAAAAAAAAAAAAAGCAACAGATACCTTTAATAATGAGTGGTGGGGAAAACTGGGTTGAGGGAGAAGTGGAGAGTCTGCCTGTCTAAAATAGTAGCTGCAACTCAGCACCAGATGATTATGGCTGAGAATAATAGTGATCTCTTTCATTTTTCCTTCCCAGAGAAACTGGGAATATTAAATTTTAAAATGTGATTTTGCTAAAATGTTAGTGTTCCCCCTGCCAAATTCATATGTTAAAATTCTAACTCCATAAGGTGATGTTATTAGGAAGTGGGGCCTTTGGGAAGTGATTAAGTCATGAGGGTGGAGTCTTCATGAATGGTATTAGTGCACTCATTAAAAGAAAAAACAATAAACAAATGAGAGTTCCCTTGCCCCTTCCGCCATGTAAGGACAAAGTGAGAAGGTGCCACCATTGAACCAGGATGTGGGCCCTCATCAGACACTGAAGCTTGCATGCAGTAAGAATGACCATGCCAAATGCAGGCCCTTCTACCCTGGACTTCCCAGCTTCTAGAACCATGAGAAATAAATTTCTGTGGTTGGGCCTAGTGCCTCGCACCTGTAATCCCAGCACTTTGGGATGCTGAGGCAGGAGAATCACCTGTAGTCAGGAGTTTGAGACCAGCCTGGCCAACATTGTGAAACCCAGGTGTGGTGGTGGATGCGTCCATCTAAAAAAAAAGAGAAATTTCTGTTTATAAGCCATTCTGTTTATGGTATTTTTGCAGCCCAAATGTCTAAGACATTATCTCATCAATTTTTTTATGTTGGCTAGAAAATTTAAACTTAGAATGCTTGTAACTGCCCAATGGGTTCACCTTGCCCACTGTCTAGACAGAGACGATTTATTAAGACAGAGGAAATGCAGTAGAAAAAGAGTAATTCATGCAGAGCCGGCTGTGAAGGAGACCTGAATTTTATTATTACTCAAATCAGTCTCCCCCGAGCATTCAGGGAGCAGAGTTTTTAAGGACAACTTGGCTGGTGGAGGGAAGCCAGTGAGCCAGGAACGCTGATTGGTCAGAGATGAAATCATGGGGAACCGAAGCTGTCTTCTTGCGCTGAGTCAGTTCCTGGGTGAGGGGGCCACAATATCCGATGAGCCAGGTAATCAATCTGAGTGGTGCCAACTGATCCATCAAGTGCAGGGTCTGCAAACTATCTCAGGCACTCATCTTAGGAGTAGTTTAGGGAGGGTCAGAATCTTGTAGCCTCCAGTTGCATGATTCCTCAAGCATAATTTCTAATTTTGTGGCTAATTTTAGTCCTACAAAGGCAATTTAGTCCCCAGGCAAGAAGGAAGTCTGCTTTGGGAAAGGGCTGTTATCATCTTTGTTTTAAACTATAAACTATAAGTTGGATGTGGTGGCTCACACCTGTAATCCCAGCACACTGGGAGGCTGAGGCGGGCAGATCACTTGAGGTCAGAAAGTTCGAGACCAGCCTGGCCAACGTGGTGAAACCCTGTCTCTATTAAAAAGACAAAATTAGCCAGGTATGGTGGCTGGTCCCTGTAATCCCAGCTACTCCAGAGACTGAGGCAGGAGAATCCCTTTAACCTGGGAGATGGAGGTTGTAGTGAGCTGAGATGGTGCCACTGCACTCCTGCCTGGGTGACAAAGCGAGACTCTGTCTAAAAAAAAAAAAAAAAAGAAAAAAAACCAAAAACCAAAAAACTATAAACTAAGTTTCTCCCAAAATTAGTTCAGCCTCTGCCCAGGAATGAACAAGGACAGCTTGGAGGTTAGAAGCAAGATGGAGGCGATTAAGTTAGATGTCTTTCACTGTCTCAGCCGTCATTCTGCAAAGGCAGTTTCATTCTGTCTACACACAGTCTACTGGCAGGAAGTATAGGGTTGTGGGTGTGCCATCAGTTCTCTGCCATCCTCTGCTCTGGACAGTAGACATAAGGGAGGAATGCTCAAGACTGCGAGATGCCTATCCAGTATTCATTCTCTACCTCTTTCTATAAGCAGAATCCCCAAATACTCAAGGTGGCAATGTCCCCAGCTAATAACTATATTTCCCAGCCTCCCTTGCAAACTTGTGACTCCTTTGTGACTAAGTTCTGGCTAATGAGAGGCTGTTACTGGAAAGGTTCCTGTCTTAGTCTATTTTGTGCTGATAACAGAATACCACATACAGGGTAATTTATAAGGAAAGAAATTTATTTCTTCATTCTTGGAAGCTAGGAAGTCCAAGGCCGAAGGGCCTCCATCTGATGTGCCCTTTCTTACTGAGTCATCCCTTGGTGGAAGGGGAAAGGACAAAAGAGGGCACACAAAAGCAAGAGAGAGCAAGAGGTGGTCAAACTTGCTTTTCTCGTGAATTCACTCACTGAATAATGGCATTAATCTATTCATAAGGGCAGAACTCTCATGGCCTAATCACCTTTTTACAGTCCTACCCCTTAATAAGATCACAATGACAGTTAAATTTCAACATGAGTTTTTTTGGGGGGAGGGGGTGGGGCAGACATTCGCACCATAGCAGCTACCAAAGGCAACAGGCAGCTGGTATTTTTTTCTCATTCCTCCACCTTTTTTCTTCAAACATTGAACTGATGGCTAGAGCTTCAGCACCCATATTGGGCCAAGAGGCAGCCTTGAGTATGGAAGCTGCATTAGTCAGCTCAGGCTCCAATAACAAAATACCACAGACTGGGTGGCTTAAACCACAGGAATCTATTTTCTTACAGTCCTGGAGGCTGGAGGTGGATCCAAGAGCAAGGTGCTGGCAGGGCTGGTTTCTTCTGCAGCCTCTGTCCTTGGCTTGCAGCTGCCCACCTCTTACTACATCCTCACATGGTCTTTCTGTTGTGTGCATCCCTGGCATCTCTTTTGTGTCCACATTTCCCCCTTCTTATATGAACACCAGTCAGAATGGACTAGGCCCACCCTAAAGGCCTCATTTCAACTTAATCACCCATTAGTGCCGTTTAAGGCACTATCTCCAAATGCCATCACATTCTGAGGGATGGTGGTGGGGGTTAGGGTTTTAACATGAATTTAGGGGAGACACAATTCAGTCCATAATATGAGAAGATCAAGAACTTTCATTTTTGTTTTTCTGAAAGGAAGCTGAGAACTGTGTGCAGGGGGTTCCATCACAATTCAGGAGCCCTGGGTTCTCTGTTCTAAGCTATTGTATGGCCTTCCAGTGAGACTTAATCAGATTTATTTATTTTTGTTTATCTGTAAAATGGAAGTAATAACACCTGGCTTACTTACCTTACAGCATTTGGTGAAGAGCAAATAAAATAATGAACGTGAAAATGTTTTGAAAAACATGAATTACCTATATAAATGTTCCTAAAGTCATTTGGTCACCTCCTTTGCCCTGTGTATCACATGTATTGTGATTTTTCTGAAACTTGGGTTGTTTTAAACAGTTGTTTATTTAAAACCTTTTTTTTTTTTTGAGACGGAGTCTCGCTCTGCTGCCCAGGCTGGAGTGCAGTGGCCGGATCTCAGCTCACTGCAAGCTCCACCTCCCGGGTTTACGCCATTCTCCTGCCTCAGCCTCCCGAGTAGCTGGGACTACAGGCGCCCGCCACCTCGCCCGGCTAGTTTTTTGTATTTTTTTAGTAGAGACGGGGTTTCACCGTGTTAGCCAGGATGGTCTTGATCTCCTGACCTCGTGATCCGCCCGTCTCGGCCTCCGAAAGTCCTGGGATTACAGGCTTGAGCCACCGCACCCGGCCTATTTAAAACCTTTTAAATTAGAATCATAAATAAAAGTGTAACATAAAAATAAATAGAAAGGAAAACAATGTAACATTATTAAATACTGGCTAATTACTGTTAAGTGCTAAAACTCGCTTTCTGTGTTAAAAAGGAGACACAATTGGGGAAGGTTTAAAGTCAAACTAGTATCAAACAGAGACTTCAACTTTGAAAATATTAGAAGAGCTAAAAAAAAAAAAAAAAAAAAAAGAGGATTGGAAAAGAAAGAACTTTCTCATGATTCAATGAAATGTTATTTATTTATTTATGTATTTACTTATTTATTTTGAGACAGAGTCTGCTGTGTCACCCAGGTTAGAGTGCAGTGGCATGATCTCAGCTCACTGCAACCTCTGCCTCCTACATTCAAGTGATTCTAATGCCTCAGCCTCCCGAGTAGCTGGGATTACAGATGTGCACCACCATGCCCAGCTCATTTTTTGTATTTTTAGTAGAGACGGGGTTTCACTATGTTGGCTAGGCTAGTCTGAAACTCCTGACCTCAGGTGATCTGCCCGCCTCAGCCTCCCAAAGTGCTGGGATTACAGATGTGAGCCACCTCGCCCAGCCAAAATGTTATTTAATATCATAGATCCCATAATCTCCATGTATCATGGGAGGGACCCAGTGGGAGGTAATTGAATTATGGGGGTGGGTTTTCCCATACTGTTCTTATGGTAGTGAATAAGTCTCAACAAGATCTGATGGTTTTATAAAGGGCAGTTCCCCTGCTTATGCTCTCTGGCCTGCATGACATAAAACATGCCTTTGCTCCTCCCTCACCTTTCACCATGATACGTGAGGCTTCCCTAGCCATGTGGAACAGTGAGTCCGTGAAATCTTTTTCTTTATAATTTACCCAGTTTTGGGTATTTCTTCATAGCCGTATGAAAATGGACTGATATACTATGTAATATGGTCTCACCCTTAAAAAACATTGATGTATAATAATATGTGATCCTGTGGAGTGGTTTCCCCAGGAAAGCAAGGAAACCAACAGTTTGTGAACAGTTGTTTGTGCCAGACTCTGTGGGAGCCCCTATCCCCCCTCATGGAGGCCTAATAATAACCAGTTGAGGTGAGTGTTACTGTCTCGTTTTCACTTGGGAAAATGGGGGATCAGGGTCTAGGTGACTGACTCAACATCACACAGAGGCCAAGAGAAGGAGTCAGTCAGAGGCAAGGTGAACTGAGGTGTGGGTGCAGAGGCTCCAAACCCCATGGTCCCTGATGTTGGGGTTCAATCAGGCTGGTGGGAAAAATATTAGTTATGATAGCCACAGCCCTTTTGGAAGGCCTGAGTGTTTTCATATGACCTCGGTAATAGACCAGGCTGAAGGCGGCCTGGTCCCATTACCTTTAGTTAAATAAATTAAAGTAGTAAACAATGGGATGTGGAGAAGTTCTCTAGTTAACTTGTTTACTCATGTGGTCTTAAGCCTTAAGCCTTTGATGTATACTTTTTACTCGGGAAGTCCACAATATCAACCACCCTCTAATGGTGTTGACTCAAGCTTTTGTTAACTAATTTTTTTTTCAAGTTTATTTTTATTAATTAATTAATTAATTATACTTGACGTTCTAGGGTACATGTGCACACCAACATGGCACTGTTAACTAATCTTAATGAATAAATGCAAGCCTCCCGAGCTGATCGAGGCAAACCTCCCATACAGCGGCAAACCTTCTATACCACTTTATAATGCCGTGATCCAGGTTCTCCTTATGATATCTGGAATTTAAGGAATGCTGCCATTGTTCTTTTCTGAGATGTAGTCATCAGAAAAAGTCAGTACCATGCATTGGTTGAGAATATAGTCTCTGGAACCAGACTGCCTCTTATCAGCTGTGTGATTTTGGGCAAGTTACTCAGCTTCTCTGTGCTCCAGATTCCTAAGGGATAATAATAGTGCCCATTTCATACACTTGTTGTGAAGATTAAATGGGTTGATAATGTGTCAAGTGTTTAAACTAGTGCTGGCATATACTTTGCTCTATCTAAGGGTTAATATTATCCATACTTTATATTGTTGCTACCATGTTACAGCTTGGGATAGGATGCTCAATGCTCCACACTTGGTTATGAAGACAACTTTCACAGGCATCTCCTCTTCAAAGCACATTTTATATCTTTATTCCTCAGGCTGTAGATCAGAGGGTTCAGCATGGGGATGATCACAGTATAGAAGACAGACATGACCTTGTTGTGTTCCATGGAATTGTGAGAGCTTGGCTGAGCATACGTGAAGGTGATGGTGCTATAGAAGAAGCAGATGATGGTGAGGTGGGAGGCACAGGTGGAGAGAGCTTTGCTCTGGGCCTGCAGGGAGCGCATCCTGCAAATGGTCATCAGGATGTAGGCATAGGAGACTAGGATAATGGTGATGGTAAAGAGGATGAGCAAGACACACAATGAGAAGATAATGGTCTCACCCTCAGTAGTATCCACACAGGCAAGACGAAGCACAAGAGGGATGCCACAGAAATAGTGGTTAATGACATTGGGGCCACAGTAGGGCAGCTTAAAGATGCACCCAGTCAGCAAAGCTGAATTGACAACAGAAACAGTATACGAGGTCACCACCAGCAGGACACACAGATGTTGGGACGTAATAGTGTGATAGAGGAGAGGGTGGCAGATAGCGGTGAATTGGTCATAGGCCATGATGGCCAGGAGCAGACACTCAGCAGTACCATGGAGGGTCATGAGGGCCATGTGGACACACAGCCTGCAAAGGAGATGGATTGGCTTGAGATGAGGAAGCTCTCCAGCAGCCTGGGGTGTCCACTGTGGAAAACAAGGAGTCTATGAAGGAGAGGACGCCCAGGAAGAAGTACATGGGGGTGTGGAGCTGTGGGTCTGCATGGATCAGAGTGATCATTCCCAGGTTGCCCATGACAGTGACTGAATATATGAGCAGGAAGTGCACAAAGAAGATGGCTTTGAGCTCCTCCAGCTCTGTAAGTCCCAGCAGGCAGAACCAGGTGACTTGGGTGTGGTTCTCCACCATGGTGTGCATGTCACTGCAGAGAGACCAAATAAGACACGTGTGTACCCTAGAGTTCGGGTCAGTGCCCAAAGCTTTTAAGATATCCCCAGGATAGGCAGCTAGGGAAAGAGGGAGAGGAACTAGTAAGACTTGAACACCTGCTATGAGCCATGTATTAATTCATTTTTAAAGCAGCTATTGAAACTTCATACATACCTTCTGTTTAAATATTATACCCATTTATATTTAATGAGATGATCAACTTATGTGAGGTCACAAAGCTAGTACATAAGGAAAGTGGAATTAGAACTCAGTCTGGTCAGGTGTGGTGGCTCACACCTGTAATCCCAGCATTTTGGGAGGCCGAGGTGGATGGATCATCTGAGATCAAGAGTTCAAGACCAGCCTGGCCAACATGGTGAAACCTCGTCTCTAGTAAAAATACAAAAAATTAGCCAGGCATGGTGGCGCACACCTGTAGTCCCAGCTACTCAGGAGGCTGAGGCAGGAGAATCACTTGAACCCAAGAGACGGGGGTTGCAGTGAGCCCAGACTGTGCCACTGCATTCCAGCCCTGGGTGACACAGCAAGACTCTATCAAAAAAAGAAAAACAAAAAAAACCCAACAAAACAAAAAACCTCAGCCTGTTCTAGTAATTGTATCCTTAAGATGTAGTTAGAATCATTTTCTGTTCCCAAATTTCCTGTTCTACAGGGAACCAGCATCTGCAGTGGGTATTGGAGGCCTGGTCCGTTGCCCCAGAGGGGGAATAATTGAAAGGATTGGTGTGGGTCATGTTTGGAAGCAGAGACTCCAATAGTGCTAGTCCCCTAGGCCTGGGACACAGGAAATCAGATGCCTTCAGTCATTAGAATGTACAGTGCAGTGATTTCTCCCAGTATTGTGTGTTGACTTGTATCTTCCAAAAAGAAATGTTGAAATCCTAACTCCTGGTACCTGTGACTGTGACCTTATTTGGAAGTAGGATCTTTGTAGATTTAATCAAGTTAATGTAAGGTCACACTTGATTAGGGTGAACCCTACTCTAACATGATTGATGTCATTATAAGAAAAGAAAACTGGCTGGGTGCAGTGACTCATGCCTGTAATCCCAGCACTTTGGAGGGCCGAGGCGGGCCGATCACTTTTCAGGAGCTTGAGACCAGTCTGGCCAACATGGTGAAACCCTGTCTCTACAAAAAATACAAAAATTAGTCTGGCATGGTGGTGGGCACCTATAATCCCAGCTACTCAGGAGGCTGAGGCAGGAGAATTGCTTGAACCTAGGAGGCAGAGTTTGCAGTGAGCCAAGATCGTGGCATTGCACTCCAACCTGGGTGACAGAGCGAGACTCTGTCTTAAAAAAGAAAAAAAAAATAGAAAACAGATATAGCAAGGACAGCATCAAGTGAAGAGACAGACAAGGGAAGATGGCCACATGAAGATGCAAGCAGAGATAGGAGTTAGGCTGCCATAAGTCAAGGAATGCCTGGGGCTTCCAGCAGCTGTCAGAAGCAAGGAAGGATACTCCTCTAGAGGATACAGAGGGAGCATGATCCTGTCACAGCTTCACAGCTTGGTTCCAGGCTTCTGTACTCAAGAACTGCAAGAGAATACATTTCTTTTAAGCCACCCAGTTTGTGTTACTTTTTTTGTAGCAGGCCCCAAAAATGAATACACCCAGTTAGGGATGTTTTTGCCTGGTGAGTATGTGGTGCTTTGAGAGAGACCTCTTGGGTAATTGTCAGAAGATGGGGCTTTACTGATCTCTTTCCATTGACTGAACTAGTAATCCACAAAAAGAAAATCAAATAAACGAAAACAGATGGACTTTTCAAGATGGCTGACAAAGGCATTTTAAATTTGCCTCCTCCACTAAGAAGAACTAAAACAGTGAGCAGATAATCACACTTTGATTAGATCGTCCAGGAGAGAACACTGGAATTCAACAGAAAAGTGATAGGAAATACCTCAAGCAAAGAAGGAATCCTGAGATTCCTGTTTGGTAAGACTGGCTGGGAGCTGAGCGAGGTTCCCAAAAAAAATAAAAAAATTTCAAATAAACAATCTAATGATACATCTTAAGGAACTAGAAAATCCAAGCCCAAAATTAGCAGAAGGAAATAAATAATAAAGATTAGAGCAGAACTAAACAAAACAGAGACTGAAAAAACAAAAAGCAAACAAAAAACACCACCAACAAAAACTAAAACAAATGATCCATGAAACAAAAGGTTGGTACTTGGAGAAGACAAACAAAATTGGTAAACTGCTAGCTAGATTAGCCAAGAAAAGAAGAGGGAGGACCTACATAAACAACATCAGAAATGAAAAAGGAAACTTTACAGCTGATACCACAGAAATACAGAACATCACCAGAGACTACTATGAGTAACTATACTCTAACCGAATGGGAAAGCCTGGAGAAATTGGATAAATCCCTGGCAACATTCAACCTATCAATATTGAATCAGGAAGAAATACAAAACCTGAACCCCAATAACAAGTAATGAGATTGAAACAGTAATGAAGAAATTTCCTGGCCAGGTGCGATGGCTCACACCTGTACGCCCAGCATTTTGGAAGGTTGAGACAGGAGGATCACTTGAGACCTGGAGTTTGAGACCAGCCTAGGAAACATAGTGAAACTTTGTCCCCCCACGCCTCCCATCCCCACAGAATTAGCCAAGCATGGTGATGTGCACCTGTAGTCCCTGCTACTTGGGAGGCTGAGGTGGGAAGATTGCTTGAGCTCAGGAGCTTGAGGTTACAGTTAGCCATGATGGTACCACTGCACTCCAGCCTGGGTGACAGAGGGAGACCCTGTCTCAAAAACAAACAAACAGACAAACAGAAGTTTCTCAACAAAGAAAAGCTGAGGCTGAATGAAAGATAATATGCCATTTACAAGTAGGATTTATACCAGGGAAGCAATGATGTGGTTTAACCTATGCAAATCAATAAATATGATATATCACATGAACAGAATGAAGGACAAAAACCATATGATCCTCTCAATAGACATAGAAAAAGCATAACATTAAAAAGTTTTTTATTATAAAAATATTTTTAAAAATAGAGATGGAGGTTTTTCTGTGTTGCTGGCCTTGAACTCCTGGCCTCAAGCAATCCTCCTGCCTCAGCCTCTCAAAAGCCTGAGATTAGAGGCAATGAGCCACTGTGCCTGGCCAGAACAAACATTTGATAAAATTCAATGTCCCTTCAAGACAAAAATTTTCAACAAACTAGGCATAGAGGAAAACAGTAAAGGCTATGTATGACAGACCCTCAGCTAACATCATACAGAATGGGGAAAAGTTGAAGGCCATTCCTCTAAGAACTGGAATAAGAAAGGATGCTCACATTCACCACTCTATTGAACATAGTACTAGAAGTCCTATTCAGAGCAATCAGGTAAATACAAACAAACAAACAAATCCAAATTGGAAAGGAGGAAGTCAAATTGTCCCTCTTTGCAGATTACATTTCTTATATTTAGAAAAAGCAAAAGACTCCACCACAAAACTCCTAGAGGTGGTAAGCACATTTAGTAACATTGCAGGATACAAAGTCAACATATAAAAATCAGTAGTGTTTCTATACTCCAACAATGAAATAGCTGAAAAGGAAATCAAGAAGGCAGTCCCATTTATAATAGTAAAAAAGATGAAATAAGCCAGATGTGGTGACTCATGACTATAATCCCAATACTTTGGGAGGTTGAGGCAGGATTGCTTGAAGTTGGGAGTTCAAGACAGGCCTTGCCAATAGCAAGAGCCCATCTTTACAAAAAATAAAAAAATTAGCCGGGTGTGGTGGCATGCCCCCATAGTCTCAGCTACTTGGGAGGCTGAGGTGGGAGGATTGCTTGAGCCCAGCAGTTTGAGATTGCAGTGAACTATGACTGTGCCACTGCACTGCAGCCAAAATACCTAGGAATCAGTTTAACCAAGGAGGTAAAGGATCCCTACAAGAAAAACGACAAAACACTGAGGAAAGAAATTGAAGAGGACACAGACAAATGGAAAGTCATCCATGCTCATGGACTGGAAGAATTAATGTACTTAAAATGAATATATTGACCAAAGCAATATACAAATCTAATGCAATCACTGTAAACATACCAATGTCATTTTTCACAGAAATAGAACATTCAATCCTAAAATTGATACAGAACCAAAAAGGAGCCAAAATAGCCAAAGCAATTCTTAGCACAAAGTACAAAGTTAGAGGCATCACACTACTTGACTTCAAATTATATATAAAAGACTTTTTATCCCTCACCCCCTCCCACCCATTGCCCTGAATCCCCAAAGCCCATTGTATCATTCTTATGCCTTTGAGTCCTCACAGCTCCCACTTACGAGTGAGAACCCAGGAGTTTGATCATATGATGTTTGGTTTTTCACTCCTAAGTTACTTCACTTAGAATAATGGTCTGTAATTCCATCCAGGTTGCTGCAAATGCCACTGTTCCGTTCCTTTTTATGGCTGTGTAGTATTCCATGGTGTGTGTGTGTGTGTGTGTGTGTGTGTGTGTGTGTGTACTACATTTTCTTATCCACTCATTGATTGATGGACATTTGGGCTGGTTCCATATTTTTGCAACTGTGAATTGTGCTACTATAAACATGAGTGTGCAAGTATCTTTTTCGTGTAATGACTTCTTTTTCTCTGGGTAAATACCCAGGAGTGAGATTGCTGGATCAAATGGTAGATCTACTTTTAGTTCTTTAAGTAATCTCCACACTGTTTTCCATAGTGGTTGTACTAGTTTCCCACCAACAGTGTAAAAGTGTTCCCTTTTCACCACATCCATGCCAACATCTATTTTTTTTTTTTACATTTTTTGATTATGGTCATTCTTGCAGGAGTAACGTGGTATCACATTGTGGTTTTGATTTGCATTTCCGTGATAATTAGTGATCAACATCACTATTCATCATGGAAATGCAAATCAAAACCACAATGAGATATCATTTTACCCCATTTAGAATGGTTATGACTATTATTATTATTTTTGAAACAGAGTCTCACTCTATAGCCCAGGCTGGAGTGCAGTGGTTCAATCTCTATTCACTGTAACCTCTGCCTCCCAGACTCAAGCAATTCTTATGCCTCAGCCTCCTGAGTAGCTGGGATTGCAGACATGTGCCACCATGTCCCACTAATTTTTGTATTTTTAGTAGAGATGGGGTTTCATCCTGTTGGCCAGGCTGGTCTTGAACTCCTGACCACCTAGGCCTCACAAAGTGCTAGAATTAGGGGCATGAGCCACTGCACCCAGCCAAGAATGGTTATTATTAAAAAGACAAAAAATAACAGATGCTGGTGAGGATATAGAAAAAAGGGAACTCATATGCTGTTGGTTGGAATACTGAAGATTTCTCAAAAAACTAAAAATAGAAGTACCATATGATCCAGCAATCCCACCACTATGTATCTATCCAAAAGAAGAGAAATCAGAATAATTAAAGACATACCTTCACTCATATGTTTATTACAGCACTATTCACAATACTACAGATATGGAATGAACATGAGTATCACTTAATGGACAAATGGATAAAGAAAATGTGGTATATATATGTAATGGAATGCTATTTGGTCATAATGGAATGCTATTGTCAAATGGCTGGGAATTTGGACAACTTTGGTCACAAACATAAAATTATATCACTTGCAGAAACATGGATGAAACTGGAGGTTATCATATTAAGTGAACCAATGCAGGCACAGAAAAACAAATACCACTTGTTTTCACTCAGATGTGGGAGCTAAGAAACTTGATGTCATGAAGATAGAGAATAGACTGATGGTTACCCCAAGCAGGGAAGAATGTGAGGGTGGGAAAGAGAAATGAAGACAGGTTGGTGAATGCATACATATTTACAGCTGGATAGAAGAAAGAAGTCCTAATGTTTGATAGCAGAGTGATGTGACTATGGTTAGCAACAATGTATTTGTATATTTCAAAATAGCTAGAAGAGAGGACTTGAAATGTTACCAACACATAGAAATGATAAATACTCAAGGTGATGGATAACTCAAATACTTTAACTTGATCAGTACACGTTCCATGTATGTAAAAAATACATGTACCCCATAAATATGTAAAATATTATGTATCAATTAAAAAAACAAAAGAAAACAAAGTCTGTGTTATTGTTCATTACTAAGAAAAATATGTGACTGTGAGAACAGGTAGCTACAGCAAATGTGGAAATCCAGCTTGACAAAACCGTGTGAAAGGACCAAGGGCTTTTGTTTTAGCCAAGAAGACCTGAAGGCAGTAGAACATGCCAGACTTGTGGCTTTGGCATCCAGTGAAGGGCAATTCCTTGTTTTCTCTCAACTTTTATTTTATTTCAGAGGGTACATGTGTAGGTTTGTTACGTGGGTAAATTGCGTGTCACTGAGGTTTGGTGTACAAATGATCTTGTCACCCAGGTAGTGAGCATAGTACTCAACAGGTAGTTTTGCAATTCACGTCCCCCTCCCAACCTCCTCCATCAAGTAGTCCCCAGTATCTGTTGTTCCTATATCTGTGCGCACATGTATTCAGTGTTTAGCTCCCCCTTGTAAGTGAGAACACGCAGTATTAAGTTTTCTGTTCCTGTGTTAGTTTGCTTAGGATTATGGCCTCCAGCTGTAACCATGTTGCTGCAAAGGACATGATTTTGTTCATTTTTATGGCTGTGTAGTATTCCTTGGTGTATATATAACTGCGTTTTGTTTATCCAGTCCACCGCTGATGGGCATAGGCTGTTCTCTATCTTTGCTACTGTGAATACTGGTACGATGAACCTACGAGTGTATGAAGGACACAGTTCTTATGGCAGAATAGGTGGTGGAGATCTCTAGGCAGGGAGCAAAGGTCAAAGGGCATGCCCTCGTAAACTCCATGCCAGTGAAACTTCTCTCCAGTGTTCTCATGATCCCATAAATTTGTCTCGGGATCCTCATCATCTAGGTTTTCAAATAACCAAGGGTAAGGTCCTGTAGAGCATAATGGTAAGCATCTGCTCTGATTGCTTGGGTGTCTGTTCTGATTATTTGGTGCCTATGGTATACTGGTTGTCAAATGGCTGGGAATAAAGAAGGAATAAGGCAGAGCCTCTTTTGCAGCATTCGGGGGTAGCTAGAAATAGGTGGCCTCTAATCAAAGCCTGTAACTTGGTTTTGTGCTATCAGCATCTTATTGACAACTTTGGGCCTTTTGAAATGTAAACAATTTGAGCAGATTTTAGCTGCAGAGAGCACCAGAGGGGATGCTTCTTTATTCATGATGTTTCCCTCTATATGGAAGGATATCTGTTGTATAATATTCTTACCCCCCTCTCTTGGAGGGTGAGTGCGTCTTGTGATCAGTGAGTTTCATAGAAGAGATCGGGTTTGTATAGTTCTGCTCTGCCTTTTTCTTTGCTCCTAGGAAGCATAGGTTCTGCTGTGTTGTGCTTCTCTGTAATGTAGATCTTAAAACTGGTCATTAAGTGTGTGTCATTCTGGGGTTCAGTTTTAAGACCACTCACCCTACAGGTATGAATCATGTTTTGCATTAAAAAGTTTCATCAATGATGCAGGTAACATTTTGCCCCCTATCTGCCTTGCTTCTACACCTTATCTCTTAATTCGTTCAGAATTTGCATAGGAAACAGAGATGCTGTTTATTGTGGTCCTTAAAGACCTCAGCAGAGAGAAAACAAGAAGGAAGCTGGCAGGTACAATTTGCCTAGCTTGTCTCTTCAGTGGGCCCATGAGCTGGGCTCACACATCTCTAGCAAGCTGATATCCTTAAGGAATGAGTTGGCTGTAACACTGGGGTGTGATGTGTGATAAAGCCTTGGAGAACTCTGGATTCACAGGAATAATTCCTGATTGAAAGAGCAGGAGAATAGCTTCCTCCAATTCTCCTGCTGAGACTCTGAGGAGGGGCTGCCATGACAATGAGAATGCACTTGGGCGGAATGTTGAAGTGTTCTGGCGTGACAGGAGACAAGAGGCTTGTCAAGGTCAGAAGAGGGGAGGTTTATGAAAGTGGAGCCCATCTGAAGATGGGAGAATCTCTGAGAATTTCTGAAGATCTCCTGTCCCCATGGATCTATTACAGAACCATGGATGGGTTCCAGTTCTCTCTCTGATAGCTCTGCTTTTTCCTTGAGGACACTAGGGAACTCACTGGTTTGGTTTATAACTTGTATTCCTTGATATTTGTCTGTAAAACACAGTGCTTAGTAGTTTGTAGTCTCAGCTGTTTTCATAAATCATTTTCCTTTTGATAAGAAGAGCTTTAGGGAATGGGAGAAAAAAACTGATGTTTTTGGACCACCAGAGTATTCTGGGCACTATTTGTTCCTTCCTTTTTAAAAATAAACATTTGGTAACCAGTCCTGGTCATTGTTAACCATGAGAAAATACTGTCTTGCCTCTGGAGGACTGGCTTTGAAGGCAGAATTCCTTTAAGTGGGGAGCAGTTGAAAGGTTTTAAGGAGGATAGTGACGTGGTCAGACTCAGATGTAAAAATGAATTAGAGAGAAGCCAGGGAGATACATTAGGCAACGGATCATACTGGCCTTAGCTAGGGTAGTGTTATTTTATTTATTCACAAACAGTTAAGTCCTATTACTAGTACTGGAGACACAACGGTTATTAAGGTAGACAAGATCTTTGCCCTCGGAGAGATTAAGAATAGCAAGATTAAGGAAGTCTTTAGAAGATAGGTTTATTAGTACTTGCTCATTGGTTGGATGTGTGGCCCAAAAGAGGATCAGAGCTGATTTCCTGATTCCTAATTTAGGTAAATGGGTGAATAGTGGCGTCATTTCCTCTAACAGGTAACAGGTTTGGGGGAGGATGCGTTGAGTCTGGGAGAGTGTAATATACAAGTTCAGGAGACTGGTGGGTGTAGTGTTCTGAAGCTTAGGAGGGAGTTTCCTACAGGAGATAGAGATGTGAGGGCATGTATTCAGTCATTCAGAATATGTTTATTTTGCATCTACTGTGTGCTGGGCACTGTGTAGAAGGTGAGGATACAATCACAAGAAAAAAATACGGTGCCCACTTTTGCGGAGTTTAGACTTTAGGTAGGGAGACAAACGTGAGTGAAACAATCACATACGTTATTGAAAAACTGCAACCGGGACAGTAGCTCTGAAGTAGAGGTGCCCAATGTTATGAGCCTAAAACTGGGGGATTTGGCTCCGGGAGGTCAAGAAGGGTTTCCCTAAGAAGATATTTCTAGAGGAAGGAAGAGTGGGAACAGCATACACAAAGACCCTGAGGTCTGAGGGTTGCTGGTGAGGAAGAGGAGCTGATAAAGACCAGTGTAGGTAGAGGGCAAAGAGAGGCGATGTGGTGTGGCTGAGCCTCGCAAGCAGGAGGCAGTGTTTTGTAGCATTTATTGAGGGCTTACTGTGTGTCAGGCATTGTTTCCAAATACCTTTAACTTCATTTAATCCTTTTTTTTGAGACGGAGTCTTGCTCTGTTGCCCAGGCTGGACTGCAGTGGTGCAATCTCGGCTCACTGTAGCCTCTGCCTCCCCAGTTCAAGCGATTCTCCTGCCTCACCCTCCTGAGTAGCTGAGACTACTGGCACATGCCACCACACCCGGCTAGTTTTTGTATTTTTGGTAGAGACGGGGTTTTGCCATGTTGGCCAGGTTGGTCTTGAACTCCTGGCCTCCAGTGATTGGCCCGCCTTGGACTGCCAAAGTGCTGGGATTACAGGCATGAGCCATCATACTCAGCCAGGAATCTTCTCAATTTTATTTGTCACTATGTCCCCAGTGCCTGGAACACAGCATGGCACATAGTGAGCCTGAGCCACAGTGCCCAGCCCATTTAATCCTCTCAACCACCTTATGGGAGGTACTATCGATATCTCCATGTTGCATAGAGGAAATCAAGGCACAAGGAAGCCAAGTAACTTGCCCACAGACACAGCTGATAAGAGGCAGAGCTGGGGATTGAATTAAGGTGGTCAGGTTCTAGAGCCTAAACTGTTATCCAGTACCCTAGACCATGTTAAAGAATTTGTTTTTTTTGGGCCGGCACAGTGGCTCATGCCTGTAATCCCAGCATTTTGGGAGGCCGAGGCAGGCGGATCACCTGAGGTCAGGAGTTCGAGACTAGCCTGGGCAACATGGCAAAACCCCATCTCTACTAAAAATAAAAAATTAGCCGGGTGTGATGGAGGGCACTTGTAATCCTAGCTACTCTGGAGGCTGAGAAAGGATAATTGCTTGAACCCGGGAGGCAGAGGTTGCAGTGAGCTGAGATTGCATCATTGCCCTCCAGCCTGGGCAACAGAGTGGAACTCTGTCTCAAAAAAAAAAAATTTTGTTTTAATGGGATACCATTACATAATTTTCACCAGGAAGATGACATGGTCATATTTACTTTTTCACAAGATCACTCTGAATGCAGATGTAAATCAATGATTGGAGGAGGGTCAACGGATGGGCAAGATTGTTGAGAGGATATTGAAGCCATCCAGGTGGGAGTTACAGCTTAAACTGGAGTGTGGGTGGTAGACATAGCTAGGGATAAATGAATCTGAGAGATGTTTGGATTTGGTGATGGACTGAAGATGTCAGTGTGAGGAGGACAGAATCAGGTTGGAAGGTCTGAGGTCTCTGATATATACAATAGAACTGGCAGTTGAAGCTAAGAGCAATTAGGCTGTGCCAGGGAGAACGTGAGCTATGAAATACAAGAGGCCCCAGGACATAATCCCAAGGAAATTAATTTCACATTTAATTCATGCTGCTTCTAGGTTCTAAGCTCTGATTTTTTTTTTTTTTTTCCTATTTGCCTGGGAATTTTGAGGAATTTTGGGCCTGACTCGTGAAGAAGGAGGATAAAGGAGTCTGAGCCCTTATTGGTGATAGGATCCCACCCCCAGCCCACTTACCTGTGGTTGAACAGAGACTATCCACCCATGAGCTTTGTGTTGGAGACCTCTTGGCGGGAATGGTGGCTGTGGGAAGTTTCCTTTTTTCATCTGTTGCTTCTGGCCAGCTTTCTCAGGAGCACTTCTCAGCCAGTTGTAAGTAACAAAGCTTTGAGAGTACTTTTTGCTGGGAAGATTCCTGTCTTAAGATTCAACTGGCTTTAATCCTGACTCTCAGAGTTGAGGAATGTGCCAGTGGGAATTTTGGACTCAGTCTCTCAGAGGCAGACCCAGAGCTACAAGTTTTCTCTTCTCCAAGGAATGGCAGAGAGATCTTGCTAGGTGAGGGCATCTGGGAACCCCCGAGGAGCATGGATTCTCCACCAAATACAAGGCTAGATCTTCTTCACTTAGAGTGTCCATCCCTTGTGGGCTTCTATTTTCAGTTTAATGAACCTCAAAAGGCTCTGCAGACCAAGTGGTACACAGGGACACAGGTCAATATAATCTCTAGGTCTCACAGAAAGTGATTGAAAATGCTGGTGATGTCAATCATCAATACTTGTGTGTATTTGAACACATAGGTGTGGAGCTCTCAAATGTTATTTCCTTTGATCATCTGAATGTCCCTGGGAAATGTGCTTGGTAATATTTTTTTGGAGATATCTGTGTGTATACACACACACACATACACATACACACACACACACACACACACACATAATTATACCATAATTGCTTCATTCACTTAACAATATTGAAAACGCATCTCTCGATCTCAAAAAATATTATTTCCCATCCTCTCCAAATAGCTCTGTTTTCTTTGTAAAAGTAACACATGCTAGTTGTAAAAAAAACAATTTAAAGAAGACGGAAGAGAACCAAAAAGGAAGTAAAATGTCACCTGAAATCCCACCACTACAGATAATGGGAGTTGATTATTGTTACTTTAGATATAAATCTCTCAGTGTGTTCATGACTGTAATTTTCCACACACAGATTCATACTATGCAAGCTATTCTGCCCTTTACCTTCTCACTCAGCAAGGTGTCATGGATATATTCCCATATCAATAAGTAGTAGCCTACATCATCATGTTTAACAGATACATATTATTTTGTTGTTATATGTGTATCATTATTTACTCAACTGGTCACCGTCGATTGATAATAAGATATTTCCAACTTTTCACTGTTATGGATAACTCTCTGATAGACACCTCTTGAGATGAGGTGTGGGGCCTGGAGTGCAAAGTCCAGTGAGAACATGATGCGGACAGACCTGCTTTTCCTAGGCAGGTAGGGAGAGACAGTTCTCTCCTTGGAAACCTGTCACTTTGGGTTTTCACAACCCTAGAGAAAATCACCAGGCAAAGCAAAGGGCTTTGATAGGCAAATAACTTGTTTGTGTAAAAGAAATTCAGTCCCTACCCTACTGATCTGGGAGGAAGGTCTCAACAGAAGAGGGACTGGATCGCCCATGTTTCCTGCGGGTAAGAGGTATTCACCTGGAGAGGTAAAGCAGTGCTGTGTCCTCTGACCTTCCCCACTGCATTCCAACCTGTACAAGTTGTCTGGTTCCTAAAAAAGTTGCCACCTTCATTGTGTCAATTTTCTTCTCTTGAACATGCAACAACCTTTCAGCCTTTTTATGCTAGAGTTTATGATGATGCCTAAGAGTCAGTGTTCCTGCCTGCAGCTCTTGGATAAGAAGGGTTATACATTGTCTTTCTTCATTTAAATTAAGCTTGACCACATGATTGGGTTTGGCTCTGGGAGTATGAACAGAAGTAATTTGTGCCACTTCTGAGTACTGAAGTCTTAGGAACCAACCTCTTGTTCACCAATTCTCTTCTTTCCTATCTGCTTTGACACCAGTGAAGTCCAAGGCGTAGGGGCTTCCCTTGCATACTTTTGAGTCTTGGAGTGAAAAGCAGAAGGTTCATCACTGACTTATGGATGGACATGAACATGAGAAAGAAAGAAACATTTTTGCTACTGCCAGGCAATGAGATGTGGGTCTTGTTTGTTAATACAGCAGCCTCCGTCGCCTGAAGTATTCTTCAAGGACAAACTTCTTGTTTTAGTTATGACCCCACCTCTATCTTGATTATCAGATTGTCTATGCCTCTCAGATAGAGTCCTTCCTGTCTCCCCTGTGGAGCAGCTTCCTTGCACTTACTGAGCCTGCATCTAGCTAATTGACCTAAGGCAGTCATTTTGTTTTTAAATATGAAAAGGTTCTAGTTGTTAGTGGCAGGTCCTATATGAACCCATTCTTGCAAACCCGATTGATAGTTGTTATGTTGCCATGAAAGTCTTGGATCATAATCTTCCCACCTTACAAGTTCTTCCAAACAAACTTAATTGTTAGTAAGCAAGCATATGCAGTCAAAACACCTGTCTGTAATTGGGGGGTAGTTATTTTCTTTGCCCTTGGGTATGCTGGCCAGAAAATCTTTCATGAAAAGCTCACTTGGAAGTGAAATGTTGATGTTTTACCATCAACATTTTACTGGCAGGATCCTCTAGGAAACAGGAAGATGCAGAACCAAAGGGCAGGGCATTCTTATTACTTTGTGGTAGATAAGAAGGACAATAATCTGCTATGAGCTTTGAGAGCTTGCCTGTGTATGGCATTGTGATCATTCTATTCTGAGTAGTGTGGGTCCATGACCTTAGATGACAGGCTCTTGAAGGAAAAAGGAAAACCCACGTAAAGGCTATATCAGCAGCCAAATGGATGTCCTTTATTGTTTTTGCATTTTTTTTTTTTTTGAGACAGAGTCTCTCTCTGTCACCCAGGCTGGAGTGCAGTGGCGTGATCTCGGCTCCACCTCCTGGGTTCAAGTGATTTTCCTGTCTCAGCCTCCTGAGTAGCTGGGACTACAGGTGCACGCCACCACACCTGGCTAATTTTTGGATTTTTAGTGGAGACGGAGTTTCACCATATTGGTTAGGCTGGTCTCGAACTCCTGACCTCAGGTGATCCACCTGCCTTGGTCTCCCAAAGTGCTGGGATTACAGGTATGAGCCTCTGTGCATGGCCTCTTTACATCCTTTTTGATAAGGGATAGGTTTGTATTGGTGGGGCGAAGTCAAATAATCCAGTAAGCTGGAGTCAGAGTAACTCTTGAGGAAGACCAAGCTCAAAATGTCTGGGAGTGGGAAAAGAGGCCCAGAGAGGGGAAGGTGCTTGCTAAACGTTATATACAGCCAGTGAAATCTGGGGTTGGAGACCTGGTCTTGACTCAATTAAAAAAAATCCTAAAATTTCTTGATATTACCGTAGTACTTTATTACTGTTCTCAGTTCTACGGCTGTTTTGGATCCTTTTCGGGGGATACTGACCGTCTTAGTCCATTTTTGCATTGCTATAACAGAATATCAACCTTGGGACATTTATAAAGGAAATTTATTTTTCACATTTCTGGAGGTTAGGAAGTCCAAGGTCCAGAGGACCACACAAGTGAGGACCTTCTTGCTGAGTCATGTCATGTGGTGAGAAAGAGCGGGAGAGAGAGCAAGAGATCAGACTCACGGCCTCTAACCCTTTTATAATTGGCATTAATTCATTCAGGTGGAACATAAACATCTCCCATTAGTCCCCTCCTCCCAACATTGTTGCATTGTGGATTCAATTTCCAACACACGCTTTTTTGGGGACATATTCAGACCATAGCCCTGATTATTCCTGAACCATTCAGGGCATGGATGGGTGCTCTATCTGTGACAGTGAACACTTCTCCAGCTGAAATGATTTCCCTGTTGCTCACTCTGTGGGACAGAGTGGTAGAAATATTCAGGATTATAACCAGGCGGAGTGTCACTGGTGAGAGGAAGAGAAGTTTATTTCCATAGGAACAGTATAGTGGTTTTTAGAAATGATAAGATGAACTTGAGAATTGAGGTCATCTATGTTCACATACCTTAACTATTGGGACTGAGAACTGAGACTTACTGTGGCAATATGACTTAACTAATTTTACAGGAAATTAAGGCCTAGGAAGATATGGCTGTAAACCAATAAATAACTTCACTGTTTGCTTTTATCTGAACAATTTATCCAAGCAAACAGTTTACGTCTCTGGGCCAACAGCTCTCCCATCAGGACAATAGATTACTCATCTGGACAAACAATTTGCTCAACAAACAATGGTTTTTTACTAATATTTGCTTCCAGGCACTTCCCTTCCTGTGCCTGTCAATCCTAAACTATAATGTCACAAACTTTGTCCAATCCTGTTTCCTACCTTGAAAGAGTGACCTTATGTCACTTGAGTCAAGACCCCCAAGTCCTATAAATATAGGGCTTCTGCCTTTTGAGACACTACTGGGATTTCAACCAGGTGATGTTTTTTCTTTCTACAGTAGGTCTAATCAATGTAGCTTTTGCTGGTCAATAGGTTTTCTGGTGGTGTTTTGAAGAGCTACCAGCTGTCAATCTACTCTTTCCCCAGGGTTACTTGAGGACATTTTGCATCCCTTTTTTTTTTTTTTTTCCCTGAGGGCATTTTGTTTCCTATTTGGGCCATCTTTATTTCTCTAATGGTGATGATTAGAGTTGCCTCTATGAATGGAGTTTAGCTCATGAGTATGTAGGTTCACTGATACCTCCCAAGAGGGTTCATATAGTATGTCAATGTCAGTCTGAAAGGCATCCTACACAGATCAGTTTTTCTTTTTTTTTCTTTCTTATTTATTTATTTATTTTTGAAGTGGAGTCTCACTCTGTCGCCCAGGCTGGAGTGCAGTGGCGCGATCTCGGCTCACTGCAAGCTCCGCCTCCCGGGTTCACGCCATTCTCCTGCCTCAGCCTCCTGAGTAGCTGGGACTACAGGCGCCTGCCACCGCGCCCGGCTAATTTTTTGTATTTTTAATAGAGACGGGGTTTCACCGTGGTCTCCATCTCCTGACCTTGTGATTTGCCCGTCTCGGCCTCCCAAAGTGCTGGGATTACAGGCGTGAGCCACCGCGCCCGGCCCAGATCAGTTTTTCTAACTTCCTCATTTTGCACAAGGAAAAATTGAGGTTCTGGGACAATAAATCCCTTTCTGATTTTTGGGACAATGTTCAAGTTGGACACGTCAAGCAACATCATTTCTTCTGCTAGCCCCTATTTTTTTTTTTTTTTTTTTTGAGACAGGGTCTTGCTCTGTTACCCAGGCTGGAGTGCAGTGGTCTAAACTTGGCTCACTGCAGACTCCATCTCCCCAGGCTCAAGTGATCCTCCCACCTCTTCTTTTTTTTTTTTTTTTTTTTTTTTTTTTTTTTTTTTTTTTTGAGACAGGGTCTCATACTGTTACCCTGGGTGGAGTGCAATGGCACGATCTCCGCTCACTGCAACCTGCACCTCCTGGGTTCAATCGATTCCCCCACCTCAGTCTCCCAAGTAGCTGAAACTACAGGGACCTGACACCATACCCAGCTAATTTTTGTATTGTTTGGTAGAGACCGGGTTTTACCATGTTGGCCAGGCTGGTCTCGAACGCCTCACCTCAAGTGATCCGCCTGTCTTGGCCTCCCAAAGTGCTGCTATTACGGGCATGAACCACTGTGCCCGGCACGATCCTACCACTTCTACCTCCAGGACAGCTGGGACCACAAGCGTGCGCCAGTGTGTCTGGCTAATTTTTTTTTTTTTGTATTGTTTTGTAGAGATAGGGTTTTGCTATGTTGCCCAGGCTGGTCTCGAATTCTTCGCCTCAAGCTATTCGTTCGCCTCTGCCTCCAAAGTACTGAAATTACAGACAGGAGCCACAGCTCCTAGCCCTAGTTCCGAATTTTTAATTCAATCAATAAATCACCGATTGCCCACTCTTTGAAACCTTGTTTAAAGAAGTGGCCTCATTATTCATTGTGACTCACAAAGAAAACGCCTTGCTAGCATTAAGGACTCAGGAAGGAGCTGGAAAGGAGGTAACTGGTTTAGGGAATTGAGGCTCTTCAGTGGCCAGGGTGCTAGGGCCAAGGCAGTAGCACTGGGGGCCCTCCTTTCATTTTCTAATTCTTTTTGTTTCTTCTAGCCCATTTCTTTTTTTCCTGTTCCAAGTTGCTCTTCAGGTGCTGTGTAGAAAGTGAAAACTAGTAGTGGGAGTCAGGACTCTCTGGGATTAATAGAAAGCTGGGCCCCGGTGGAAAATATGGCAGCAGCACTTTGGGTTTTTTTTGAAGACAATAGAAATGTTGACTTGTTATAGAATTTTCTGTGAAACCTCAAGAGGTTTTAGGCACTATAGTAAAGCATGGACTTTGAAATCAGCCGGACCTGTTATGAACTGTCTATCACAGTCCAGTTAATTTCTTGGACTATCAGTTTCCTTATATGTGAAATAGATGTAACCTACTCATAGAATTATTGTGAGAGTTAAATGAAATGGTATGTATGATGTGCTTCACTGAATTCCTGGCATATAACACATGCTTGTTAAATATTAGCTATTATTGTTATTGAGAAAGCAAATTTTTCAGGAATAGTGTTTGATTGAGGCCGTGACCTTACAGAATAAAAACAACTGCTATCCTTTTTATCATCTGTTGCTTGGAAGCCTAAAATTCAAAAAGGAAGAAGTGAAACATATATATATGTATACACACACACACACATACATTTGTTACCCTCTGTTTAAGTATAGTACTGAGCACAGTTCTCAGTCTCAGGGGCAGATACAATGAAGGATGAGGTTTGATTCCTGCCACAGGGAGTCTGCAGTTTAGCTGGAGAGGTGAGATACACAGCCAGATAACAGCGGTAAGCAGAGTCTTGTAGGAATGTAACTCTGCAGGAATAATTCAGCACTGTCCCAGTGACAAATGGGCTTCTGTCTGTGTGTTGTTCCTGGGAGTGGAGAACTCATAAAAAAACAGGGACAGGTGAAGGAGCAGGTATTGGAATAATAGTAGGTTTCATTTTAGCTTCAGAAGTGCTGCCTTTGGCCACTGCCTCTACTGATGCACAGGAGAGGTCAGTGTAGTCACCAGGATATGAGAGGAATCTTCAAAAGATGCTTAACTCCAAGTAAACTGCGCAAAAGCAGGAGCCTTGAGGGATCTGGAAATACCTCTTTATCCTCAGTCTGGCTCCTCATGACCTCCAATGGCCTCAAGGGCAAGGAATCCAGTATTTGTGCTGCTCCTCAAAGCACTATCTCTTGTCTTGACTTCATGCCTAACCCTAAGTTCACTTGTGATACTGCTTTTCTTGTCTTGACTTGGATTTTTAAGTCTTACCCCTCCTCTCCTGATATTTGGCTCTTGGCTTATCCTTGGTTGAGAGTCACTACTTTGCTCTCTGAAATCTGATCAATTGTCCTGGTGCTTCCCTGCTGCAGGACTAGAGTTTAACTCATCATCTTGAGACTATGAGAACTTGACAGAGCATATATGGCGTACATGGTGTCATAGAAGAGGGAGATGATGGTAAGACAAAAGGCATAGGTGGAGAGAGCTTTGCTTTTGGCTTTCCAGGAATGCTTACTTCAGAAGATGACCAGGGTGACAGTGATAGTAAAGAAGGTAAGCAGAATAAAGCGGGAGAATGACCTCAGCCTTGGTAATTTCAGCATGGGCCAGTAGGAGCATGGGGAAGAGGAAGGAGGTCACAGGAGCAGTGGTTCATGATGCTGGGGCCATAGAAGGGCAAAATGAAGATGTCTTTCTGTGTGACCACATCACTGATGCCAGCAGCCAATGGCCTTTTAATGGCCTAGGATGAATAATGCTAGGGGAAGTGAGGAAACTGATAGTGAGTGAGCATCAGCTACGAACCATGCTATATGCTAGGCTTTTTATAATACAAGTGTTTAATCTTCATACAACTTTCTTGTTTACAAATTTTGCCAGGTTTAGACATCAGTCTAAAACCAGATTTAGATGCCAGTACTGTCTGATCACATAACCCATGTAATTTCTGTTTCTGTATCTATATTTTTCTGTCCCATCATTTCTGATTTCATGGTGAAAGAGAAATAAGGAATGTTGCATGCATGACTGAGTAGCCCAGGTATCTAGTAGACCCTGTTATCCTTGTCACGAGGTTTGCAGCTTCACTAAACATTGTCTACTTGATAGAAATAATACGGGAGATAAAATAATATGATGACTCAGATTAGAGAAATTATTCAGTGTAAGGATGACTATTAAGAGCTAATATGTGCTGTGCACTAATTAAAGACCTGAGATTATTCTCAGCACTTAATAGATGTTAAATCTCATTTAATTCTCACAAACTCCCTTATGAGATAATTAATATTAACATACTCATTTTCTTGGACAAAGGGATGAAGGTCATACAGCTTTATGTAACAGAGCTAGGATCCAGTCCTAGGTCTGGCTATCTCCAGATTCCATGTTCTGAACCTCAAGGATATATTGTCTCCCTAAGGAGGAAAAAACAGTGAGACTGGACAAGACTGCCCAGACACAAACACCAAGCTTGATGGAGCCATCACAGGGACCCTATAAGGCTTTGGGTCTAAATTCAAGATGATCCATTAGGAGTTATTTCAATTGTCTCTTGTTATGTAAAACACTGCCCTAAAACATAGTGCCTTTTTTATTTATATAAATTTATGGGGTACAAATGCAGTTTGTTGTATGCATAGATCGTGTAGTGGTTAAGTCAGGACTTTTAGGATGTCCATCCTAAAATAACAATGAGTAATATACATTGCACCCAATTAGTGATTTCATAGTGTCTTAAAACTACAAGACTTGTTATTTCTCATAATTCTGAGGGTTATAAATTTGATCAGCGTTTGGGTTGGTGGTTCTTCTGTTCCACATAGTATAGATAGGGTCACCCACTCAGCTGTGTGTAGCTGGTGGCTGGACTGTCCTGGAAGGCTAATGAGGTCTTACTCAATGACTGACCTTTGTGCTTCTCCATGCAGCCTGTCCATGTGGCTAATTAGGCTCACTCCCAGTATGGTTGTCTCAGGGTAGACTTTAATGATGGAAGAAGTGGAAGCTGATGGTTGTTTTTAAGGCTAGACCTTGGAACTAGCACATGGTCATTTCTGCTATATTCTCTTGGTGAAAGCCAGTCACAAGTGGAGTTGCCAGATAAAATACACGAGTCCTAGTTAAATCTCAATTTCAGATAAATAATGAATAATTTTTGGCATGCATATCCTATGCAATATTTAGACTATACTTACACCAAAAAATTATGTGTTGATTATCTAAAATTCAGATATAACTGGACCTTCGGTAAATTCATTTACTAAATCTAACCACCCTAGTCATGTGACTAGTCCATACTCAAGGGGAGGAAAACAGATTCCCCCACTTGATGGGAGGAGCAGCATGTGCATTCAGAGAGGGAAAGACTTAATGGCAGCCATCCTTGGAGACTCTACCTTAGGGGGTCTATGAAAGAATTCCTAAATCTTGGAGACAATATAGCACAGCAGTTAAGCCTGGGCACTCCAGAGTCTGGCTTTCCATCCTGGCTCTGCCACTTGATAATTATGTCATCTCAGGCAAGTTATGTCATGCTTCTGTGACTTAGTTTCTTCATCTTAAAAGTGGGGATGTGAATGGTTTGTGCCTCATGGAGAGGGTCTGGCTAATGTTCCAGTCCTATCTAGTCAGAGAGCAAAGGACTAAAGGGCCCCGTGCTTCCAACTCTTGGCATTGCTTAGAGGATCACACCTAAGATGAGCACCATTTCTAATCATGTCTTTGTATTGGCAGAATTATACCTTGGCACTTTCCTCAGTCTTACCATGGAAACAAGCTAACACACACATGTTTGACATAGCTACATTGGGAAATCCACCCAAGTAACAGAATAGTAACTCAGGTGTATTAGTCTCCCAAGGTTTTAATCATGCTGGGACCTGTGATCTGAGATTAATGTAGCACAGAGGACAGGGCCTCAGGAAGAAACAAAGGAAAAATGCAGAGTTTGCATGAAGCCAATACTGGGTTGAAGAAGCTGAGGCTGAGAAACCTAGGCTTTTAGGAAAAGTGCTAGCATGATCCTTCTAGCCTGTGCTTGTTGTAAAATGAAGATCTCTTCAGATTCCTTGAATTATGGGAAAAAAATTGAACAGAGATTTCTGCTCTGGTGAGAGCATGAAGAAGCAGCTAACGTCATCCCTTTTGCCTTTTTCACATTCGTGAGCAGCTCTCAGCCCCATGGCTAAGAAGTGATCTGTGAGCTGGCATGTACCAGAGATCGCTGATGTCTTGGAAATTGACAGTGTTTAGTAATGTGTGAATTAGATGTAACCATGGGATGTGATGATCACACTGGGTGAAAATGTCTGCTTGATGGAAAGAGATGTTGGGAGCTTGAGAATGGCTTCTCCAAGGAGCTCTGCTGTGAGGGCTTTGGCTGTGGGGCTGCCACAGTGAGGCTGCACATTTGGACAGAATATCTGAGCACAACTCTGGTGAACTGGAGACGTCAGAAGAGGAAGAGTCATGAAGGCAGAGATGCCAGAGTGGGAACCCCTGAGAAAATGTGGAAAGATCTCCATCTGCCCATAGACCCTAGTCTTTCTCTGGTCTTCTTTCTTGCTTTAGTCTTTCTAGGGCACCATTTGAGAGCCCCTAGCCTTGCTCACAGCATTTGTTTGCTGATGCTTTTTGTGTACATAGAGTAATTAGAGTCATTTTTACAAAGAATTGTAGTTCCAAGCTTAAAAGCACAAGTGAGTAGAATAGCAAACTATGCTGTTGGAAACAAAAATAACACTGTAGGGAAGCCACACAGCTCAGACCCAGAGGTTGGATCTCAGATGTATTGTTCATCTGGTAGCACATCACAGATCTGCAGGCATAGAGCTTTCTTGTAATAACAGCTCTGGAGCACTGGCGTTGAAACCCTGGCCTCTTAGAATGACAGCAAACATCATACTCTATAAGCACCTGGGAGTAGAAAAATGGTACTGTGAGCGTGACTGGTGCCCCCTCCCTGGAGTAAATCCATCTTTGTGGAGCGTATCCACACACTGCCTGTGGGTTGGGCTTGTTGTTCATCTCTCCCAGCCTCTTGGGGCTGGTGGCCAGTTTCTCTGAGGTCCTGGAGAGGGTGGGGAT
This sequence comes from Rhinopithecus roxellana, assembly GCF_007565055.1. Lineage (NCBI taxonomy): Eukaryota > Metazoa > Chordata > Mammalia > Primates > Cercopithecidae > Rhinopithecus > Rhinopithecus roxellana. Next base: position 20,951,239 of record NC_044563.1, on the reverse strand, counting down.
GAACTGGATTATGACACTCTGGGGAGGGGGACTGAAGTTCAGTACCCTGACCTGTGGAGGAGGCAGGGTGACCACTTCCTGGCAGTGTCCAGGAATCTTCTAGAAGGTGTCATTCCCTCCCTATGATACTAATGGCCTTGGACCAGCTTCAACTGGAGATGTGTTCAGACTGCCTTGGGATGCTTTCTCCAAGGGAAGGCCCCAAGCTCACCTATATTTGGCTCCTTCCATCCTGTGCTGCTTAGTTCCCACGAGTCAGCAGGGGTTGGCATATGTGTGGTTTCTCCAGGGACAGCACTGGGAGTTGATGACTGGTGGCCCCGAGTTGTCTCTGGAGGTAATGCCTGAAGAGACATCCCACTTGGTGAGTGACAGCTGTCAGCCACTGCAGAGCTTGAGTTCTCCACTAAAGATCCCAATGCCAGGGCTGACCCCTCTCACCCCAAAGGCCTCTAGGATTGGGTTAAATGAATTTGAGCCCCTTGAGAACGAGATTAATATCCAGGGATCCAAAGCAATGTACTCCCCTTTCTATCCATAAACAAGCAATTTTAGAGATCATGTCTCTATCCCACATAGGGAAGATCTGAGATCTGGGATGGTTCACTAATTTTTCTCAGTAGATAGAGTCAACAGTCATTGGTAACAATAAGCATGCATTTGATGCTGACCGTTTGTCAGCACTGTTGGTCTGTTGTAGCCCAGTGCTTTGGTGGTCAGTCCAGGACCACAAACTGGTCTCTTGTTTGTAGCTGGATCTGCCCCTGCTCCCTCCCCGCAGCCCTACTTTCTCCTGATGGAAATTTCCCAATCTTCAGGTACTGGGTGGGCTCTAGGGGATCTAAGACATAGTGTACATGCAACTTTAATTCAAATGCTCTTGAGAACAGTACCACTTGACTTAATCTCCCATCTGCTGACTCTTACCAGGTTCTGTGGAAGATGGTTTTAGGTGAGGGGAGACAGGTGGAAAGGACTGGCCCCATTTGGAGATGGGGTGTGTGTGGGGCCAAAGGAGTTGGACGTCTTGTGTGTCTCGGCAAACTTAACTGCTCCTGCACTCATCCCTCTGCTTTGTCTATCCTCCATTCTTTTTAGCCACTCACTAGTCTATGTCTGGGAATTCTGTTGACTGCTTAGTCTATGACTGGGTTGCCTAGGGCCATGGGGTGGTGTGTGAATAGGTATGGGTGAGGTTAGGAAGCAAAGCCTGCATTTACCAGGGTGATGAAGGAGGGGTTTGCAAACTCTTCTCTTCCTTGGTCCTTTGTGTCTCTTTGGCCCTACGGGAATTTATTATTCAAAGGGAAAATGTCTGCTAAGCAAATAGCTCGTTTTCATGACGAGATTTCAATCTGTCAACTCCTGAGTCTGGGACAGAGTGTTAGGGTGGTGATGGTGATGATAGGGGACTGCTCAGAGCCCACTATATATTTAGTATGTTAAGAAAAACTAGCTCAAATATATAAATAAGGCCAGGAGGTAATTTCAGTGTCATTCTGAAGCACTGATCAACAGATTCGCCCATGGATTACTTAATTTTCTAAGAAAATGTTTCATCTTGACATCTATGAGCAATGAAGCAGTACGACTCTGTAAAATTACACATGAAGGCAGAGGTTTTGCCCCATAAAGATGCAATTGCTTCTTTGTCTTCTTCACGGAGCTCAAGCCCAGCTGTGCTGGTTCAACCCAACCTGCCGAAACCTCCCTTTTTTCCTCCCCTTCAGGACCCTTGATGGTAAAAATTTTATTTCCCACTTCCCCTTTATAAAACCGCATTCCTAGCCGCGTGCATTCTCTTCTCACCAGGTGGTTCATAAGCTAAAGTAATTCAGTGAATTCAGGCACTCGGAGTCAGAGGGAACTAGATAAAACACAAGCCATCTACATCCTACCTACCTGCTACTTCAGACTTCAGACAGGCTGTCAGGGATGTGGGGATTCTGCTACACACAAAATGGAATTCAAGCCCATTGTATTTGAGTCTCAAAAAGATATTGAACCTCGGTTGACATTTGGGTTTCATAATAAATCCCACCTCCTTCCTTTTAAATTGGTAAGATTGATTTCTGTTATAATAGAAGAGGGTTTTGTTTAAAGACATAAAGGTAATTTGGTTTTGATTACACAGAGGTTTGCAGGCTTTCAGCTTTTTAATTTTGTATACATTGGCCATTTATGTAAAAATTATAGCTCATTACTGCTGTAGGTAATAGTGATGAAAAGCTGCTCCTTGGGGTGGGGGTTGGGGGTCTCATTCTTTCTTACAACATTGATTGATTACAGTCTCCTTCCTGTGCTCAAACACCATGCCACATCCAACGTTCTGTATTCAGAAGGGTAATATTCCCTATAGAACCTTTTAGGGGAGTTTAACTCTGGTTGAAATATGTCATTTTCACTGTTTGGCATTCAATGATTATTTCTGTATTTGGAGCTTTCAAGACAGGAGAAAGATAGAATCTAGCTCGCTCTTCTGAGTAGGAGGAGGTCTGATTTCCACCTCGCAGGGCTCTGTCAGCTGGAAGTATGGATGCAGGGTATCAGTGGATGTAGGATAACTGTGCTGCCAGCCAGGTAGATGCTTCTGTCTAGGACTTGAACTTGAGGGAATGATGAAAAGGTTCAGATCAGTTAGAGGTGATGTGCGGTTGGATGCAACAGAGGGTGCGGTGGAGGCTAGGGTAGGTAGTGTTGTCCAGTGATGAATGTGCTGAGACAGCAGTATGAGCTGCAGCAGTGCAGGAGGTCTGAAGGTGATGTTCCCAGTGGTGGCAGCCTACACAGACCACTTCTGTGGTATTTTATAAGCTACCAGATATCTTTATAACATATTCTTTTTCTCCTTAGGTTAAGAACCCTAACTTATACAGTGGGCTTAACATCTTTTTTTTTTTCTTTTTTTTAAGGTGAGTTAGGGTCTCACTATGTTGCCCAGGCTGGTCTCAAACTCCTGGGCTCAAGTGATTTTCCCACCTCGCCCTCCCAAAGTTCTGGTATTACAGGCAACAGCCACAGCATCCAGACGACCTTGACATCTTTACTTCTCAGGCCTTAGACCAGGAGGTTCAGCATGGGGATCACAATGGTGAAGAGGATTTTGTTATAGGCTGAGGCACTTTCAGGGTTGGGTGAAATGTATACAAGGAACATAAACCCATAAAACAGGCAGAGAGCAGTGAGGTGGGAGGCACAGGTGGAGAAAGCTTTGCACTGGGCATCCAGGGACCTCATCACACTGATTAACCAGGATGTAAGTGTAAGAGACCAAGAGGACTGAGATAGTAGGGACAGTGATCAAAGCAGAAGTGACAGACAGGATCATGTTGGCCACGGTGGTATCTGAGCAGGCCAGTTGCAGCATGGGGGTGGGGAATGTCACAGAACATAGAAATGATCAACGATGCTAGGCCACAGTGGAGTGAGATGAACGCATCCTATCTATAGCTGAAATAAGCACCCCCACAGCAGAGGTGACCACCAGTAGCTGGGCACACAGGCCCCTTGGACATGATGATATGCTCGGGAAAGGGTGGCAAATGGCCACAACTCGGTCATAGGCCACAATGGCCAGCAGCAGACATTCCCTTGTGCCATGGAAGGTCATGAGGGTCATCTGGACTACACCGCCTGCAAAGGAGATGGATGGTTAGTGTGAGAAAGTGGATCAGCAGCCTGGGTGTGCACATGGAGGAACTGCCGATGTCTAGGAAGGAGAACATACTCAGGAGGAAGCACATGGGGGAGTAGAGGGCAGAGCAGGTGCAGATCAGATCTGTCATGCCCAGGTTGCCCACCAGAGTCATGGAGCAGGTCAGCAGGAAGACAGCAAAGAGGAGTGAGGAATGTTCTTTTTTAAACAGTGTTTCTCTCTCATTGACCAGGCTCTGGCGTGCAGTGGCACGCTCTCGCTTCACTACAACCTTCGCCTACCAGGCTCCTAGCCTATCCTCCTGCCTCAGCCTGCTGAGTAGCTGGGATTACAGGTGCACACTACCATACCTGGCTAATTTTTGTATTGTTTTAATAGAGACGAGGTTTTGCCATGTTGGCCAGGCTGGTCTTGAACTCCTGACCTCAAATTAGCTGCTCACCTTGGCCTCCCAAAGTGCTGGGATTACAGGCGTAAACCACTGCACCCAGCCGAGAAGTAATTTTTAATTTGTGTAGTCTGAGGCCCAGCAGCATGAATCTCATCACTGTGGTGTGATTCTGCGCCAAGGTCAAACTTCTGGTGTGTTTTTTATGTGACAATGAATAAGAGGAAGTGAAACAAGAATACAAACATCCTCATCAAAAAGGTAACTTTTGCTGTCTTCTACAACTGAAAAGCTGCATTTATGCCCGTGTGGTGAGCTGCTCCCTAATCCCACATCAATCCCATCATGTCACACTCATGCTTATGTGTTAAGGGTGCCCTGCCTTCCTTCGGACAGTGTCTATGTTAGTATTGTTTCCTGTAAAATATAATAAATGCCTCAAACTCCTGGGCTCAAGCGATCCTTTTGCCTCAGACTTGCAAGAAGCTGAGACTACTGGTACATGCCCCTGTGCTCAGTTCACCACTGTAACAATTTTTTTTTTTTGGGACAAAGACTTGCTTTGTCACCCAGGCTGGAGTGCAATGGTGCGATCTCAACTCACTGCAACCACCACCTCCCAGGTTCAAGCGATTCTCCTGCCTCAGCCTCCCAAGTAGTTGGGATCACAGGCACCTGCCACCATGCCTGGCTAATTTTGTTTTGTATTTTTAGTAGAGATGGGGTTTCACCATGTTGGTCAGGCTGGTCGCAGACTCCTGACATCAGGTAATCTTCCTGCCTGGGCCTCCCAAAGTCCTGGGATTACAGGCATGAGCCACCGCATCCGGCCAACAACTTTTTTTAAATTTAAATTTTAAAATTTCAATAGCTTTAGAAGTACAAGTGGTTTTTGGTTACACAGATGGATTGAATCTAGGATCCATTGTAACTGTTTTACATTTATTTATTTATTATGCTTTAAATTCTGAGATACATGGGCAGAATGTGCAGGTTTGTTACAGAGGTATACACGTGCCATGTGGTTTGCTGCACCCATCAACCTGTCATCTACATTGGCTATTTCTCCTAATGCTATCCCTCCCCTAGCCCCTCACCCGCTGACAGGCCCCATGTGTGATATTCCCCTCCCTGTGTCCATGTGTTCTCATTGTTCAACTCCTACCTATGAGTGAGAACATGCGGTGTTTGGTTTTCTGTTCCTGTGTTAGTTTGCTGAGAATGATGGTTTCCAGCTTCATCCATGTCCCTGCAATGGAAGTGAACTTACTGCTTTTTTATGGCTGCATAGTATTCCATGGTATATGTGTGCCATATTTTCTTTATTCAGTGTATCATTGATGGGCATTTGGGTTGGTTCCAAGTCTTTGCTATTGTGAATAGTGCTGCAATAAACATACTTGTGCACGTGTCTTTATAGGAGAATGATTTATAATCCTTTGAGTATACACTCAGTAATGGCATTACTGGGCCAAATGGTATTTCTGGTTCTTGATCCTTGAGGAATTGCCACACTGTCTTCCATAATGGTTGAACTAATTTACACTCCCTCCAATAGTGTAAAAACATTCCTATTTCTCCATATCCTCCCCAGCATCTGTTGTTTCCTGACTTTTTAATGATTGCTATTCTAACTGGCATGAGATGATATCTCACTGTGGTTTTGATTTGCATTTCTCTAATGACCAGTGATGATGAGCTTTTTTTCATATGTTTGTTGGCCATATAAACGTCTTCTTTTGAGAAGTATCTGTTCATATCCTTCACTCATTTTTGGTGGGGTTGTTTGTATTTTTCTTGCAAATTTGTTTAAGTTCCTTGTAGATTCTGGATATTAGCCCTTTGTCAGATGGATAGATTGCAAAAATTTTCTCCCATTCTGTAGGTTGCCTTTTCACTCTGATGATAGTTTCTTTTGGTGTGCAGAAGCTCTTTAGTTTAATTAGATCCCATTTGTCAATTATGTCTTTTGTTACCATTGCTTTTGGTGTTTTAGTCATGAAGTCTTTGCCCATGCGTATGTCCTGAATGGTATTGCCTAAGTTTTCTTCTAGGGTTTTTATGGTTTTAGGTCTTACATTTAAATCTTTAATCCACTTGAGTTAATTTTTGCATAAAGTATAAGGAAGGGGTCCAGTTTCAGTTTTCTGCATATGGCTAGCCAGTTTTCCCAACACCATTTATTAGATAGGGAATCTTTCCCCATTGCTTGTTTTTGTCAGGTTTGTCCAAGATCAGATGGTTATAGATGTGTGGCATTATTTCTGAGGCCTCTGCTCTGTTCCATTGGTCTATATCTCTGTTTTGGTACCAGTACCATGCTGTTTTGGTTACTGTAGCCTTGTAGTATAGTTTGAAGTCAGGTAGCGTGATGCCTCCAACTTTGTTCTTTTTGGTTAGGATTGTCTTGGCTCTACGGGATCTTTTTTGGTTCCATATGAAATTTAAAGTAGTTTAATCTTTCTAATTCTGTGAAGAAAGTCAGTGGTTGCTTGATGGGGATAGCATCGAATCTATAAATTACCTTGGGCAGTATGGCCATTTTCACAATATTGATTCTTCCTATTAATGGGCATGGAATGTTTTTCCATTTGTTGTGTCTTCTCTTATTTCCTTGAGCAGTGGTTTGTAGTTCTCCTTGAAGAGGTCCTTCACATCCCTTGTAAATTGTATTCCTAGATATTTTATTCTCTTTGTAGCAATTGTGAATGGGAGTTCACTCATGATTTGGCTGTCTGTTTGTCTATTATTGGTATATAGGAAGCTTGTGATTTTACCCATTGATTTTATGTCATGAGACTTTGCTGAAGTTGCTTATCAGCTTAAGGAGAATTTGGCTGAGATGATGGGGTTTTCTAAATATACAATCATGTCATCTGCAAACAGAGACAATTTGACTTCCTATTTGAATATTCTTTATTTCTTTCTCTTGCCTGATTGCCCTGGCCAGAACTTCCAATACTGTGTTGAATAGGAGTGGTGAGAGAATGCATCTTTGTCTTGTGCCAGTTTCTAGCTTTTACGCATTTAGTATGATATTGGCTGTGGGTTTGTCCTAAATAGCTCTTATTATTTTGAGATACGTCCTATCAATACCTAGTTTATTGAGAGATTTTAGTATAAAGGAGTGTTGCATTTTATCCAAGGCCTTTTTTGCATCTATTGAGATAATCATGTGGTTTTTGTCATTGGTTCTGTTTATGTGATGGATTATGTTTATCGATTTGCATATGTTGAACCAGCCTTGCATCCCAGGTAGGAAGCTGACTTGATCATGGAGGATAAGCTTTTTGATGTGCTGGATTTGGTTTGCCAGTATTTTATTGAGGATTTTTGTATGGATATTCTTCAGGGATGTTGGCCTGAAATTTTTTTTTTTTTTTTTTTTGTATCTCTGCCAGGTTTTGGTATCAGGATGATGCCGGCTTCATAAAATGAGTTAGAGAGGAGTCCCTCTTTTTCTATTGTTTGGAATAGTTTCAGAAGGAATGGTACCTGCTCCTCTTTGTACCTCTGGTAGAATTTGGCTGTGAATCCATCTGGTCTTGGGCTTTTTTTGGTTGGTAGGCTATTGATTACTGCCTCAATTTGAGAACTTGTTATTGTTCTATTCAGGGATTTGACTTCTTCCTGAGTTAGTCTTGGGAGGGTGTATGTGTCCAGGAATTTATCCATTTCTTCTAGATTTTCTAGTTTATTTGCATAGAGGTGGTTATAGTATTCTATGATGGTAGTTTGTATTTCTGTGGGATCAGTGGTGATATCCCCTTTATCATTTTTTACTGTCTATTGGATTCTTCTCTCTTTTCTTCTTTGTTAGTCTGGCTAGTGGTCTATCTATTTTGTTAATCTTTTAAAAAACCCAGCTCCTGGATTCACTGATTTTTTGAAGGGTTTTTCTTGTATCTATCTCCTTCAGTTCTGCTCTGATCTTAGCTATTTCTTGTCTTCTGCTAGCTTTTGAATTTATTTGCTCTTACTTCTCTAGTTCTTTTAATTGTGATGTTAGGGTGTTGATTTTAGATCTTTCTTGCTTTCTCCTGTGGGTATTTAGTGCTATAAATTTCCCTCTAAACACTGCGTTAGCTGTAACCCAAAGATTATAGTACATTTTCTCTTTGTTCTCATTGGTTTCAAAGAACTTATTTATTTCTGCCTTAATTTTGTTATTTAACCAGTAGTCATTCAGGAGCAGGTTGTTTAGTTTCCATGTGGTTGTGTGGTTTTGAGTTAGTTTCTTAATCCTGACTTGTAATTTGATTGCACTTGGTCTGAGAGACTGTTTGTTATAATTTCCATTCTTTTGCATTTGTTGGGGAGTGTTTTACTTCCAATTATGTGGTCAATTTTAGAATAAGTGCAATGTGGTGCTGAGAAGAGTGTATATTCTGTTGATTTGGGGTGGAGAGTTCTGTAGATGTGTATTAGATCCACTTGGTCCAGAGCTAAATTTCAGTTCTGAATATCCTGAGGCTGAGACAGGAGGATTGCTTGAGCCCAGGAATTCAAGACCAGCCTGGGCAACATAGCACGACCTCATGTCTAAAAAATTTTTATCATAATATTGTGCAAATATCACCATCATGCATCTTCATAACTCTTTTCATCTTGTAAAACTGAAACTGTACCTATTAAACAACAAGTCTCCATTCTCTCTTCTTCCCAGTCCCTGGCAACTACCATTCTACTTTCTGTCTCAATAATTTTGGCTACTTTAAGTAACTTACATAAGTAGAATTATGCAATATTTATTTTTCTTTGTGTGACTGCCTTATTTTACTGAACATAATGTCCTCAAGATTCATCCATGCTGTACATGTGCCAGAATTTTCATCCTTTTTTTTTTCCTTCGAGAAGGAGTTTTGCTCTTGTTGCCCAGGCTGGAGTGCAATGGTGTGATGTCGGCTCATTGCAGTCTCTGCCCCTGGATTCAAGTGATGATTCTCTGGCCTCAGCCTCCTGAGTAGCTGGGATTACAGGCACCCATCACCACACCCGGCTATTTTATTTTTATTTTTTTTTGTATTTTTAGTAGGGGTTGGTTTTTGCTATATTGGACAGGCTGGTCTTGAACTTCTGACCTCAGGTGGTCTGCCCCCCTCAGCCTCTCAAAGTGCTGGGATTACAGGCATGAGCCGCTGTGCCCGCCCAGAATTTCCATCCTTTTAAGGCTAATATCCTGCTCTACGAATACACCACATTTTTCTTATCCATTCATTCATCATGGGATTTGTGGGTTGCCTTTGCATTTTAGCTATCATGACTGTCTAAATCCTCGGTCCACCAGATGTCCTTTATGACACACGTCCATGCCACATTGTTCTCATTTTACCCTCTAGCAATTCTTTTTTTTTTTTTTTTTTTTTCCTGAGACGGAGTCTTGCTCTGTCGCCCAGGCTGGAGTGCGGTGGCCAGATCTCAGCTCACTGCAAGCTCCGCCTCCCGGGTTTATGCCATTCTCCTGCCTCAGCCTCCCGAGTAGCTGGGACTACAGGCGCCCGCCACCTCGCCCGGCTAATCTTTTGTAATTTTTTTAGTAGAGACGGGGTTTCACCGTGTTAGCTAGGATGGTCTCGATTTCCTGACCTCGTGATCCGCCCGTCTCAGCCTCCCATCCTCTAGCAATTCTTAACAACTGTCTTCTCTGAAAAGACAATGGTCTATGCTTTTCCATAGTCTATGTTTTCTTATTATTAATAGAATATCTTTTGCTCTTTCCAAATCCAGTTAAGAACTCTGTCACTGTTCTCTTTCCCCTTAATTTCATAGACGGGTCTTTAGTGGAATTAATGGCGCTGTATTTTAACATTAAAAATGCCTGTTCATCCTTTCTATTGAATTTTCTTACTCCTAGAAGGAGGGGAGGTATTGAATATCTTGAGAATTTGTGTTCTAGTACCTGTCACAGTGCCTGGTGTCAATGAATGAGTATAAATGAATTATCAATTAGATATGAAAGTCTTCTTCACTCAGGAATGACAACGTAATTTTTTCAGTTGTTTTGGCCAAAAACTTCTAAGCCATTTTTGACCCCTTTAGTCTCGCTCCTCATTAAATCTCCCAAAAAATTATATTGGCTCTACCTTGAAAAGTCTGACTTCCCACCCTCTGTAAGACACCGTCATATCTTGCTTGGACCATTGCAATTGCTCTTAACTGGTGTCCTGCTTCGTTATTGTGGGCAGAGCAGCCAGAGTGGTTCTGTTAACACACAAGTAAAAGTCAGACCCTCGCGATGGCCCTCAAAGTCCTGCTGTATTCAGTTGGCCACTACCCCATTCCTCTCTTTTGCCTTTGTCTCTTTTCCTACTCTTCTCATGCTTCTCACTCTGCTTTACCTACACCTGCCTCCTCGTTCCACTGAGGATGTGCCAGGTGGGATTCAAGACCTCTGCACCCACTGTTCCCTCTCCTCAGAGTATCCTAGCTCTGGTTAGCTATGTGGTCCCTTCCTCATCTCTTTTCAGTTTCTGCTTAAATGTCTACTATCTGAAGCCCTCCCTGACTATCTTATTTAAAACTAAACCTTCTCCGATGCCAGCACTCATGATCTCTCCTCTTTAATTTTTTCTCATAGCACTTCTTTTCTTTTCTCTTTTTTTTTTGAGACAGAGTCTCACTCTATTGCCCAGGCTGGAGTTCAGTGGCGCCATCTCTGCTCACTGCAACCTCTGCCTCCCAGGTTCAAGCAATTCTCCTGTCTCAGCCTTCCGAGTAGCTGGGATTACAGGAGCCTGCCACCATGCCTGGCTAATTTTTGTATATTTAGTAGAGATGAGGTTTCATCATGTTGGCCAGGCTGGTTTCGAACTCCTGGCCTCAGATGATCCACACACCTAGGCCTCCCAAAGCGTTGGGATTTACAGGCGTGAGCCACAGTGTGTGGCTACTTATTTTCTTTTAACTTGCTATATACACATAACTTATTAATTTTGTTTTTGATCTCTGTCTTGACATTAGGATGCAAGGGCCATGAAGGGAGGCATTTTTGTCTGTTTTGTTCCTTGTTTTGTCTCCAGGGATTGGCACATAGTAGGCCCTCAATAAGCAGCTGTTGAATTGGTGAGTGAAAACTATAGAGAAAGATTTCTTCAAAGCAAAACAGGCTGTCAAGAGGAGAACTACTACCCAGATGAATGAATTCAGAATTCCATGATTCCAGGCTGGGCACAGTGGCTCCCACCTGTAATCCCAGCACTTTGGGAGGCCAAGTGGGAGGATCATTTGAGTCCAGGAGTTTGAGACCAGTCTGGGCAACATGGCAAGATCCTGTCTCTATATTAAATTTTAAAAAATGTAAAATAAAGTATAAAACAGAATTCTGTGTTCCCAAATCAGGTGATAAAAATTGGAGAAAGATACAAGAATTGGGATAGAGTAGAACTTGAAATATGATGCACAGGGTGGTGAAACTCAGAACTGGCTGAAAGTCAGGGCCTATGATGGCCTATTGTCATAGCAGCAGAACCTGGCTGTAAGAGGGGGATCAGCTTGTGGACATAAAGGGGGGTAGAATCATCTGGGGAGGATTCTACCCACCTTGTTCTACCAGTTTTGAATTTTGGCCCAAATCTCTGAATTCATAGCCCTTGTCCTGAATCTCTGACAACCCTTTATATATAGATCTATGTGCTTTTATAATAATTATATAATTTAATATGAATTTGAATACATATTTGAATACATATATATTTCATAGGCATACTACTTAAGGTGTTTGAAACATTTAAGAGGATCTGCTTAATTTGACTTGAAATATTGAGGATGATAACACTGAATTAACTAAATTTATATTTGATTTGACTCTGCCAAAATGCATAAGAACATCTGATTTACTAAATATATACTTTTTTTCTCTCGTTTTAAAAATAGAAATGGGGTTTTGCTATGTTGCCCAGGCTGGTCTCAAACTCCTGGGTACAAGCACTGCACCTGCCTCAGCTTCCCAAAGTGTTGGGATTACAGGCATGAACAACCACTCCGGGCTGCATATTTTAATTTTAGTAAATTTTCAAGAGTTGTTTAAGTGCTCGTGAAGATATTTGAAGGGCTTGAGTAATCAGGTGCATTAAATTTGTGATTATAGTTTAAAAAGTTTAAGATAATGTAATTAATTAAGTCTATAAGCAGAGCTTAAATGTCAGATTTAAATTTGATTTTTTTGGGCGTGATTTTACTTTAAGAGAACTTGATTGCAAACAGTGCTTAAGTTATTTGGGGGAATTTAATCTGGTAAGTGTTTGGGCTAAGAGAATATTAATTAAAGATAAGTTGTGATTGCTTTAAAATTTAAAACAAACATTAGTGGATAGATAATTAAACATGGTATTTGGTAATTGCATTTAATGGTCTAAAAATGTTCTAAGTTGACAACTTAAAATATGATAACCAATTATCAAACAGCTTTAGATATTTCTTTCCTCGCACAAAAGACTTGGATATTAAAAAGAATCCCTTGCAACATAGTACATTGTGGGACCCCAAACGCTTGTGGATTTCAGTTGATTGAGGGGAGAAGCATGAAGGAGCCATAGGAGTGGGGTTGGGATACGGTCCAGTTCTTCCACGCTTTGTAATGTGGCACTGGGCAACTCATTGGAGAAAGCGGAGTCTGCGAAGTGAAGAGGACAAATCCTGGCTAGACTTTTGGGATTCAGGTGACTGAGAAGATGGACAGAGGCGCTTTGTAAAGAATGAAGTGCTTGTGATGATCCCAGGTGGTATGGCCTGAGGAAGAAATATTGTGATAGGGAAACAAATATTTATTGAGCCCCTGCTCTGTGTTACCCTCTAGGCCAGACACTTTCCCCATCCTGACCTCAATGGATAAGTGAGTAAACTGCTTAAGGTCACAAATGGAGGAGTTGAGATTTGAACTTGGATGACCATGTGGAGAACTGTTGGCTTAGTCCCTTCTTCATTGGGTAGGAATAATGTAGCTCAGGAAAGAAAATGAATGATGCAAGCTAAAGATGTATTTAATGAGAACCAAGAAGTACAATATGGTGCTGCGGTCTGAATGTTTGTTCCCTTCAGAACTCATGTTGAAATTTAATCCCCAAGGTAGCAGTATTGAGAGGTGAAAACATTTAAGAGGTGAGTGGACCGTGAGGGCTCTGCCCTCGTGAATGGGTTAATCCATTCATGGATATATGGGTTGTTAATGGAATAAAGGGTTATCATGAGAGTAGAACTGGTGGTTTTATAAGAAAAGGAAGAAAGACCTGGGCCCAGGACGCTCAGCCCCCTTGCCATATGATGTCCTGCACTACCTAGGGACACTGTAGAGTGTCCCCATCAGCAAGAAGGTCCTCACCAGATTCAGGCTCTTGACCTTGGACTTCTCAGCCTCCATAACATAGAAGTATTTTTTCTTTTTAAATTACTCAATTTTAGGTATTCCATGATAAGCAACAGAAAACAGATTAAGACACATGGTAACCAAGGAAGTACAGTAAAACCCAATACCCTGGTCCTCCTTACCTGAGGCAGATGTATTCCAAGACCCCCAGTGGATGCCTGAAATTGCAGATGGTACCGAACCCTACATGTACTATATGTTTTTCCTATGAATACATACTTATAATAAACTTTAATTTATAAGTCAGGCACAGTATGAGATTAACAACAATAACTATTAATAAAGTAGAACAATTATAATAATATGGCAACATTACTACTCTTGTGCTTTGGGGGCATTATTTAGCAAAATTAGGGTTGTTTTAACTCAAGCACTGGTATACTGTGATAGTCGATCTGATAACCAAGACAGCTACTAATTGACCAATGAGCAGGTGGCATATACACCTGTGGATATGCTGTATGAAGGAATGATTCATATCCTGGGCAGGATGGAGTGGGACAGTCAAGATTCCATCACACTATTTAGGATCATGTTCAATTTCAAACTAATGAATTGTTTATTTCTGGAAATTTCTGTTTAATATTTTTAGATCGTGATTGACCACCAGTAACTGAAACTGTGGATGGGGTGAACTGCTGTAAATCAGCCAGCCAAAGTCAGATGTTTAAACCAGAAATAACTCGGGAGAAGGGAACATGTCCTAAGTGAAGTATGAGTCCTTACAAGAAGATTTTTTAGGGGAAGTCATCGTTCTTCCACCTTAAGTTCCTAGTCACAGACTCCAGTTCAGTGATCCATGTGTGGAAGCCTTCTAGGCTCTTACCATTGACCCTGCCTTTATGAGGCCACCCGACCCATGTGTGCAGAATTTCTTCGAGCTGGAGAGAACTCAGGCTGGCAATTCTTTCCTTCAGTGGCAGGTCTCTTGGATCCCTTGAGAGAAATCAGAAACCCTCAGAGACTCCAGCTTCTGAGCATATGCTCTTTTAGTCAGTGCTATTTTTTTTTTTTTTTGATACGGAGTCTCGCTCTGTCGCCCAGGCTGGAGTGCAGTGGCCAGATCTCAGCTCACTGCAACCTCCGCCTCCCGGGTTTATGCCATTCTCCTGCCTCAGCCTCCCCAGTAGCTGGGACTACAGACGCCCGCCACCTCGCCCGGCTAGTTTTTTGTATTTTTTTTAGTGGAGACGGGGTTTCACCATGTTAGCCAGGATGGTCTCAATCTCCTGACCTCGTGATCCGCCTGTCTCGGCCTCCCAAAGTGCTGGGATTACAGGCTTGAGCCACCGCGCCTGGCCTAGTCAGTGCTATTCTAATCCCTCTTTGAAGAAGTAACTCTCCCAGCGTCTTACCAAGAGGGTACTCAAAAATATATGTTGAATGAATCTATTTCATTGGTATTTCGAGTGTCTGGAAGCACAGAATGAATAAGAGAATTATGTTTCAATTTTAGTTTTTGATTTTTCGAGTGGGAAATATGTTTCTATGGCGTGAAAATAAGTCCTTCTCCCACCTCCCTTTGCTTCCTCAGCCACCCAGCTCTCTTCCTGGAAGCTACCAGTTTCTCATGTATCTTTCCATTGTCAGTCATTGGTGATAAAAACAATATGTATACATATCTATTCTTCTCTACCTTTGAAAAGATTCAATGGCATTGAGATACAAATGGTAACAAACTATATATATTGTTCTGCACCTTGCTTTTTTAAAAAAATTAACAACATGTCTTGGAGATCTTTCCATGTCAGTAATTAAGTGCTGCACACCAGCAACATTGACATTGCTAGGTACTTCAGGCTGGGTGCAGTTGCTCACGTCTGTAATCCCAGCACTTTGGGAGGCTGAGGCGGGTGGATTACAAGGTTAGGAGATCGAGACCATCCTGGCTAACACGGTGAAACCCCATCTCTACTAAAAATACAAAAAAATTAGCTGGGCGTGGTGGCGAGCGCCTGTAGTCCCAGCTACTTGGGAGGCTGAGGCAGGAGAATGGCGTGAACCCGGGAGGTGGAGCTTGCGGTGAGCCAAGATCGTGCCACTGCATTCCAGCCTGGGCGACAGAGTGAGACTCTGTCTCACAAAAAAAAAAAAAAAAAAAAAAAAAAAAAGGAATCTGGTTTCGCTGCAGACATAGAGTCAGATCTGTGTTTTCACAGGATCTGCGCTTGATTTCTACCCTCATTAGAGTTTGAGACTTGCTAGCTGGCAGCCTGAGTGGGCTTAGTGCAGGAGGCAGGTGCATACCTGTAGAGAGGAACAGAGACTGGAAGCTCCTCATCCCTGTTCCTAAAACTCCCTAAAATTGCTGGAACCCCATAGCTGGGACCTCCATGTTAGGGCTGGTCATGAGAGTGACCTCATATTTGGTCTGAATATCTGGAAGAAACTTGGAGGGCTGATGTGGGGATTGTCATGAAGGCAGTGGAGTTGCTGAAGTGGGAAGCCTCAGAAAACTAGACACTTTCCTTCTAGCTTGGACACAAGAATGTCAGAGAGAATCTTGGCCATGTGAGGGCCTCCTCCCTTATATAGGATGAAAAGGCGTGTTTTCTTTATATTAATAGAATTTTCTAGTTCATACGTGTGCTCAAAGAACAGTGATTAGCTGTTGGTCTAACTAGTTTTTATATATTAAAAAAAACATGTTAACTAACTTTCAACATTTAACTAAAGTTAAATGTTGTCATACTTCTGACCCAGAAAATCCACTTCTGGAGTAATACTAAAGGAGAAACCTTCACTCATGTATAGCAAAAGACATGCACAAATGTTTTCCAACGGTGCTATAATGAATACTATGATAAATGCAATAATGATAAGCTGGTACCACACTTGTCTATAATCGGGGAGTAGATGATTTCTATGTTGAAATATATATTAAAAAATATATTTTCATATAAGTGAATAGAAGAGAAATACTAAACTTCATAATGAAGTGTGTGTTTGGGGGTAGCCTAAGTAATGAGATAGCTGGGGACAACTTATTTGTCCAGGGGCCCAGAATCTAGGAGTACATGTAGACCCTGAGTATATAGCCCTGAGAACCCAGTTCCAAGGAGTAATGAATAACATCGAAATGGCCTAGAACAGCTGGGGGAAGAGAGGGATTCTGCACTCCCCTTCCTGCACCTCCCCCAACCACTGCAAATGTATTGCCAAACAGTTGAACATTTCATTGCATTTTTAGAAGAGTTTCTTCCCTCTACTGTGTCTGTGGCGACTTTTCTGGGAAACACTATCCCCTCTCAGTTAAGAGCGTGAGCCTTGGCATCAGCCAGATGTGGATTTGAATCCCAGTGCCAGCCCTAACTAGTTTCCTGACCCTGAGCAAGTTATTTAACCTCGCTCGGTTTTGTCTCCTGAAAAGTGGGAATAATAGTCTGTACTCTTAGGGTTGCTGTAAGGATTAAATGAGATATGCATTTGAAGCACTTGTCACTGTGTTTGGCACAGAAAAAGTATTCAGTGCTTGTTATTATTTCTAAGCAGGGGCTTGAGGGTACAGCGTAAGAAGTAAAGCAAAGGAGAAAAGACCTTCTGGAGGTGAGGATCACCTGTGAGTGCACTGACCCTTGGAGTCCAGCTCTTGGAGACCCCTGGGAGTGACTTTTTCTCACTGTGGTTGTGGGTGCTTTGGACCAGCTCTAGGGGTGGGTGCTGTCAGACAGTCCTGGAACACCCTTGGATCTCTCCTCTCTGGGAAGGCTTCTGGCTGAGCTCTTCTCTGGCCTTTCCATCTGCCTCTGTGATTTGGATTGTCTATTTTGGATTGTCCCAGGGCTGAGCAGGAAGTCAATGATTGGTTCAGGATATATGGGGAGTGACGCCTTAAGATAGAGATCCTGTGGGCCTGGGACCCTCTAGGGCTCTGGGTATAGGACTGGCTTTCTTCATTTACCAAGTCCCATCCCTGGGGGCCTCTAAAGTTTAATGAATGTGAAGCCCTAGAGAGGGAGAATTGCACAGAAACCCATCATAGAGCAAACACACAATGTCATCTTCCTGGGGGCTTGAGACGATTCATTTCTTTTCTCTCATTAACAGCAGAGAGCTTATTAGTTGTTCCTTTTTCTCATAAGAGAAATCTGAGATCTAATAAACTTCGCCAATTTTCTTCTGATCACACAGCAAATCACTCGTAAGAAGAATAATAAAAACAACTTGTATATTTGGCAATAGCTTGCATATTTTACCTTATTCTGTCTTCATACAAATCCTCTAAGGTCTACTCAGCAAACATAATTGTCTCCATACTATGTGGCAGGTGGGGAGTGGGGAATGGTGGCTCAGGGAAGTGATGTGACTAGTCTAGGCTCATATCTGGTAAGTGGCAGAGTCAGGACTAATGCCAGGTTCTTCTCACTTTTGATCTTTACTTCTTCCCAGAGATGCCAGCCTCTGAGGGTTTAGTTATCTTGAAATTACTTGATATTACTGGTCTCATCTACAGAAATAATTAACAATTATATTCAGGTGAGGCGTAGGCAGATTCAACACCACACTCTAGGTTGTAGCGTCCCCATCCTTGAAGAGATTCTTGCCCCGCGCTTTAGCCGTAGATTCTGAGAACAGCATGCCTACTATTTTCTCTCTAGGCTTGTGCCCCCTGCAGGACTGAGGTTCTGTTTGTCATAAGAACTGGAGTTACCCCAAAGGGTGGCTGAAACCTGCCTCTCAAATGTTACCTTTTTTCCCTAAGTGATCTCTGTTTGCATTCATTCCTCTTCATTTTTTCCCCATCCACCTCTTGCTGGATACCGCATTTCACAACTTCAGGGCTCCTCATGCACGCTGCAGCCTTGTGGATGTCACCTCCTGGAGCACACCAACGATACTCACTGCTTGTTGCAAAGTAGACTTGTCGTTATTACAGGCTTTGGATGTTTTCTCTCTCAGTTGCTGCTCCTGAATCTGTCTCCTGCCATCTGAGGTGTCCTTTCTGTTTCTCCCTGTGAATTGCTGTGGCTTCAGTTCTTGTCACTTTCCTTTACTTTCTCTGTCTTGAGGATCAGATTCAAAATCCTTAAAGAGATTTACAGAGATTTACTTATTACAAAATCTTTCTTACAGAGATTTACTTATTACAGGTAATAAGTGTTTGTAATAAGTGTTTGTATTATTTAAGAACACTTTTTACAGAAAATAAGAGAAAGAAATATAGAGCCAAAAACCTTGTGAGAAAGGAGGTAGAGATGATATGTGATGAATATTTATAGGAAGCCATGGAAGGACCAAAAAGCATCTCATATTTATGAGGCATTTGAGTCACTATATCTTCGTGAAGCACTCAGTATTCATGAGATCTTAGGTGGACACCCTTGGGTGATCCCCATTTTTGGTTCCATTTGTTTTCTTCCCAAGGCATGCAGATAAGGCACGGTTGCTTAGCAAGTCACTGGTGAGCAACAGCTATTGGTTAGACATACTTGTTTCTGCATCTCCCTGACGGAGCACCCGCTGGCCCCAGGCACCCCCTTTCTGCTCATGTCCTTTGTTCCTTCTCAATTCAATGTTCTCATGACCATATGTCAGGAGGAAAGCTGATGTGGGAGAGCAAGAGAGTGAGAGAGCTACAGAATGAGAAACGGAGGCTCACACTCACACACACTGTGTAACACAGAATTCAGCTAGTGTGGTTCCTCCACCTTGTTGCACTGTTTCCTAAATTTGTCTCTTTCCCCTTGCTTCTCTCTGGTTTTTGTTATTGATTCAATAAACCATTTGATTTGAGCATCTTAAATTGGTCCACAAACCTTTCTGCTCAATAGCCTTCCTGCCGGAGCCGTAGGAGGCTACCATTGCACGGGTGTAATTTCTCAGTGGCAAGTCCACTTTAACTCCATCCTTTGAGCACATGCAGGTTCTGTCCCAGTGGTAATTTAATGTGCAGGATAGAAATGAGGTAGCTTGGCCCCCGAAGCACACGAAGGAAACCTCAGGGAGGTGAAAGAGAGGTCAGAAGTGAATATTGGGCTCTCTGTGCCAAGTTTGTTTATGCAATAGTTGCAACCACTTCAAATTCTTTTGTCTACCTCTAGTTTGGTGCTCAGAATCTCAGCTTCTTCTCATCTGCTGCTCAATTCTCTGCTCTGAATCTGAGAATCCTGCTTTGTTCTTTGTATTTGGGGTCCCTGAGGCAAAGTGTGAGGACTAGAAGAGCCAACAAGATGGACTACAGAGGATGCCTCTCCAAGGTGAAGATGGGACGGGCCCCTCTCGTATGTAGTTGGGGATCCTTAATCTCCTGTCCCACTGGGAAATTCTTATGGAAAACAAAGCAGTGTTAGGCAGGTAGCTTGTATGAAGAATATCCTGTCTCTAGACTTCTGACTCTAGAGAGATCTGTAGAGGCCTCAGAGGAAGCAGTGGATGCACCCTGGAGAGATCCAGAAGTCTGCTCTGAAGGATTGGAGTTTGCTGTGCTCTATGGATCCTACCATCAGATATTACACTCCACTTCCTCAGACATCCACTTATCATCCCATTCTACTGCATAGTAGCAGGCAATAGCTCTCTGAAAGTTTACTGAATAACCCAACAGTGTGACAAACATAAAGGGGCTTCATTTTTCTTCTAATTATTGCCTTCAACCTACTCTGACAGAGTTGCACAGAGCGATAATTTGTTCTGTTTCATTTGCTGTATAACATTCCACTGAATGAATATGCTACAATTTAACCATGCTGTTGTAGGTGGACATTGGTGTTGTTTTCAGTTTTGGACTAATTATATATGATGCTGCTATCAACAGTTTTGTATGTCTCTTTTGGCATATGCGTCCTTCTGTTAGGTGTATACCTAGAAAAGGAACTTCTGGGTCATAGGTGATGCGTATGTTTAGTTTTAGTACATATTAAACGAAACTAACCGTTTGTTTTCAAAAGTGGTTTTACCTATTTATTTTCATAGATTCAGGGGGTACATGTGCAGGTTTGCTGTGGTTTTACCTATTTATTTATTTATTTATTTATTTGAGACAGAGTCTTGCTTTGTCAACCAGGCTGGAGTGCAGTGGCACGATCTCAGCTGCAACCTCCGTCTCCCAGGTTCAAGCAATTCTTGTGCCTCAGCCCCCCAAGTAGCTGGGATTACAGGTGTGAGCCACCACGTCCTGTTAATTTTTGTATTTTTAGTGGAGACGGGGTTTCACTCTGTTGGCCAGGCTGGTCTCAAACTCCTGACCTCAAGTAATCCACCTGCCTTGGCCTCCCAGAGTGCTGGGATTACAGGCATGAGCCACTGTGCCTGGTGGTTTTACCTATTTGTATTCCCACTTGCAGCATATGAGTGATTCAGCTTCTTCACATCTTTGCCAACACTTGGCATTGTCAGTTAAAAAAAAAAAAAACTTTTGTTTAGCCATTCTATGTGTGTAGTGGTATCTCATTGTGGTTTAAATTTGCATTTCTCTAATGACAGCTGATGTTGTACACCATTTTTTAAAAAACATTTATTTTAGATTTGAGGATATATATGCAAATTTGTTACACATGTCAACTTGTGTCAGGGGGATTTGTTGTACAGATTATTTAGTCACCCATGTATTAAGTCTAGTACCCAATAGTTATTTTTTATGCTCCTCTCCCTCCTCCTACCCTCCACACTCAAGGAAGCTCCAGTGTCTATTGTTCCCTTCTTGGTGTTCATGAGTTCTCATCATTTAGCTCCCATTTATAAATGAGAACACAGTATTTGGTTTTCTGTTCCTGCATTAGCTTGCTAAGGGTAGTGACCTCCAGTTCCATTCATGTTCCTGCAAAAGATACAATCTCATTCTTTTTCATGGCTACATAGTTTTCCATGGTGTATATGTACCACATTTTCTTTATCCAGACTGTCATTCATGGACATTTAGGTTGATTTCACATTTTTGCTATTGCGATGAATAGTGCTGCAATGAACATTCATGTGTGTGTGTCTTTACAGTAGAATAATTTATATTCCTCTGGGTATATAACCAGTAATGGGATTGCTGAGTCGAATGGTATGTTTGAATACCATTTTCATATAGTACTTGGCTATTTGGGTGTCTTCTTTTGTGAAGTATTTCTTCAAGTGTTTACTCATTATTATATTACTATTATTCCTTTTTTGATGTGGGTCATTTATTTTGGAAGGGAATCCAAGAAACAGGAGGGAAGGACTGGAGAAAGCGAAACGAAAAAACTAAGCGAAACTCCTACATGGTGAATTGCTTTTTCACTCTCAATGGAAAACCAGTAAAAACGTGTGTTACGAATCTGGTCAATACTGCACAATCTAGATGAAAGAAAGAAGTATGTATGCTCCAGCTCTCTCATTGGTCCAGAATTGCTTGTGGAACATTTGTTTATTGCCTTATACTTCAGGCGTGCCCATGTTGAGCTGGCTGAGGGCTTCGCGGCATCTTTTATGGGGACTGGATGTGGAAAGCAAAAGAACTTGGTGCAGTTTGAAGGAGCTCTTCCTGGCTGCCTCAGAAACATCTGTGGAAAACAAAATGTCCCAAAAGGCATAAGAAGTACTTAATATAGAAGTGTTCTTTTTCCTTTCAGCCAGTCAAAGGACCCAGTTTCCTTGGGGACCTGTCTGGCATAGTGAAAAACAGAAACTTTTGGTCTCCCATCCTATAGTTAAGGTCTACAGGCTTCAACTACTTTTGCATGCTGTCTTAGCTGGGTTCCCCTGAGAGCACAGCCTGTGACAAAAGTTTGGATGGAGTTAGTTTATTTGGGCATTGCCATCCCAGGGAGCCAGAGTTCAGGAGAAGGGGTTGATAAAAGGAACAAGGAAGAGGGAATTCAAGGATGCAGTAGTCTGCATTATTGATTAGGTCCCCCCAGGGTGACTGGGACATCCATTTGTTTTTTGAAGGCGGTTAGGTGCCTTTCTCTTTCTTTCTTTCTTTCTTTCTTTCTTTCTTTCTTTCTTTCTTTCTTTCTTTCTTTCTTTCTTTCTTTCTTTCTTTCTTTCTTTCTTTCTGTCTCTCTGTCTCTCTCTGTCTCTCTCTCTCTCTCTCTCTCTCTCTCTCTCTCTTCTTTCTTTTCTTTCCTTTCTTTCCGAAGGAGTCTCACTCTATTGCCCAGGCTGGAGTGCAGTGGCGCGATCTGGGCTCACTGCAACCTCCACCTCCCAGATTCCAGCAATTCTCCTGCCTCAGCTTCCCGAATAGCTGGGATTACAAGTGCCTGCCACCACACCCAGCTAGATTTTGTATGTTTAGTAGAGACGAGGTTTCACCATGTTGGCCAGGCTGGTCTCAAACTCCTGACCTCAGACGATCCGCCCGCCATGGCCTCCCAAAGTGCTGGGATTACATATGTGAGCCATCATGCCCGGCCTTTCCCTTACTAATTATCAGAAATTCTTTATAAATGCTAGATATCATTCCTTCATCAGATAAATGCATGATTATGTCTCCTCCTACATGGCGATTTGGTTTTCCACTCTCAGTGGTGTCTTTTGATGAATAGATGTTTTTTATTTTAATGCAGTCCACATAAATTTAAAAATTTGTTTCTACAAAATTCTGCTGGGATTTTGATTAGAATTATATTGAACTATATATAAACTTTGGGAAAACATACCATTACAATATTGAATATATTGAACATATTGAACATGAGAATAGTGTATTCATCAATTTACTTGTTTTCTTTAATTGAAGTTTTTTGTAGTTTTACGTTAGGGGTCTTAAACAGTTTTTGTTAGATTTATTTCTAGGTATTTTAAGTTTTTAATGCAATAGTAAATGGTCAAAATTTTCTCTTTCTAGTTGTTTATTACTAAAACAGAAATTCAATTAGGCTTTGAATGTTAATCTTGTATCCAGAAACCTTGTTCAATTCACAGTGGTTCATCTGTCAATTCCTTGAGATTTTATGTACACAATCAAATCATCTACAAATAATGACAGTTTTATTTATTTTTGTCAATATTATTTTTGACTAATAAATCATAATTGTATACATTTATGGAGCATAATGTGATATCTTGATGTATGTATACAATGTGTAACGATTAAATCCAGCTAATTAACTTATCCAACACCTTGTGTAATTATCATTTATTATGGTGAAACATTTGAAATTTACTCTTATTTTGAAACAGACACTACATTATTATCGATTATAGTCACTCTCCTGTACAATAGACCTCAAATCTTATTCCTCTTATCTATCTGAAAATTTGTACCCTTTGATCAATAAAATTCCTTCTTTTTTTCTCCATTCCTTCTTCTCCCCTCTGCCCCTACGTCCTCAGCCCCCAGCCTTTGGTAACCATCATTCTACCCTCTACTTCTATGAGTATTGACGATTTTATGTTGCCTGGGCTGATCTGGAACTCCTGGGCTCAAGTGATTCTCTTGCCTCAGCTCCTAAGTGGCTTTTCTTCCCTCCTTCCGTCACGGAAGGACAGGACGGACCTTCCTTCCTTCCTTCCTTCCTTCCTTCCTTCCTTCCTTCCTTCCTTCCTTCCTTCCTTTTTCTCCTCCTTCTCCTCCTCCTCCTTCTTCTTCTTCCTCCTCCTCCTCCTCTTCTTCTCTTCCTCCTCCTCCTCTTCTTCTTCTCTTCCTCCTCCTCCTCCTCCTCTTCTTCTCTTCCTCCTCCTCCTCCTCCTCTTCTTCTTCCATCCCTACCTCCTTCCCTCCTCCCTCCCTCCCTTCCTCCCTCCCTCCCTTCCTCCCTCCCTCCCTCCTCCTCCCTCCCTTCCTCCCTCCTCCCTCCTCCCTTCCTCCTTCTTTACAGTCATGTGCCACCATGTCTGGCTAACTTTTGTATTTTTTAGTAGAGATGGGGGTTTCACCATGTTGGCCAGGCTGGTCTTCAACTCCTGACATCAAGTGATCCTCCCACCTTGGCCTCCCAAAGTGCAGATTATAGGTGTGAGCCACTGCATCCAGCCCCCAGGTAGCTTTACTTCTACATGCATCTGAAGTTGTTCCCATAGCTCTGTGTCTTTGATAATGTCAGGAAACAATCCTGAGCATTCAGCTTATCCTGCCTCTTTGGAACCATGAGGGAATTGTGCAGTGAGTACCAACAGTGTGGTGTTTTTAACAATGTTTACAGAAATTTCCCTGTTTCTCAGGGGTGGCATAAGCTTGTATCAGTTTGACCATATAGAAGAAAAAACAGACATTCTTTTGAATGTTATTAGGTTTATATCTTTAGCAGGATAACTTCTTGAATCATCAAATAAAGGTCCACTGGAGATTTAGGTAAAAGACTGCATGACATTGAGTAGAGGAAATAAAGTTCTGATTCAAAATATTCTGAATCTAGGGCAAAGGAAATGAACTTACAGTTCTTTGGGTTACATACAAATGACTGAAAAAGCCATGGAGAGAGAGATGAAGAATTCAACCCTCTGGGAATTGGTGGATGATTGAAGGAGACTGGCTCATTAATTCATTTTGGTATTTTTTTTTCTTTTTTTTTTTGAGACGAAGTCTTGTTCTGTTGCCCAGACTGGAGTGCAGTGGTGCGATCTCAGCTCACTGCAGCCTCCCGAGTAGCTGGGATTACAGGCACCTGCCAGTGCGCCCAGATAATTTTTGTATTTGTAGTAGAGATGGAGTTTCACCATGTTGGCCAGGATGGTCTCGAACTCCTGACCTCGTGATCCACTTGTCTCGGCCTCCCAAAGTGCTGGGATTATAGGCATGAGCCACTGTGCCCAGCCATGTATTCTTTTATAAGCTCCCCTGGTGATTTTAATGTGCAGCTGAGGTTGAGAACCTCTGTGTTACAGCGATAACAGAGTCACTGACAGAAGGATCTTGAGCCGGGAGCTACAGTCTCTACAAAAGAGAGGAGACTTGGGGCTGCATATGGCAGTCACAGGAGGGCAGTGGGGGTAGAATCTGATGACGTAAGAATGATTTAAAAGTGTTTAAGGTAGCATTGTGGGGTGGTAGGGGGAGGAAAAACGGTTTGGAATGGAAATGAGAAAAAAAGGAATATTTCTATGCTCAGCACGAGTCTCATTCAGAATGAAAGGCTCCCACTGTGGCCTTCACAGCCTTACTTGATCTCTTCCAGCACGCACCCCACATAGCTGCTTGCCCGTCCCTCTTGCTGGTTTCAGCCACTCCAGCTTCCTCCTGTAACTTGAATCCCAGGTTTCTGCTCAAATATCATCTTATTAGAGAAACCTTTTCTTTTCTTTTTTTTTTTTTTCATTTTTTTATTATACTTTAAGTTCTAGGGTACATGTGCATAACGTGCAGGTTTGTTACCTATGTATATTTGTGCCATGTTGGTGTGCTGCACCCATCAACTCGTCAGCACCCATCAGTTCATCATTTATATCATGTATAACTCCCCAGTGCAATCCCTCCCCCCTCCCCCCTCCCCATGATAGGCCCCAGTGTGTGATGTTCCCCTTCCCGAGTCCAAGTGATCTCATTGTTCAGTTCCCACCTATGAGTGAGAACATGCGGTGTTTGGTTTTCTCTTCTTGTGATAGTTTGCTAAGAATGATGGTTTCCAGCTACATCCATGTCCCTACAAAGGACGCAAACTCATCCTTTTTTATGGCTGCATAGTATTCCATGGTGTATATGTGCCACATTTTCTTAATCCAGTCTGTCACAGATGGACATTTGGGTTGATTCCAAGTCTTTGCTATTGTGAATAGTGCTGCAGTGAACATAAGTGTGCATGTGTCTTTGTAGTAGAATAATTTATAATCCTTTGGGTATATACCCAGTAGTGGGATGGCTGGGTCATATGGTACGTCTAGTTCTAGATCCTTGAGGAATTGCCATACTCTTTTCCATAATGGTTGAACTAGTTTACAATCCCACCAACAGTGTAAAAGTGTTCCTATTTCTCCACATCCTCTCCAACAACTGTTGTTTCCTGATTTTTCAATGATTGCCATTCTAACTGGTGTGAGATGGTATCTCATTGTGGTTTTGATTTGCATTTCTCTGATGGCCAGTGATGATGAGCATTTTTTCATGTGTCTGTTGGCTGTATGAATGTCTTCTTTTGAGAAATGTCTGTTCATATCCTTTCCCCACTTTTTGATGGGTTGTTTGTTTTTTTCTTGTATATTTGTTTGAGTTCTTTGTAGATTCTGGATATTAGCCCTTTGTCAGATGAGTAGATTGCAAAAATTTTCTCCCATTCTGTAGGTTGCCTGTTCACTCTGATGGTAGTTTCTTTTGCTGTGCAGAAGCTCTTTAGTTTAATTAGATCCCATTTGTCAATTTTGGCTTTTGCTGCCGTTGCTTTTGGTGTTTTAGACATGAAGTCCTTGCCCATGCCTATGTCCTGAATGGTACTACCTAGATTTTCTTCTAGGGTTTTTATGGTATTAGGTCTAACATTTAAGTCTCTAATCCATCTTGAATTAATCTTCGTATAAGGGGTAAGGAAAGAATCCAGTTTCAGCTTTCTACTTATGGCTAGCCAATTTTCCCAGCACCATTTATTAAATAGGGAATCCTTTCCCCATTTCTTGTTTCTCTCAGGTTTGTCAAAGATCAGATGGCTGTAGATGTGTGGTATTATTTCTGAGGACTCTGTTCTGTTCCATTGGTCTATAGCTCTGTTTTGGTACCAGTACCATGCTGTTCTGGTTACTGTAGCCTTGTAGCATAGTTTGAAGTCAGGTAGTGTGACGCCTCCAGCTTTGTCCTTTTGACTTAGGATTGTCTTGGCAATGCGGGCTCTTTTTTGGTTCCATATGAACTTTAAAGCAGTTTTTTCCAATTCTGTGAAGAAACTCATTGGTAGCTTGATGGGGATGGCATTGAATCTATAAATAACCTTGGGCAGTATGGCCATTTCCACGATATTGATTCTTCCTATCCATGAGCATGGTATGTTTTTCCATTTGTTTGTGTCCTCTTTGATTTCACTGAGCAGTGGTTTGTAGTTCTCCTTGAAGAGGTCCTTTACATCCCTTGTAAGCTGGATTCCTAGGTATTTTATTCTCTTTGAAGCAATTGTGAATGGAAGTTCATTCCTGATTTGGCTCTCTGTTTTTCTGTTACTGGTGTATAAGAATGCTTGTGATTTTTGCACATTAATTTTGTATCCTGAGACTTTGCTGAAGTTGCTTATCAGCTTAAGGAGATTTTGGGCTGAGATGATGGGGTTTTCTAAATATACAATCATGTCGTCTGCAAACAGGGACAATTTGACTTATTCTTTTCCTAACTGGATACCCTTTATTTCTTTCTCTTGCCTGATTGCCCTAGCCAGAACTTCCAACACTATGTTGAATAGGAGTGGTGAGAGAGGGCATCCCTGTCTTGTGCCAGTTTTCAAAGGGAATTTTTCCAGTTTTTGCGCATTCAGTATGATATTAGCTGTGGGTTTGTCATAAATAGCTCTTATTATTTTGAGGTATGTTCCATCAATACCGAATTTATTGAGCATTTTTAGCATGAAGGGCTGTTGAATTTTGTCAAAAGCCTTTTCTGCATCTATTGAGATAATCATGTGGTTCTTGTCTTTGGTTCTGTTTATATGCTGGATTACGTTTATTGATTTGCGAATGTTGAACCAGCCTTGCATCCCAGGGATGAAGCCCACTTGATCATGGTGGATAAGCTTTTTGATGTGCTGCTGAATCCGGTTTGCCAGTATTTTATTGAGAATTTTTGCATCGATGTTCATCAGGGATATTGGTCTAAAATTCTCTTTTTTTGTTGTGTCTCTGCCAGGCTTTGGTATCAGGATGATGTTGGCCTCATAAAATGAGTTAGGGAGGATTCCCTCTTTTTCTATTGATTGGAATAGTTTCAGAAGGAATGGTACCAGCTCCTCCTTGTACCTCTGGTAGAATTCAGCTGTGAATCCATCTGGTCCTGGACTTTTTTTGGTGGCTAGGCTATTAATTGTTGCCTCAATTTCAGAGCCTGCTATTGGTCTATTCAGGGATTCAACTTCTTCCTGGTTTAGTCTTGGGAGAGTGTAAGTGTCCAGGAAATTATCCATTTCTTCTAGATTTTCTAGTTGATTTGCATAGAGGTGTTTATAGTATTCTCTGATGGTAGTTTGTATTTCTGTGGGGTCGGAGGTGATATCCCCTTTATCATTTTTTATTGCATCTATTTGATTCCTCTCTCTTTTGTTCTTTATTAGTCTTGCTAGTGGTCTGTCAATTTTGTTGGTCTTTTCAAAAAACCAACTCCTGGATTCATTGATTTTTTTTTGGAGGGTTTTTTGTGTCTCTATCTCCTTCAGTTCGGCTCTGATCTTAGTTATTTCTTGCCTTCTGCTAGCTTTTGACTGTGTTTGCTCTTGCCTCTCTAGTTCTTTTAATTGTGATGTTAGAGTGTCAATTTTAGATCTTTCCTGCTTTCTCTTGTGGACATTTAGTGCTATAAATTTCCCTCTACACACTGCTTTAAATGTGTCCCAGAGATTCTGGTATGTTGTATCTTTGTTCTCATTGGTTTCAAAGAACATCTTTATTTCTGCCTTCATTTCATTATGTACCCAGTAGTCATTCAGGAACAGGTTGTTCAGTTTCCATGTAGTTGAGCGGTTTTGAGTGAGTTTCTTAGTCCTGAGTTCTAGTTTGATTGCACTGTGGTCTGAGAGACAGTTTGTTATAATTTCTGTTCTTTTACATTTGCTGAGGAGTGCTTTACTTCCAATTATGTGGTCAATTTTGGAATAAGTGCGATGTGGTGCTAAGAAGAATGTATATTCTGTTGATTTGGGGTGGAGAGTTCTATAGATGTCTATTAGGTCCGCTTGGTGCAGAGATGAGTTCAATTCCTGGATATCCTTGTTAACTTTCTGTCTCATTGATCTGTCTAATGTTGACAGTGGAGTGTTGAAGTCTCCCATTATTATTGTATGGGAGTCTAAGTCTCTTTGTAAGTCTCTAAGGACTTGCTTTATGAATTTGGGTGCTCCTGTATTGGGTGCATATATATTTAGGAGAGTTAGCTCTTCCTGTTGAATTGATCCCTTTACCATTATGTAATGGCCTTCTTTGTCTCTTTTGATCTTTGATAGTTTAAAGTCTATTTTATCAGAGACTAGGATTGCAACCCCTGCTTTTTTTTGTTCTCCATTTGCTTGGTAGATCTTCCTCCATCCCTTTATTTTGAGCCTATGTATGTCTCTGCATGTGAGATGGGTCTCCTGAATACAGCAGACTGATGGGTCTTGACTCTATCCAGTTTGCCAGTCTGTGTCTTTTAATTGGAGCATTTAGTCCATTAACATTTAAGGTTAATATTGTTATGTGTGAACTTGATCCTGCCATTATGATATTAACTGGTTATTTTGTTCGTTAGTTGATGCAGTTTCTTCCTAGCCTCAATGGTCTTTACATTTTGGCATGTTTTTGCAATGGCTGGTAGCGGTTGTTCCTTTCCATGTTTAGGGCTTCCTTCAGGGTCTCTTGTAAGGCAGGCCTGGTGGTGACAAAATCTCTAAGCATTTGCTTATCTGTAAAGGATTTTATTTCTCCCTCACTTATGAAACTTAGTTTGGCTGGATATGAAATTCTGGGTTGAAAATTCTTTTCTTTAAGAACGTTGAATATTGGCCCCCACTCTCTTCTGGCTTGTAGAGTTTCTGCTGAGAGGTCTGCTGTTAGTCTGATGGGCTTCCCTTTGTGGGTAACCCGACCTTTCTCTCTGGCTGCCCTTAAGATTTTTTCCTTCATTTCAACTTTGGTGAATCTGGCAATTATGTGTCTTGGAGTTGCTCTTCTCGAGGAGTATCTTTGTGGTGTTCTCTGTATTTCCTGAATTTGAATGTTGGTCTGCCCTACTAGGTTGGGGAAGTTCTCCTGGATGATATCCTGAAGAGTGTTTTCCAACTTGGTTCCATTTTCCCCCTCACTTTCAGGCACCCCAATCAGACGTAGATTTGGTCTTTTTACATAATCCCATACTTCTTGCAGGCTTTGTTCATTTCTTTTTCTTCTTTTTTCTTTTGGTTTCTCTTCTCACTTCATTTCATTCATTTGATCCTCAATCGCTGATACTCTTTCTTCCAGTTGATCGAGTCGGTTACTGAAGCTTGTGCATTTGTCACGTATTTCTCGTGTCATGGTTTTCATCTCTGTCATTTCGTTTATGATCTTCTCTGCATTAATTAGTCTAGCTGTCAATTTTTCCACTCTTTTTTCAAGATTTTTAGTTTCTTTGTGCTGGGTACGTAATTCCTCCTTTAGGTCTGAGAAGTTTGATGGACTGAAGACTTCTTCTCTCATCTCGTCAAAGTCATTCTCTGACCAGCTTTGATCCGTTGCTGGCGATGGGCTGTGCTCCTTTGCAGGGGGAGATGCGCTCTTATTTTTTGAATTTCCAGCTTTTCTGCCCTGCTTTTCCCCCATCTTTGTGGTTTTATCTGTCTCTGGTCTTTGATGATGGTGACGTACTGATGGGGATTTGGTATAGGTGTCCTTCCTATTTGCTAGTTTTCCTTCTGACAGTCAGGACCCTCAGCTATAGGTCTGTTGGAGATTGCTTGAGGTCCACTCCAGACCCTGTTTGCCTGG
Organism: Rhinopithecus roxellana; assembly: GCF_007565055.1. Classification (NCBI taxonomy): domain Eukaryota; kingdom Metazoa; phylum Chordata; class Mammalia; order Primates; family Cercopithecidae; genus Rhinopithecus; species Rhinopithecus roxellana. The sequence goes on along the minus strand of NC_044563.1, from coordinate 20,920,366 downwards.
GTATCAGCAGCAGAGGTTGCAGAAGATAGAATATTGCTGAACAGCGAGTGTACCTGTCTGATTCTTACTTTGGAAGCTTCCTCTCAGGGGTGTACTCCACCTTGTGAGGTGTGGGGTGTCAGACTGCCCCTAGTTGGGGATGTCTCCCAGTTAGGCTACTCAGTGGTCAGTGACCCACTTGAGCAGGCAGTCTGTCCGTTCTCAGATCTCAACCTCTGTGTTGGGAGATCCACTGCTCTCTTCAAAGCTGTCAGACAGAGTCGTTCGCGTCTGCTCAGGCCTCTGCTGTTTCCCCTGTTGTTTTTTAGCTGAGCCCTGCCCCCAGAGGTGGAGTCTATAGAGACAGGCAGGTTTCCTTGAGCTGCTGTGAGCTCCACCCAGTTCGAGCTTCCCAGCAGCTTTGTTTACCTACTTAAGCCTCAGCAATGGCGGGCACCCGTCCCCCAGCCTTGCTGCTGCCTTGCGGTTAGATTGCTGCAGACTGCTGTGTTAACAATGAGGGAGGCTCCGTGGGCGTGGGACCCTCCTGGCAAGGTGAGGGATATATTCTTCTGGTGCGCCGTTGCTTAAAGCGCAGTATTGGGGTGGGAGTTACCCGATTTTCCAGGTGTTGTGTGTCTCAGTTCCCCTGGCTAGGAAAACGGATTCTCTTTCCCCTTGCACTTCTCAGGTGAGGCAATGCCTCGCCCTGCTTCAGCTCTCGCTGGTCAGGCTGCAGCAGCTGACCAGCACCGATTGTCCGGCACTCCCTAGTGAGATGTCCCCAGTACCTCAGTTGAAAACGCAGAAATCACCCATCTTCTGTGTCGCTCGCGCTGGGAGTTGGAGACTGGAGCTGTTCCTATTCGGCCATCTTGCTCCGCCCCCCCAGAGAAACTTTTAAAAGTATCATTGAAATAGCAACATCCCACTTCCAATCTTCCTTCTCCTATTTTTTATAGCACTTATTACTAATGTGGTTTGGCTGTGTCCTCACCCAAATCTCATGTTGAATTGTAGCTCTCATATTTTCCATGTGTTGTGGGAGGGACCAGTGGGAGGTAATTGAATCATAGGGGCAGTTTCCTTCATACTATTCTCATGGCAGTGATAAGTCTCATGAGATTTGATGTTTTTTTTAAAACTTTATTGTATGTATTTACTTTTTTGAGACAGAGTCTTACTCTGTCACCCAGGCTGGAGTGCAATAGCATCATCTTGGCTCACTGCAACCTCCGTCTCCCGGGTTCAAGTGATTCTCCTGCCTCAGCCTCCTGAGCAGTTGGGATTACAGGCACCCACCACCATGTCTGGTTAATTTTTGTATTTTTAGTAGAGATGGGGTTTCGCTATGTTGGTCAGGCTGGTCTTGAACTCCTGACCTCAGGTGATCTGCCCACCATGGCCCCCCAAAGTATTGGGATTACAGGCATGAGCCACCGTGCCAGGCGAGATTTGATGGTTTTATAAGGGGAAATCCCTTTTGCTTGGTTCTCATCTCTCTTGCCTGCCACCATGTAAGACATACCTTGCTCTTCTTTCGTCTTCTGCCATGATTGTGAGGCCTCCCCAGCCATGTGGAACTGTGAGTCCATTAAACCTCTTTCCTTTATAAATCACCCAGTCTCGGGTATGTCTTTATCAGCAGCGTGAGAACAGACGAATACATTGCCATATGAAATACCATCTGCTTACTTAGTTTTTCTTGTCCACCTTCTTCACAAGAATGCAAGATCCTTGAGGACAAGAATTGTCTGTTTTGTTCACTGATATGTTCCCAGGGCCTAGAAGGCACTGAAAGAGAATAGATGCTCATTAAATGTGTTAGGAATGAATGAATATATACCGCAAGTAAAAAAAGCCAGTCACATAACCAGATATCCAATATGATCCTGCAGGTGTATGGTATGTGTGAGTGTGTTGTGTGCATGTACATGTTGTGTGTGTGCATGTGTGCGTTTGCATAAACTATATATACATAAAGGTCTATCAGACATGTGACAAAATGTTAACATTGGTTACCCTGGCCAGGGGACACATGAGTAGGGCATTCACTTTATACCCTTTTTTATGTGCAACTTTTTATCTACTGTCATGTATGCACTCTGCCACCCTCTTACTCCACTCCCTTAAACCCCAGCAACAAATAGAAAGGAAGGTGGAAGGACCAGCTGACTCAGGTGAGGGAGGAAGAGGCACCTGCTGAAAACCTGGAGGAAATACTGGAAAGTCGGGTCTGAATCCAGATGGATCACTACAGTGGAGGCAGCTAAGTCTGATTAGGGAGTGCAGCTCCGAGGGGAAAGGTAAATCTGCACATCTGTGTTGTGAATTTCCTGGAGGTTCAAATTGAGATGGTATAAATACCACATAACCCATGGGAAAAGCAATAGATGAGAGAAGCCGATGCTGAAAAAAGCAGAGACCTGGAGATGGTAAAAATAGGAATCTCTGAATTGGATTCCTTTAAGGTTGTAAACTGTACATTTGGGCATACAACGGTTCCCTTCTCTGGTTGGAAACTAGTCAGTCAGGTACAGTGTATCTGCCCGGGGGAGGAACTACAGTGAAATAGTTAAGAAAAATCCAGGATTTGAGTATTATAGATGCAGGTTGTTTTAGACAATTAGATTGTTCAGTTGAGAGAATGAGGCATATTGAACAAAGTCTGAAGAAACTGTAAATGGATGTGGGTCTGCACTAGTTTTGGTATTCAAGTTGGGCTATTTGTACAAAGGATTAATTTATCTTTGAATGAGTTGTTGTTTTCCGTTGGTATCTGCTAGCCAACTGGGAGTTAATTTGTTTCTAAAACAGTACAAGCCTTTCTGGTTTCACCTAGGAGAGTGAATGGGTCTCTCTGTATTTCAGGGTTGCACATTTTTCTGCATTTCATCGAGGCAGAGATAAGAACTCCAGGGCCGCAGAATACAATAGGCTATTCTTGTAACTCAGATGTGACTGGGCACCATGAGTAGTCTCTGTTCTTGACCCTACACCCACCTTGAGGCAGGAACTTTGTTATCATTTCCCAAAAATCCAGTGCGACAAAGGATTAATGAGTAATGACAATTTTACTGAAAATTTCTTGGGGAGACTGAAAAGCTGTCTGTGTCCCAGGGAGGTAGTTTTGATCTATGGCAAAGCCTAATAAAAATTCCCAGGAGACATATATGCTTTCTTTCCAAAGAGGAAGGTTTCACATTTCCTTTATCTCTTTTCTCTGTGTTCTCGGGCAAAACAATCTCATCTCTTTCAAGGTTTCCAGACTCTCAGCCTGTCATCTATCTCTCTGTCTGGAAAAGTGAAGGACCACTCCCTTCAGGAAGGAGACAGAATGCGGGGTGTGAGGACGGCTTGTAAGTAGTTGATAATTACCCCCAGGTATTTGATAATCCAATTTGCCCTCAGAGGGATGAATGGAGTAGAGGAAAAGAGAGACCCTGTGGTACCCCTCTTATGTCTCCAGGACTGGGATTCCCCCAGGGGACCGGCTCCTCTTGGACACAGTTCCTCAGTTTATAGCCCTCTTTGCACTGTGTATGCTGAGGGGAGTGGGCTGTCCTTGGGGATTTGCTGGGTCCCACCTGCTGTGTGATTAAACAAACAAAAAAGAGAAAGGGAAGAATTTTCAGCTTGGACCTTCAGCCACTTCCTTCCTCCTCTGAGCCACTGACTGTGCCTGAACCTCAGAAAGGAACATGCTTGAATTCCCCATGTCTTTCCACCTTGCCCTTGAGGTGAAGACCCTGAGACCTGCCTTAAACAAAGAAGCCATAATAATCTCCTCCACCCCAGCCCTGACACTGCTACATCTCATTGCAGTCTCTTCCCCCAGGGCAGACATTTCTTTCATTTCTCTCTATGTTATTTTTGAATTCAACTGAAAAATAGAAGTCACATGTACACAATTACTAAGCATTTTAGTTCATCTTCAAAGATGTTTATGGACTGTTCACTGACTGCTCTTTTTCTTTACCTTTGGAGTCTGTTTCCTATTGCTATTGAGTGCATCGTTATCCCTCCTTACCCTGACATACAAATTTTGCCACTGAATCACAGATTGATTGATTGACTCATCATTCATTCGTCAAATGTTATTGAGCACTCACTATGTGCCAGGCTGTGTTCTAGGCACTGGGGATATAGTGACGAATAAGAATGAGATGATTCCTGTTCTCATGGCTCTTAGGTTGTGATGAGAAAGGCCGATGTAAACAAACAAATGAGAATGTATCAATCAGCGATAAATTCTTTGAAGAAAATCAGCCAAGAATGACAGGCAGGACTGTGTTAGGATGTACTCACATTGGATGAATAAAGCAGGTCTTGGTTGGGCTCAGTGGCTCATGCCTATAATCCCAGCACTTTGGGAGGCCGAGATGGGTGGATCACCTGAGGTCAGGAGTTCAAGATCAGCCTGGCAAACATGGTGAAATCCCATCTCTACTAAAAATACAAAAATTAGCCAGGCATGGTGGCGGGCGCCTATAGTCCCAGCCCCTTGGGAGGCTGAGGCAGGAGAATGACTTGAACCCAGGAGGTGGAGGCTGCAGTGAGCCAAGATTTTACCACCACACTCCAGCCGGGGTGACAGAGCGAGACTGTCTTAAAAAAAAAAAAAAAAATCTCGATAAAGAGGTGCGTTTGTGATTTCAACTTTTAGAGTTTACAAAATAAATTTAGCCTTTACCTTTTATCCCTTCCTCTGAGAGTTTGAATTTATGAGTTGGTGTTCTAATGGAGCTGGTATTCTTACAGATAACTCCATCTCAGAGGTAAATATAAATCTAGAGCTGGGATTGGCTAATGTCTTTTGTAAAGGGCCAGATAATACACATTCTTGACTTTGCAAGCTATCTAGTCTTCGTCACAACTATAGAACTTCATTGTTTATAGCATGAGGGAGGCTGCTATGTTCCAATGCAAATTTATTTATAAAAATAGGGGCAGGCCATGTGTGGTCCACCAACCACAGTGTATGGGCCTCTGACCTAGACTGTACTTTGTCTTTATTTACTTCAAAGTGACGGCAGCAGCCCCTTTCCTTCAAGGAGAAAGATCCCTCCCCTAATAGTCCTTTGCCCTTAATTTTTCTTAATTAAAAAGGAATTTTAAAGAATTAAAAGAAATTAAACATTTCAAACTTAAGATGGACTAATTCAGAAAAATTTTATATTAATATACAATAACAAAGAAGTAAAAATAGTGAAATCTTAGCCTTCAAACACTTCTACAGCATAACACTGGTAAGAGTTTGATATATGTGTTTTTTCAGATTTTTAATGTGTGATGAGAGAAATATAACAACAGAAGAGTACATATTAGAGTACCTAGAATGTAGATATGACAGAGAATAGAGGATAGGACAGAGAACCATATGAGAGTACCTAGATATTGACAGAAACATATATAGTTCACTTACTACATAGTACTTACACATAACATAGATAATTACATAAGATATACATATAATATATAGTAACATTATATATAATGATATATATATATAATATACATACAGACATCCACAGACAGGGGT